>NC_072891.1:44958125-45282187 GCF_028858705.1 Grus americana
GACCAGCTGATGGTTCATTCAGTGCACTCCCATCCCTCACCCTCTGTGGCACTGTTAGTAGCCCTAAACAAGCACGGTATGGATTTTACTGTGCAAGGGCTTGGTCTTGTGGCTATTGAAGCAGGACTTGTCCCATGACTTCTGGAGGGACCAAAGCAGGTTTATACAGCTATGCATACCCCTTAGTCATTGAAATGATGATGGCATTTGCCTTTCAAATACGGACATTGCCTCGAGCTATGAAAACCCAGTGTCCTGTTTTGGGCAGGGCTGGAGTTAATTTTCTTCCCAGCAGCTGCTGTAGCTGGTTTGGATTTAGGATGAGAACAATGTTGATAACACACTGATGTTTTTAGCTGTTGCCAAGCAGTCAAGGACTTTTCAGCTTCTCACGCTGCCCTGCCAATGAGAAGGCAGGGGGTGCCCAAGAAGCTGGGAGGGGGCACAACCAGGGCAGCTGACCCAAACTGGCCAAAGGGAGATTCCATACCATATGATGCCACGCTCAGTATATATCTGAGGGTTCGGCCAGGAGGTGGCGTGGCTCAGGAACTCACTGAGCAGCGGCTTGGAATGGTGAGCAATTGTGCTGTGCATCACTTGTTTTGTATATTCTTTTATCATTATTATTGTTATTATTGTTATTATTATTTTCTTCCTTTTCTGTCCTATTAAACTGTCTTTATCTCAACCCATGAGTTTTACCTTTCTTTCTTTTTGATTTTCTCCTCCATCCCACTGGGAGGTGGGGAGTGAGCGAGTTAACGGCTTAGCTTAATGGGTTAGCTGCTGGCTGGGTTAAACCACGACACCCAGTCAGTGAAATACATGCTGGAGATTATGGACAAAACCAACAGTACTGAGCCTGGCTGAGATGAGTCAATTGTCGTGATAGCAGCTCGTACGGTGCTGTGTTTTAGATTTGTGGCCAAAATAACGCTGATAACACGGCGATGTTTTAGCCATTGCTGAATATTGTTTGCACAGCATCCAGACCACCTCGGTTTCTCCTTCTGCCACTCCAGTGAGGAGGCTGGGGATGGGCAAGTGGTTGGGAGGGGACACAACCAGGCAGATGACCTGAACTAGCAAAAGCAATATTCCACATCATATAACGTCATGCTCAGCAACAAGACAGAGAGGTGGGGTTTTAGGGAGGTTAGCTATGTTTTGCTCAGGAACTGTCTGGGCATCAGTCTACCCATGGGAGGTAGTGGGTGATTGCTTTTGCATCACTTGTTTTGTTTTGTTCTGTTTTCTTTCTTTCTTCTTCCACTTCTCCTTCACTTATTGAACTTTTTTTTTATCTGGACCTATGAGGTTTTTGCTTTCACTCTTTTTTTGCTCCTCCCTCATCCCACTGAGGCGGGGCGAGGGGCGGGGTGGGGAAGTGAGCGAGCGGCTGTATGGTACTTAGCTGCCTACTGGGGTTAACCCACATGATAATAATTCAGTGAAACCCATGAATATATGATATTAAAGGGCTGAAATTTCTCTGTTACTGCTGAGCTGAGTGCACTACTAACAGCATGACTTATGAGAAATATAAACTTTAAACTGTCTGACATTACTCACCTTGAGTGATTCTATTTTAATCCTGCCTTTTTCTATTAATTATACAGAAATTCCCATGTTTTGCTCATAAATACTTGCGATATGAGTGTATGAGAGTGGTATGTTGTTTTCAAAGACTTTAACGATAATGATTACAATAATTTTCAAGTAATGACTGCAAGGGAGTCAAGGTAACTGACTCCTTCTGTAAGGGTTTTCTCTGGCAATGGAAAGGACTGAGAGTTCACTACTGTCACACAGAACTGTGCGGAGAGTCTTAACCTGAAAGCAGACTTGGGAAGACTTTAATGTGGAGTTTCCTCACTGCAGAGTCAAGCCAGATTTTTTTCTACTTCTGTTTGACCATGCAGGTCAGCCTAACTCAGGTGTGAGCAGCAAGCCCTTGCTGGCGTGATGGTAGCTGGTGTTTCTTGCCCAGAGGTAGAGGCAGACATGTCTTGATGCCTTAATAAACTCAGAGGTTCTGTGTTTCCTCCGTGTTGACTCATAAAAGAGCACTTTTCTTCTTTGGGTACAAAATGGGAGACACCAGAGACCTACCCACAGCTGACTGACACCTGCTGCAACCTCACTGCAAAGTGGACAGCTTCTGAAACTGAGCCCAAAACCTGGCTCAGGGATTAGCATCTAGCCTAGATAGCAAGCTGGCACAGCTTGAGAGCCACAGTGAGGCTGGGTGAGGTTTTAGCTGGTGAATAGAAAGAAGATTTATGAAAAAGGTGTAGTAAATGCCTGATTTAACTCTATGGAAAAGGCATGCACAGGTATACTGTCTGGCAGGAAGTTTTGATACTGTTTGGGCAAAGAGAAGTGAACTTCTAAAGTACATCTAGGTCAATAAATGTGAATCATTGTGGGGATATTTTGTTGAAGTCTGGTACCAGGGAAAATGCAAACATGGGGCTAATACACAGCACAAAATATTGCTGCATGTCGTAGTCCCTGATCAGAAAGACCTGCAAGGTCCTTCTCTTTCACTCCTGTCTTGAAGGACAGTTTAACTCATATTGGAGCTGTTCAAGCCTTATTTAGCAAACTGTAAATAATAAGCACATCTTTTACATTTTTAAAGCTTAAAAAGAGCCTGTTGGACAAAACCTGGTTAGCAACCAAATCATATTTTTGCAAAACGTGTGCTGTCTCTCAAACCACACAGAAAATACAGTCTGTGCTCTGAATACCATTCGGTTCTCTGATCCCTTGTGTCCTGCTGATGTTTTCGCTCTCTTTCTCTGTGCTGGAGTATCAGATGGCTCCCACTCTCAGCAAAACTGCTGGCAGTTGGCCATTTGGAATGGACAGCCACAACATGCAAAGACAGGCTGGCCTGGCTTGTTATTAAATGGATTTCACTGGACAAAGAGTGATCAAAAGCTGGAATTTTCCTGGGCAATGGAGTATTTTAAAGGAGTAACTTCCTCTTTGTTTGGGGGGTGGGGGGAGAGGGAAGCTATTTGTTTAATAATCCTGATATCTCTCAGTCCCACCTCAGTTTGCTATCCCACGTCAATTTGCCAGTTTATTAAATAGAACTGCCCCATGCACCATGGTTGCTTCAAAATGTTTATACTTCACCCAGAATGCTCCCCGTTTGACAAATGAGCACATACACAAAGGACAAGCTGTCGATCTTACAGTTCTCATAATGCAGCGTGAACAGTGTCAGTATTGGTACTGGAGGCTGTTTAGAGTAGCATGTGACAAAGCAGAAAATGAGTAAGCGTATAAACACTGGACCCTCAGGAAATAATTGGAGATTTTCTCTTTGATCTGTGTGAGGGCCATCCAGCTGCCTTGTAGCAGGAACACATGAGTACCAAAAGCAAGTAAGCTCACCAGGAAAAAATGAGTTCAGCACAAGGGCTGCAGAAATTATAGCCCAATAAACCTCAGCTACAGAAGTTAATGCACAGCTTATGTTAGGGTGAAGCAAAAATGTTTGGGTGCAAAAGTGTAGGTTTCCTGAACCTAATCACCAAGTTTAGCTCAGCAAACGTGAGTGTTTAAAAGCAACACAAATAAATTAACGTGTCACCAGTAGACATATTTCAAGATGTAATCGCTCCTAGTCTCAAGGCCATTTCTTTCTTTTCATTTGCCATGTATAGGGCTGACATTGCTCTTCGGCTGCTTTGTATATCAGATCTGTGAAATTATCCAGGGTAAAGAAACCTGACCATGAAAAAATAAATTATTTAAGCTGGATCTCCAAAGCCTCTCAGCCCCTCAAAAATACCCACTTTTGTTTTGGGGGTCAGAAAAAAAAGTGGTTTTTTCTCCCCCCACCTTTTTTTTTTAAAAAGCAAGCCATTTTTTTATCAGAGATATGGATCAGCTCTCATTCGAAAGCTTCTAATGATATCTTTTACGACAATACATGTTCAAAGTAATCTTTGGTTCTCAAGTAGCTGATTAGAAGTATCAATTAACCTAAAGTTCCAGCTAAAGAAAATAAGCAAAAGGAGCTGGGCATCAGAAAACAACATAGATATTGTGTTGGTATACTACAGACATAATGAGGAAGGTTTAATTAAAGGATTAAAGGATTTTTCTGAAATAATATGGTTCTAACAAATAGCAGGCGCTTTTTTCTACAGCTGCTTTCCCTTACTCTGCCAATGTTGTATAATAACCAAACCCCTCAGCTCCTGCATCTGATGCTGTCAGCCCCTTCTCCCCATAAGTCCCACAAATGAACCTCTTCTGTCCCCTTCTTAGGTGTTGCTTGCAGACCATGGACAACCACGTCAGGACCTCCTGCTTCAGTCCTAGTACAGCAGCCAAAGGATGAAGAGCTGTCAGTGGTACTTTCTGTTCCCAAGTACTGTGTTTATGTAGCCCACCAAGTGGGAGAAATAACACACCATAGAATAACTAAAAGTTTACAGGGCATTCTTAGCTTCTGATATGTGGGTTTTTAAAATGCTTTTAGTTCCTGAAATGCAAGTTGTTATAGAAATGTCAACTCTTATTGATCCATCTCAAATTGTGATTTGTGAAAAATCAAACCTCAGGATGCATTATTGTGGTAGAGGAACGAATCTTCCATTTTACAGCTTTTACAGATAAAAATGATCTCCAACCCACAGTGTAGCATGCTATAAGTTAGCATTTAAAGGAACAGCACTGGAAAATGGAGAAAAGGCAAGGAAAAATGTCTGGACTGAACACTTATAAATGAAAAAACATTAATAAAATAAGTTCCATTTAAATTCAAGATAAAGGGAAAGAATTTTAAGCAAACAAAAAGATAAAGCCTGTAGGCAGGTCTGTGATGATACATACTTGGAAAATTACTACCCTGACGCACATTAAAAAACATTAATGGACTCCCTAACGGCCTCCAAATGCCTCACATGCCTACATACACAAAAGGATGTCTTAGAAAAAGCGTTAGTTGAGGAGACCATTAATTCACTAAAAATGGAAAAACAGCTGGCTTGGATGGTTTCCCACATAAATTCTATGAGGTCTTTAGAGAAACTCAGAGGTCCATTTTCCGTGCAACATTCAGCATGGCCTTTGAATGTGGTGACAAGCCAAGACATTTGGCATGATTCTGGTTGAGACTGCACATATCCCGTAATCTTTCATCTATCTGCAAAGGCATTTTGAAAGGGCTTAAATCTATATTTCTGATTACTGAAAAGCACAATTAGATAAACTTTGTTCATGGAGATCATTTGATTATTAACAAACTTATTTATGGCTTTCTCGTATTAATCAGAGTAAGTAACAAGGATCATTACTCATAAAGTACAAAAAGGATTTGGTTGCAATGCCTTAGTTTTTAAACAGTGTAATAGGCTTCTACATTTGTATCAGCAAATCACGTTAGATTTTTTTAAAGGAAATACTGTTCCTTAAGTACAGAGAGCCAAAGATTGGTCAAAGCACTCTTTTTTCTCCCATAAAATGCTGATTTCTCAAAACATAAATTGTTGCTCAGAAAGTATTCCTTTCAACAAATTCCTGAGCTTGAAAAATGCTTCAAAAGATTTCAAAATCATCAAAATAGCCTGTTCAAAATGAAAAATACAGTCTCTTTCACTAGTGTGCAAAATACAAGATAGTTATAGTGGCAGTTTTAATAGACTGTTGAAGTGTGCCCAAAAAATGCTTTAACTGACCTGAACCAAATTCTCCCCCGACTGAAGGGCAGGGCATCCAGATTGAATCAATTATTGTATTTCCCAATTAACTGTTTAGAAAGATGCTCCTGATATCCTGAGACAAGCAGCTCCTTCTGGCTTTCTTACAAGGACTGAAAACCAGATCTATGGATTGTCCATGGCAAAAGATTGAAGATTTTCCTTCCACTTTGTGTGGGCCAAAATTGGCCCAAGGTTTTCTTAATCTGGACCACCTGCTATCCTTTTGTCATTTTTTTTCCTCACAGGAAAATATAACCACAGCAAGAGGATTAATGCATAGGAAAAAAATCCATTTGTGCATTTGTTTTCCTGGGGTTTTGAATTATTTAATATCCTTATAGTTTCTTCTCTGATTTTTATTTCCATTTCATCATCCCAGTCCTATCAATTTAATGCTCTTACTAATTTTTCAACCCTTCTGTCACTCCAACCACCTTGTTTCTTCTACTCACATCTTTCTTTCTCCATTCCCACTCCCTGCTTATTTTCTTTCCCTTCATTTCTTTTATCCCCTTCTGTTTCTCCCTCTCATTATTTTCTCCTTCTTGATTCCCCACCTCTCTCTTCTGTTTGTATTTCTTTCCCTATCCTCTGGTTCAAACTTTACTCCTTTCCTTATGCTCCAGCTCACATGGGTTTCCCTTCTCCTCGCACCCTCCCATATTCTTCTCTCTTGCTAAAGATATAAAGCTGAATGGCAGTCATCCCATTTGTTGCCGTTTTCTTTATTCTTTCCCTTGCACCCCATTATCAGTGTATCGGAAGAGGAGCAAAATTAAACTGTCCAAGTGACAAGGGTCTCTATGTTTCACACACTTTTCATACTGTTTTACTTTTAATATTGCTGTTTCCTACCCTTCTAAATATTTGAGGATGTCTAATAGGTGGCAACTTAACCCAGAGAGTTTACAGAAGACTTGTATAATACTCGTGATTATGAAGAAAACCTTGCAAATACCTACTGAATGTAAGCAGTGCAGCAAAGTCAACCTGTACCAGCAGATAACACAAAACAGATACTAGATGTGCTACTGCATTTAAGAGGTCTGATGCCTGAAACTATTGTCTCGATATTATTAACTTTCTTTTTACCAATAATTCGGGAAGGAACATTCAGCTGACGTGTTTTTTCTACAATCAATAGCACCACGGATATTACATATGATAGTTCTCTGATCCTTGCCTAAATGAGAGCACATCATTCAGGTTCCTTGGCAAACAGAAAGAAAAGCAGAAACGGCAAAAGCAAACTACAGTAACAAGATTGAATTGGTCTGTGGGAATTATATCTACAGCTCACATTAGAGGGAAGAGGGACAAGTATTTCTTCTTAAAGTGTGACAAAAGCCACCAATCCATGAACCACACTGCCAACAAGGGTATCGACGTGCATTCAGCCTCTCAGGATTTCACAGTGTGGTGAGCCACTTGAGAGTCACTCTTGTGGTTACCATGTCATCACCTCCTCAATACACTTTTATATTGCTACAGCTCCCAGTAATGATGTTTCTCTTTCAATACAATATAATCAGCCCCTGAAAAGTTACATTTAAAAAACCTAAGAGAGAGGGCTCCTTACGTAGGCCTTGAAAGCTGCTTTCTTCAGACCTTCATGTCATTCTCTGAGTTTCTCCAGGGAAAAAGAGGAAATACAGAGGTTTTATTCATCGATTTAGATGTAGCTCAATTAACAGAAGATGTTAGTTGCTTAGTCCTGCATAAAAGCATATTTACTACTGGTATTTTAAATCCCACTTCAGAGTAACTTTGGAAAGACTGTGTCAAACACCTAAGCCTCCATTATAACTGCTACATGTAAACCCGTTCCTTCCAGTTTTCCCTGACAGTCCCATCTGGAGAACCCACGTACATTACGCTTTTTCCACTCATGTGCTTGCAGAGTTATAAAATGACAGGTAACTTAATCAATGTTTTACATATACAGATCTATTACTTCATTGTCTTATAATGACACATCGCATCTCAGGTAACATCTAACCCGAAAGCTCTCTGAAACCGGTGAGACTTCCTCTGGTTCCGCTTGCCTTTGAAACAGGCTGACTGCTGTGGCAGGACAGTAGACTGGAAAACTGCCTAATGCTCAGCATGGTCTGCTCCCCTTTTATAGGCAGATATTAGGACATTTAATCATATATTTACAGGTACTCCCTATTCAAAGGTGCTCTGGATTTAAGACTAAAAAAACAGCCAGAGGAGGAAATTCAGCAGTGAGCTGAGGAAAGCCCAGAACCAAGGGATAAGTGTGGTTGAATGGCCCTAGTGTGCTTAGTTATCTGAAAGGTTGAACTATCAAATAGGTTTGTGAGAAAGGACCAGAAATTGGAAGGCAGTGTAGCTGATGGGCTCAGAAAAACAACTTCAAAAGCAGGGAACCATAGAAATTGCACTCAGCAGAGTCAGTAGCACATGAGTGGAACAACAACAGCTTGAAACCAGGGAAGAGTGGCGAGGAGGTAATAAGTAAAAAAAGAAGTTTGAGAAGGTGGCAGGAATTTCTAAAGTAGATGAATTTCCCATCATTCTCAGAGAGTGAAGAGGACAGAGATGAGTTTTCAATCAGCCAGAGACGACAAGGTAACAATAGAGCACGCATGCCTCTCTGAAAATCTAGACAAAAGTTAGAATGAGTATTTAGTTGTCACATTGAAGCTGAGGGCTTTCTAGTGATGGGTGTTTTCAGTAACAGGCCTCTTTGGGTTCACGAATGATTACTGCAGGAAACCTACTTGATGAAAAGTGAGTGCACTTAATATTCTATCATGTTCTCTCAAATGTTGTGTTTGTCAATTTTCTGATGGTTTGAAAACCTGAGCTTGGAAAACTGACAGTCAGATAACAGGAAGCACAGAGTGAAATTGCTCTCACAGAGCAGTTGGCCCAAGGATATAAACCAGTCTCAAGCTTTTCTCATCACAGTGAACTGTGTGTTCCTCATCACAGTAAACTCTAGCTGTGTGATGAGATGTTGTGGCAGACAAAAAAATAAAAAAACAAAAACCAAAAAGTTGACAGAGGAAAAATGAATTCTACCTCTGAAAAACATTCCGTCATGTCTCTCTCTGGTTTACATGTAAAAAAATATTTTTTGGAAATCAGATGACACTAGAGCTGGGGAAAACATCAGGCAACAAAATTAAATATATACATCTGTGAGAGCTTTACAATAAGAGATGGAGCAGTCAAATTTTCAACGTAGATGTGAATTATTATACATTTTCTGGACATGGCTATTGTTAAAACATTGTCCAAAAGCTAATTTTAAAATGCAAACTTTGCTTCCTTTTGTCTCATGAAAAAATATAGCTTTAAAAAAATTGCATTTGTCAATTAACAACAATAAACCTATTAGATGCCAGATGTGTGACATATGTGTATTTATTTCTTAATGTTAGGAAGTCCAAACACAGAACACCAAAACAATTATAATCATGGTCTCAGCCCATACAGAAAAACAAAGTGTGTCCTGAAAAGTCTGTTTCAGAAGATACTAGTCGCATGGAGATTGTACAAGCAGCACTCAAAAGTTTTCATTTCCCACTGTCTTGCATTTTGTCTTTCAGCTCCACTTTCCAGGCTTTCTTAAGTGTTTTCATCTGTTACCTTTGGGCTGGTGAGAAATTGTAGATACTTCTGCATATGCCCAGAGAACACAGCACTGAAAATCCTCTTTGGGGTATGACAGTCCTCAGTTTGTGGGCAGCACTTAGGGCCTCGTTTTGCAAAGACAGCTTTGAATTTTGGCACTTTGTGTGTGGACAAGGCCCTCACTCCATCCTGCCCAATGCTGCACATCCTGCAGCTCCTTTGCTTACACCTTCCTTGTTGCTGCACCCCTCTCCCCCCCTTCCTGTCCCCCCAAAAGGAAAGCAGCCACCTGAGAGGCAGGAACACACTCTGGCCTCTGAAAAGATGGATGGGGAGACACAGGGGAAGCACAGTGGAGAGAAAAGAGACAGAATCATATCGGAGGGAGAACAGAGTGGGGAATAGGAGGAGTCCCCATCCCCTAGGTGCTGGGGAGAGGAGCAAGCCCACAGACCCACGCTCTGGGGAGCCACAGTAACCTCCTCGGCAAGCTCCTTCACAAAAGTATCAGAGCAGACCGGAAGGGCAGAAAAGAGGTTGGAAAATCTCAAAAAGATGAAACAGACTTGGAGAAACATCTGCCAGAAATGCAAACACTCCAATAGCAGAAGGCATCCATCATGCCTGGAAATAGACGTTCTTCCACACCTCTTGGTCCTCTTACTCCTTAGGGGAGGACTGTGGCTTATATGTTATCACAACACATGCCACAGCATATATCAGTATGTCTCCAACGCCATAGGGATCACTATGATGTCACAGTGCAAACAGTATGGGGGGTATTTTTCAGATCTTTGTAGTGAATTACTAGAAATAGCTGAAAAGCACACGTATGAGGTGGTGGTGGTTAGGATCCTTCAGTCTGGAGATTTCACTTGTAGTAGTTGTCTCTAGAGCGTATCCTGTAATAATAAACTCTGTAATGTAGGGAAGCTCTTCATTCCTTTCAGAAATCGTTGAATTGCTCCTTTGTCCTTGCCTAGACCTGAAATCCAGAGGAGTAGGCAGTAGTCTTTTGGAGATCCTCTATTACTGATGGATGAGAGGCAGAAAACAGTCACACAGACCTTTCACCACAGGGAATGTTCCTCATTTGATCCTACATGCCCCATGCCATCCTTGCTGGTTTGTTGTTTGTTATTTAAAATTATTTTTTTTTCCAGACATACTTTTGTGGAACAATCATATGACTTCAGTGCACTGGTAAACTGAAGCAACTTTTAAGGCATTTTTAAGAGAAGAATGCTGAAGAGGAAGGCACATTTGAAAAAGACCTTGGCTGACTGCAGAGCCCACCACAGCTCACAAGCATAAGCACTATGGAGAGCTTACCCAGGGCACATAGTTGGTAGGTAATCAGTTTTGAAGGGGCTCAGATCCCACTTCAGCATCAGAAAAGAAGCAAATCCATACAAGACTCTGGATTCTGACCTCTCTGGCCATTTTGGCCACATGTGCCAGGATGCAAAGAGCTTGATGCTGAGCACATGAAAACTGTCTGTAAGTGTGATATGCTTGAAAAACTGTCCCCAAGACCCAACTCACCCGACACATTCACAGCAGTATGGCAGCTCCAGGCCTGGTCACTTCTATTGTTGGTGCACCCAGCCCCCGTGAGGGTGGAACCACAGAGCAGCCCTGGTGCCAGCACTGCTGAGCCCTGTAGAAACAGGTACAGGAATGGAAACAATGCTTGCCTCTGCAGATGTCCTTTTCCCTCTTCAGACTTTCCTGGCCAGATTTTAGCTACTCAAGAACACATTATAACTGAAGTAGCTGAAATGAAAAATAATGAATTTTATCCTTAAATGATCTTATGGTTTGTATGAGAAGAATGAGAAAAATAGCATTGATTATAATTACACTAATTAGAAAGCTCAGACCGGTTCATGTAGCTAATTTTTTGTTAAATAATAGTTGAATAGATTTGGTTTATATTTATAATTAGGCAGGGGGTTAACATACAGTGATAGGCCAGTAATATTTCCATTAGTGTCATTTACGGTGTTCATGACTTTTTTAATAGACAGCACTTAGAAGTTTTCTTGTTTATTGCTTTCTTTTTCCTGTCCTGCCTGCTGTGGCATCCAGACCAATTTCATAGCCTGAACCTTTTCCATAGGCTGTCAATGTGCAGCCTATGGAAATATTTCCATATGCATAATATGGGGACTTCATGTACAGTCATTGTAAGGCGCAGTTATAGGACAAGACCTACCTTTTGTACTTTAACAAGTTAGGGAAGCATGCCCACGTTATATTTAAGCAGTAAAGCAGTTTTTCACTTGCTACAAAGGAAAGGCAGATGCAAGTATGGATTTTCTGCAACAAAGAGGTGTAAAAATTTTTCGGTTTAGCCCATACTGCTCCTTTAGCAGTCTGGCTTTGATGTTGTGTTGAGTTTGCCTCCAGAAGACATGGCAGCCTACGTGAGCTCTCCATGGGCTGCACTTCCTTCATGGCATTGTCTACTTGTTGTAGCATGGCTGCAGGATGTATAGCTGCTCTGATGTGGTCCTCCATGGGCTGCAGGGGGGCAACCAGCTCCACCATGGTCTTCTCCACAGGCTACAGGGGAATCTCTGCTCTGGTGCCTGGAGCACCTCCTCCCCTCCTTCTCCACCAGTCTTGGGGTCTGCAGGGCTGTTTCTCTCATGGTTTCCTCGCTCCTCTCTCTCACAATTGATGCACTGTGTTTTCTACTCTTTCTTAAATATGTTACCACAGAGGTGCCATCAGAGTTGCTGATGGGCTCAGCTGTGCCCTGTGGTGGGTCCATTTTGGAGCTGGCTGGAAGCAGCTGTATCTGACATGGGGGCAGCCTTTGTCTCTTCTCACAGAGGCCAACCTGCAGCCCACCACTAATAAAACCTTGCCACATAAACCTAATACACCACCTCATCAGAACAGACTCAGTTCTGTGTGCTTGTGTGCAGGAGTGCTCCAGCAATGGCAGCTCTATAAATTCCTCCACAGATGTCAGGAGAGCTCTAATGGTGTCACCTACATTGGTTTATGGTGGAGATCTAATACAGAACTATCACACACCTAGCAGAGCCACCTACACCTCATGGGCCAGTCCTTAGACCCAATGTAGAGTAGAGAGATGAATAAGATATTGCAAACCCAACATATTCTTTCACTTTTGAACATTATCAAGCTATTTATAAACTAAGCAAACAAAAAACCTAAAGAAAGCTATTGTGTCCTGCCCCCTTCCCTTTACAAACACTTCTGTGAAAAATCTGTCCTTATTGCCCCTTTTCAGCTCCACAGGTGATACCAGCAGCAGTGCCAGACACATACATTTTCAGTCCTGGTCTATCTAGACTTGTGGTTAAGAGGCTCTTGCCAACACTGGTTAAAACAAAAAATTTCCCCCAAATAGTCTCACAGATGCTAAAGCAATACATGGGTTTCTTCAGAAGATACATGTATATAAAACTCAAGTACCAACCCCCTGAGAGGCAGTTGTTTGTCCGTGGTGGAAACAAAGCCCCATGGGCCCATCTGTGATAGTAAATGAGAACTTTGGCTCTTATCCATGGCCAGTGATGGAGCCGACCAACACAGACCTAGCCATGGACCATTAAATGTGGGGCACAGCAGTGAAAGGAAGAGATTAGCTGATTGCAGTGTGTTGTTTTATAAGCAGTTGAGGACTACACTATACAAATAGAATAAAAGTGTAATACATTCATATTCTTGCCTAGGAAAAGAGGTCTGGTTAAATTTGTATTGTGCTCTATGTTATATCATTAATGGCTACTTAATTTGTACTACCTTTAATTTATCTATGATAGTGCTGCTGTGATTACTATTCTATGCACCTGTTTCTGTTGCTGCCTTGATCTCCTCACATGCTTTTTCTGCTTATTCCATAAACATTGGATCAAAAGCTCTCTGATGCTTAGTCTATTGTCTGTACAATGCAGAGTAAAATGGAGATTAGTGCCTTTTTGTGGTTCCTGTGAAAGTAATACACTCAGAATTATACATACTCTGTTTTAGAATATGTTTTGCTAGAAACAGCGCCATCAAGCAAGACAGCTATCATCTACAGTCTTTTTTTGTCACAATCAGGAAAAAGACATCTAGCTGCAGTTTGTTCTGGGGCATATAAGAGGCTCTTGCAAGAATCTTAAATGGGATGATTTTTAAAGAAAGAACAGTAATAGTTCACAATGCCACCAGAATAGTTCCTGGTTCATTTATACCAAGACCTCAGGATTAAGCCTTGTCTCTCTGAAATGTCTATATTGGCAAAGCTAATCTGCAAATGAAAGATTTTTTTGTCTTTTGAAACCTGTTTTCCTCAATGTCCCCTCTCAAAATAAATCGGGGGAAGAATTACCATGCTCCTCTGCTTTGGCCAGTGCTAGTAGGTCTGGTTCAACTGGAACTTTCTTTGGTAGATTCAAGGTTATCAGATTAGAATTTTTTCTTGACAACTGGTGCTGCAAACTCAAATAGTTCTCAGGAATCAGGTTACTTCTCTCTTTGATGGTTAATGAGTAATTACCTGACTGGATTTGCACAGAAGTAACTGTAACAACTGTGAGAAAGAAAGCACAAAAGGAATCCAGCTCACTTATTTGCTACTGCCTCGTTTAGTTTTAGTGGGAGTGAAATACACTGAAAGATATTTTTTGCCACATAACTAAACACATGTAAGTGAATATATACATATAGTGCAGAAGCCAGTTTTGCCTGATATCTGTGTTGTAAGATTTTGGGAAATGTTTGCACAGACCAAAGACCTTGTCTCAGAGAAAAAATAAATCTAGATGCAGCTAAAAGCACCTTCCCATTGCTATTTTAGGGACTGTTTAGAGACTAAGAAGGGAGTGAGGGTGACTTCTAATGCAGGAACAAGTTCTGTATAATTTTAGCATTTTACTGAATCCTCCAGGAACTGCAAAGGATGTCTCTGTAGATCAGAATAGCAATGATTAGATAAAGAATTATATTTTTCTAGTTATTGCAATACACTTAGACATGGAGAAAAAAGTTCTTCCAGCTGGCACTAATATTTTGAGGGAGCTTTGGGCAGCAAGCTTCATGGAATGGAAAATTATTGCTATTTAAAATCTTGAATTTCCCTGAAAAGAAAAAGAATATAGAGAAAACACTATGGTGAATTAGACCAACACTTTAATCTTTTCCTTTTGGCTATTATTTGGCAAATTCTTCACTGGAAACAATCAAGTTAAAGTTTGCAGGACAGAAATGTACCGTTTAGAACTAGCTGAAAGTATCTTTGGAGAACACGCTCCCTTTCCTGTCCAAGTGAAAATGCTTTTATGAGCAATGTTCCAGAAGAGAGAGCCTTTTCAAATCTGGGCATCACTGGTAAAAGTACCACTACCCACCACCACCCCCACTGCTTACAAGGGCTTTAATTAACTCCAGCAATAAGCACACACAACAGTGCTTATAGAACGACATTAGGAAATATGAAGAAAAGCTGACTTAAGAAAGTCAGATCGATCTGATCCTGTCTCAGCAGCACACTGCCTCTGCTTTTGAGTCTTTGTGTTTTTCAGGAGTGTTCTGTGAATGATTCCAGTTCAGGTTTCTGAAGGATGGGTGCTCACATCCCTTTGTCTTTGTGTATGCCTTTCCCAAATATTCCTATTAACACAGAGACCTGAGAGATGAAGAACAGCCCAAAGTAGGTAGCAAGTGCTCTGCTGTCTCACATTGTTTGGTGAAACATTTCTCAACTGGAGTGAAATTAATGGAGAAACCCTCCTTATTTAAGTTTTGAGAAGATTATACCCATTCAGTCTCTTTTAAAGAGCCTTTGAAATTCTGTATAAGCTCTTGCAACTCACTGTGAGCGGGTTACTGTTCTGCAAAGTGGATTGCTTTGCCATATTTAGCAATAAGTATTTAAGCTCTTGAGTAGTGGTTGTAGTATCTCTGAAAGGCAAGTGAGGCTCTTTGTTCTTCCCTGTAAATAAAGAGTTTGCCAGACACCTCAACAATTGCTACTCCAGAAACAAGCCATTTACTTAAGTCACATCTCATAAGGTTGTCTTGTCGTGCCTTTCTCCACAATATATCATCTTCCTCTCCTTTCCAAGGGTACTGTTTTCTAGGG
This sequence comes from Grus americana, assembly GCF_028858705.1. Classification (NCBI taxonomy): domain Eukaryota; kingdom Metazoa; phylum Chordata; class Aves; order Gruiformes; family Gruidae; genus Grus; species Grus americana. Next base: position 44,973,567 of record NC_072891.1, read on the forward strand.
CTGCTACTCATGGTGTATGTCACCCTTAATATGTTTTTTTCTTAACCCTCTTTACCACAGTGAGCTGATTTCTCCTGCTCTCCCTTACCTCTACAAGACAATTAAGGAAAACTACAACAGCACGTGAAAAGCCTTATTGTGTTCAGCAAGCCCCAAGGCAGTGGACATGCTGAGACCTGGGCGGTGGTGGAGACGGACGTTGGTACCGTTATTGGTGTTGCTATTCTGGGCCGTGCAAGAGTTTTAGAAACCTTTAGGCCCGTATTACCTGCAGCTAAGTAGAATGGCGATATTGTAGCAGGATGCATAACTACCCTCCCCATACCACTATCTGTTGCAAGTTTTTGCAGTATTTAAGCCTTTATTTATCCCAGCATTTATTCTACTACTTCCACTAAGGTTACTACAGACAGGCATTAACACCCTTCACCACAATCTACAAAGGTAATAAGAAATCTGAGGGGATCATCAGGCAGCATTTTAAGAAAATATGATTTTCAGGGATGGCCGTGTGGCACTCTGAAAAGTAGAGCTATTCAAAGTGCCCACAGTGGCCCCTTGAAAGCAAACCACCTTGGCCAAAGCACATCATATTTTTATATTACCTGAAAATGGGGAGTACTTATTAGAAGTATTTAACCTGAAATTTTGAGCAACAAAAACCCCAAGTAAGCTATATGTATACAAAAGAAAAGGCTAGATACTTGTATCTCTACGTGTTGTCTTTGGAAGCGCTTTTACTGATTGTGTTCTGCCACCTAGCGATCTAAGGAAAGAAAAATTCCAGCACCCCTGTGGTGACGCATGAAATCAAAACAAAGGTGATTAAGAGTAAAACCAGCACATACAGAAAGTAACATGTGAACAGTGTAGAGCCATGGAGTAGTCAGAACACAGGATGAAAAGAGGGAAGCAAGAGGCTTGGGAATGCAACATTTAGCTGGTAAATGAAGCTTGACCTGAAATCTCAGTCTGGGCTCTGCCGTGGTTGTATTACGGCAGTCAACGTAGCGCAAGGAGAGAACTGATAAGTTTTGAGGGAGTTCTGCAAGTTTTCCTACATGGTTCCAGGTCAAGCCAGATACTGCAAACACTTATGCAAGGTAAATGTGTAATACAGAGAGTAACTCAGCTGACTTCAGCTGCGCCTGTTTGCATAGCTGGAATGGTGTGATGTAACAGCACTCGTTTGGTAAAGGTACCAATATTTTTGTGTCCCTGCTGTTATTTGAGCTCAGATGCTACAGCAGTGCAATAGTGTTTCTTTAGAGGGGATAAGTAACATTGGTATGAACCTAGCCACAGTCTGCTTCCTTTATTTGAACCAGAGCTGTCAGTTTAGGAAGAGTGCCAGATTGGTGGAGTTGTATCTGTTTCGATACATGTGTAAGAGCCTCTGACAGAAACGAGGTATGTAATGCATAGTTCCTCATGACTTTTCAGTACAGAATCAGGCTGCAGGGAGCTCCCAGGTGTATAATCCCACAGCTGCAAAAGTTGCTCTCCCATTTCTGCTAACCGCAACTGCTAACACCACCTCCAGGCTGCTGCTTCATTTTACAGATCGGGAACAGAGACATCACAGAGCTGAGAAACTTTTCCAAGTATACATGGGGCCTGGGGCAAAACTCACAAGTGGACACAAATCCAGGTTTATTATCCTATGCACAGGGCCATTCTCCATAACATGGGGACTCCAAATGTTGCAATGCAATTACTGCTGAGGTAGGAACACTTCCTTAGAATGTGAAAAACAAGTGAACAACAAGACCCAAGTATAGTATTTCTTACATTTCTTACATATTTCTTATATATATTTAATCCTGGTAACATGCAAGATTTTGCACATAAAACCTCAAGATTTTCTCATTTCATCTAGACAAACGTGGTCCTTAACTGCCATCTAACTTGCCAGCAGGGAACATGCAGCAATCTCATGTAGGGTGCTCCCATTTCTCTGACATTTCTAGCCACCTGACATCAAAGGCACCAATCAATATAGCAAAAAAAAAAAAAATGTTTTAACTATGGCAACCATGGCAACCCATGCATTTTGATCAATGCCTTTCGAGGTAGTGCACTGGTTGCTATAGTGAATCCCTATGCAGCAGAATGCCATAGCAACAAGAAAATGCTTTGATTTTTTTGTTTTCCTCTGTAAAACCATCAAGAAGTAGTTCTGAGATAAAGGGTAAACTGGTTTTCACACGTCCGTTTTTCTGAATATTCTCAGGTTTCAGATTCAGAGCTCCACAAAGCAAAAGAGAAGCATATGTACAGTTGCACTGATAGTTATACAATATTGTATTAATTGAAGTACTTCCATTGGGTCCTATGGACTCATAGACCTTAAAACCAGCTTGAAATCAGAATCAAATCCAAGGATACAAATTCTTATCTGATTTACACTGGTATAAGTGTATGGTAACTCCAGCTTCTGTGAAGATCCTCCAAGCTTAGACTGATGTAAATGAAACAATTTTATTCAGCCTCTCAAACATGAAAGTTTTGTAACCTGCCACTTGTTTTTATGTTTGACACGAGATAACAGCTTAGGATAGCAGCAGGCCTACACGTTCTGACACCGTGCTTGCAGACTCGGGATGGTCCCACATGGGTGAACTGAGCCCGCAAACTCCAAACTCAGGGCCTGACACCAGCTCTCCCCAGGGCATGTCTGCCTGTGCCGCCAGCTGCCAAGCAGCTCTCTGTGCTCCCCGTGCCATGTGCCTGACAAGGGCGGAGTGCTTCCTTTGCCCTGCACCAGTGCCCCAGACGCAGATTTGTCATCTACCACTGCTGGTGGGGCTGATGTTCCAGCTGTACACCATTGCTAAGCAACATCCTGAAGCGACTTTAAAGCTACTTGTAGCTAATTGAAATTTAGAGGTCTGTTAGTGATACATAGACTCACAAAATTTGGGAACCACGGACTTAAGACGCTGCATAGTGGGAAGCAGTCTGACCATTGCTTAGCAAAAACTGTTTCAGTCTTCAGAAGAAAAGAATTGGTATTCGTATTCTGCATCTTTAGCATCTTGCCTCTCTCTACTCGTGTCTTTTGTGAGAAAAAGGCGATACTTGGTCTGGAGAACACTTAACTTGGCTCCATAACTTGCTGTATATGACTTGCCTCTTTGACATAGTCAATTATTCACATGCTTACAAAGGTAGCAAGTGCTGCTGTAGCATGTAGAATTGGAAAAAGAGTTTGTTTCTAGAGGTGTGCTTGTTTTTCCCAGCTGCCTCTCAGCCAATCAAAATAGAAATATTCCTGTTACCTACCAGCCTTGCCTCATTTACATATTTCAGTACTTTTCTAGATTGGGGTCAGAGAGGGCTTGTCTTATATTAAGGATAGTTTTCTGATTGTATATGCTGTGAGCATGATAAAGGCTACACAGTATGTTTCCTGGAACTGTTGTACACTGAACTGTGTAAAACATTTCCTGGAATTATTACTGATGATTTTCAGTGACTAACTAACACCCTGTGAAAGCTCTACAACACTATTAGATGCGTACTGGCATCCAGTAGGTTCTGAGGGTGAAAGAGTCACACCACCTGTGCTTCATTTACTTGTCATCTTCATTAGTTACAACCTATTGTGCACTGCCATGCCAGTAAGCACAAAGCAGGTTAAGTTCTCCCTTTTTTGCAAGACCTTTGAAACAGGGATGCCTCCACACAGGCTTAATCTGTTATTTAATCCATTGTTTCCAAAATGTTCATGTAGATCTTTGAATCTACACAAGTACAAAGTGCTAGCAAGCCTTTGATTACATCAATGCTTCTTCTCAGGTCTGTGTTGCAGGTTCATTGTCGCTGGCAATTGTGTTGTTGGAAATGTGTTTCTGTGTGCTGATAGCTCAGGGTCCAAGCTGCCAGGTTAACCATGAGTGGGTGAAATACATGGTTCCCTTTTTGTGTCAAGAGAGACATAAAGACCTCTAGACTGAACTCCTACCACCACCACAAAGACAGAGGGAAAATAGTCATGACGGTACTTGTTAGCAATGCCTTCCTGCTTTCACGGCTTTTTTTGCTACCTCTAGGATGCAATGTCCCATGTATATCATCTTTTGATTAAGCCATCAGCAAACCAGGTGGGCAATCTCTTTGACCAGGTGTAGGTAGAGCAATGTCACATATCCTCTGCTAAAATTGCCTTCCAGGTAATCGTGATATAGAGGAGTCCTAAAAAAGCAAATAAACACACCACATCTCTCCTGTGGGAGGAAGATTGCTTCCTCAAGCTATATGAGAGGGTTTTTCAGAAGTTTATGCATGGTTGTTTTAACTAGCCAGAGTAGCCCTTTTAATGAGCCTACAATTGTGGGAATATTAAATAGAACATGCTAGGGAGCAACAAGGAGGGAGGGTGCCAGTGATGATTTATAAACAGGGGGTGAGGCGTGTGGTCTGCTGAACAGTGAGAGTTAATGTTTCCGATTAATTTCCCTTGAAATAATACATTTCTGTATTTCAGACTCTAAACGTATTTGAAAGATAAACCCTGCTATAACCAGGATGCTGGCTAAAAATTGTGGATCAAACCTATGCAGTTTCTTTAGGACAGATTGCATAAAATATTTGAGCATATATGGGCCATAATCAGGACTAGCAACATTCTTTAAAAGCACTGAAAACTGAGGTTGACATGTAGTCTACTAAATCTAGGTGGATGAGGCCAAAGAAGAACACCTAACAATATGAAACCTGTGATAAATATCACAAGTAGTAGTAATACTGGCATTTATAATTTTTCAGAAGATTAAGTTAATAAACTGAGTTTCACAGGAAACTAGCATCTTTTACAGTAAGTCCAAATAAATGCTGCCTAAAAATAGCTGTACTGGCAGCTAAGTTTATGTATCTGGATTTCCCAGAACAGATTCTGAAGTAATTAATGGAAGATTGAAAAGTTATTGTTTTATCAGAATACACTGATTCATCTTCATCTGCACATTTCCATTTTATTCGGAGGGCATGTTAGGACTTTCTGATGTTCCTGTACTTCGGTTCTCAGCTTTTTTTTTTTTTTCCAAGTCTTTGGCATTAACAGTGTCATAGGATAGGAATCTTTTGCAAAACCATCTGCAAAGAACTTTTCAGTTTTGGAGTCCATGAAAGGTCTGAACCTTAAAAACATAACAGATTTTCCTCTTCAGGAGGATCTTCAATAGGTCTTCAAGACCCATTAATGTTGCTTTCACAGGGAGTAGTCAGACTGTGACACGATTTTACCCACATTTGATTTGCAGCATGGTTCTCTTGTTTCTGGTAGGAATACTGTTCTGAGTTCCTGGTTGGTGACTCCAGGATCAATTTTCACAATTGTTAAACACAAAGATTAAGAAGAATCGATACAGGAAACTTTCCTTGGAATTTGGTCATTTCCATTCACATGAGTTACCTCTAAACAGGGACCAACCTCCTGGATCAAGATGTGGCCTGGATACCTCTATGGGCAGAAGGAGGGAGACTGGGGCACGCAGTGGCTAGTCCCTGAGTTAGATGCTTCAGTGACCAAGCTGGTGAGATGCCCCACATTAGCAGCTCAGTTCACATGCAGCCATAGTTACTAGAAGAAATGTGCAGAGATTTCTGAGAACAAAGTCATTTATCTTCGCGCAGTAAAAACACTTCTTTGATATCAAGAGGAGCAGAAATACTATTAGGAATGGATGGCAATTCTAAATATTATTTCTAGTTCACAACTTTCTGTAAGTGGCAGTGAAATCCTCTGAACCTTATTTTCTTCTTGCCTACAGCAGTTTAATTCTACAGATTCGTCAGTTTCAGGGTAGAAATGAAATCAGGAGAATCAAGCTCAGAAATGTTCTTCTCTTCTGATCTGTAATGGGAGAAGAGATCTGCAGCAAGAGATGTCTTGTGTTTATACCAGTTTAATTTATGAGTAATTCCAAGCAAGTCAGGCATTGGGCTGGTAAGAGATGAAAAATAAAAAATAAAGGGTGTGAAGGGGTTCACACTTGTTGTAGAAAAGGAAATTTTTTTTATTACCTTTCTACCAAGGAACATAGCTCTTATTTATGATCTATCTATTAAGGCTTAATCCAAGTGCAATGAAAAGCAGGTTGATCCAGTATTTGGCAACATCCTTTCCAGGAACTCAGGCTGTTGTTTCCTCCAGGGAAGATCTCCTGCGAATGATTCACACTGAGGAAGGAGATAAAAGCAGAAATCAGATATACCCTTTTTCTCTTGTGGGAATCTCTCTCTCCCTCTCTCTCTCTCTAAATATTTATACACACACACACATATATATGTATATGTCTGTATATGTGTATACGCACATACACATGTGCGCAGGCACACATACACGCACACACACACACAGAGACTCTTTCTCCAAAGCAACTTTAAAAGTGTTAAAATTTTAATTAGAAAAGAAACAGAGTGAAGACTTTCCATACATGAGCAATGTGCCATAACCAGATGTTCTCCCTTTTTATTGGGGTGATTCCTGGTTTTCTGTATAAAGTCCTGTTGCCTCAGGTATACATTCCTAGATAACTGACATGATTGAAGGTTTAACTTCACTATTCAAGGTTTTTGCATCTTTGAAGAATTTGCTCAACATTGATTCTGGTGAAAATAGAGCAAGTTAATATCTTTGTAGCAACCCAGTAGTTAAAATTAGTGCGATGAGGAAAAGTTGGAGTGATGAAGAAATATGAATGAAGAAATGTACCCAATATCACAGGTGATTTTTACTGTGTGAAAAAGTATTTGACACTGGTTCAATGTTATGATAAACTCATTTGGAACCTCAGGTTGCAAGAACAGAAGTTCCTTGCAGTGGTATGCAAGCGCTGATGTTCAGGCAGAAGCTGGTGATATTGTTACCAACATGATAATTTTTTAAAAATACTTTTTTGTGAATGGTTGAAATCTAAAAATGTTACCATAAAAATAAGGCCACCTTGCATATTGTATATGCCCATATTCAAAGCTACATTTTATGCCAAGGCATGCAAGGAAGAAATTTATGTGTCAAAAGAATAATACAGAAAAAAAAATTACCTGAAGTTAGAGTTGGAATTTTGATTCCTAACATAAGTTAAAGATCGTAAGAAATGTCAAGTTTCCACAAGTCTTGATACTAAGAAGATGTAACAAGATACTAAGATACTTCTCTACTACACACACAAAACCCCTATTTTGGTTAAGCAAGGGCGTGAAGGCAGATCCAGTGAAATCAAAACAATTCTGAAAAATTTCCCCATTTGAGAATTTTGTTGGGAGAATTCTTGCAGGTTAGATTACAGCAACATCACTGTTACATTTACATTGTACTTTTTTGTTGTAGGTAAATGCTCAACCTGAGAGCATTGTCTTTGCTAAAAGAAATGTGAAAAGAACGATGAAGTTCTTCTATTTTCAATAGCATGGAAAAAAGATGGATTGGAGTATTTATTTCCAAAGCAGTTAGTCGTGAAAATGGAAAAAACCCCAGCACATTAGGAGAAATTTAAAAGGCTCTTGCCATAATCTAAATATATAGACTTCTGGTTGTTTGTGAGATAGTGTTAATTATGTCTGAATATATTCCTTATTTCATATTATTATTTATTTCTTCTCTATCTGGGATAGAGAATTATCAAATACAATTTACCTCAGAATATTTTTCTACTTCAAAAGTGGGTAAAGTTTTCTCTGTAAATAGGGATGATTACTATTATCTTCAGCCAGATTCAGACAGCAGAAGGAAAAGGTCCTGGCTTTTTTCAGCTAGAGTTGTCCTCAGATACTATGTTAACATTATGTTAATTCCAACATTTGATTTATTTTTTGTTAATATTTGACATGATCCTGAGCTAGACCACTGAGCCTTTACATAATAATCTATCTTTAGCCTTTTGGGAAGCTCAGGTTTGGACAAAGATGCTTTGAGTTCTCTGTTGGTTCTGTGTTTGGCATGTAACAGAAATGCCCAAGAAAAGGAAAACACTTCAGCAGCATTAAAATATTAATTTCTTTAAAAGATGAAAGTTCATGGAAAGCAAGTGCCTAAGAACAAAAAGCCAAATACAAAAAATAAAATTAAGCTTTTAGAGAATATGTGAGCTCCCTAAATTATGCTTACAGAAGGGCAAAAAGTTCCTCAATACCTGGTAAAGAGTTGCTGGCAGCATTCAACTAGCTCCGTGCTGTTGGCAGGGAAATCTGTGGAGTTGAAGGCATTTCCTAATAAGATGTGGCAAGGATCTTCCAGACCAGGGACAGTCAGCATTCCTGTGAAGTAAGTAACAATTTTCTTAATGACTAATGAAGAGGAATACAATACTTGGAGATGTCAGTCACCGGAGCATGGTCAGATGAAATGTTCTGGCTGAAACTTCTGAGATGGTTCTGCAAAGGTGCAAGATTAAAACCCTTGAACTGTGGGATTTTTAAAAAAATCCAAATAATTTTACAGAACTGGATTAAGGAGTAACCACAAACATTTTTTCTATGTAGAAATTAAACTATGGTAACCTGTTACACTTAGAACATTTTGTTTTTCTGCCCCTTTTAATGCTACTAAAAAGGTATGCTGATGGTGTTCTCACTGCTGGGCCAGTGTGCTTTTCTTAACTAAAATAGAGCTATACTGCATTTATAGCAGTGCAAACAAACTCAGGACATTTCCTATCATTTTAAATGGAGAAAGTTATGGTTTATTTATCTTTGCTTTGCTAGATGTTCTCCAAAATCTCCTGTAAATAGTAATGTCAGCATTCATTGCAGTAATGGAGAAACAAAAACATGAAAGTGACAGCTCCTTCTTGTACATAGTGTTGTGAAACCTGGACACATTTTTAACATGTTCTTATCTCATCTGGGGCAGTAGAAATTGCTTGGCTTTTTTACCTTCTTCTGGGCATAAGGAAAGCATTTGCCATGGCAGGAGTGGGTGTAATATAATTTTCTTTCCAAAGAAGATTTTATTGTTTTGTAAAGATTTCCCGGTGGCTGTTCACAATTTTATTCTTAAGGTCAGGATTGTGAAATGACACCTTTTAGTAAGACTTCCTAATTCCTTAGCTATACAGAGTAGTGTCATGTATTAAAATGCTATGGAAGGCTGTGAGACTGATGACATTTCAAGTGTACTAGTTCTATAACCTTCAGAAAATAATATCAGCTTATCCTTAAAATGTGTATATTTCTGTTGCTGCAGTGAACACAAAGGGATAGGGAAGCTGTGATAGAAACGGACATGCTGTTTTCAGCTACAAAATGCATCAAGATCAAGATCTTTCTTCACTGGAGGAATATGAGTGCTTTAACCTTCATCATGCAATTCTGCATATCACATGCTCAGAAAAGGAAGCTGGGAAAGGGATTGTTAAATACAGGGGAAAAATTTTACCTGATAAATCATATCTGGTCAATTAATTAATATTTGAATCATTAATATTATGTTCTTTTTAATTTCCTCCCTAAAATGGCTGTTCCATTGTGACTCTTTACTTAGCTTGAAGGTGAGACTTTGAAAATAAGGTTCTGCTGTTGCGCCCCACCTTAGGACTGTTTCATTAATTTAAATACTCTGTGGGAATACAATCAGCCCAAAATAGCAATTTAACATTAAGGCAAAAAGTTGTTCAGCTTCTCCCTTGCTCCTTCTCTGTTACACCCTCCTTTCATTCCACTTCTCCTTTTCTGCTCCATAATTACTTCTGTATTTCTGTAGCCAGCAACGTGGAGGAGAGATTGTAACTCATTTATCTATAATTTGATTTGTTCATGAGTTATGTGTTATGCACAGACTAACAACACCAAAAAAACCCCAGAAGAAATAAATCTTTTCCTATTCCAGTTTTCAGGAACCTTTCGTTGCATATTGACTTTTAATCCTGAAAAACCGGAAAATACCAGCGTTTGAGTGACTGGAGTTGCCCAGCTGTGCCTCTCGAACGGACGCACTGCCGCCCTGTGGTCACTGACTGTAGGAGACACCAAACTTGGGTACGGTACCTGCAACACAGGCTGTCATGAAACAGGCGACGGTTCCGGCAATCATTGCTCTGAAAGCACCACCAGCTATTTCCTTTTTTTTTGAGGGAGCAATGGTGGCTAGGAAGAAAATTAAAGTGTGTGTCAAACATAAATAGATACAGATATAAAGAAGATGAACCTGCCAGCTCTCCCACCACAAGAGGAAATTCCCACCCTGTGGTTTGAACCAGGAGAAACAAGGAGGGAAAATGTGCTGCCCCACTGCTGGCACCACAGAGCCCACTCAGGCTCCAGGGTAAAGGCAGCCACCAGCAATCCAGGCCACCCAATGAGGAACCCAGATGGGTTTTTAATTTTTCTTTTTCCCTCAAGATCTGAAAAGCCTTTTTTTCCCTTTCTTTATTTCCCTATAAGCCTGCTATATATAAGTGACATTTTTACAGGAAATAGCCAACTTTGTCTTTCAAACCAGTAGGCTACAGAGATGGTTTGCTCCTCGTGAAGCCCAAGGGCTGTAGTAGCTCAGGCTTGCAGCGTGAGGGCTGGACAGGGAGGCCTATCGGCAGGGCTTGGTCCTCTCCCGTTGCCAGTATCTCCTAGTATCTCCACACCAAAGCCTGCGCCCCTCTGGGTGCCCTTCCATGCACAGCTGGGTGCTGGGTCTTGGCAGAGCAGCTGCTCAGCCCCTAGTGCTGCTAAGCTTCGCCCACAGCCTGTTCATTTGGATGTTTGCTTTGGGATTTGCTTGTCCATGAGAGGTGTTCTTACTCAGGCCTCCTATTATCAGTCCCAGGGAACCGAAGTTGGCAAACCCACAAAGAGCATAGGTGGCAATGACTTCTGAGCGAACCTGGAAAACAAACACATACCCTGTTAAATGATTTGAGACAGCTTGTGCTGATTTAGATAGAGGTCTGAAAACATGGCATTGTGGCTCAGGGCTCCGAGTACTTAAATCACTCTGGTTTGCTTGGTTGCTGCCCTGGTGTGCAGCTTTCAGCAAGGTAGGCTCATTCTCTTGCTGAAAGATGCTGGCTTTCACATTCACTGCCTGTGTGAGGATTCATAAACCATATGATGGTTTATTATTCGTGTATGTTGCTGTACCTTGTTGAATTGAGTACTAGTAATTGAAGACAAAAAATAAGTTTTATCTTACTAGTCGGAATTTAGCTGTTGTTTTTTTTGAAGGTATGAGTCAGAAAGCTTTAACTCTGCTTTGTTGTTCATAGCTGGACTGCCTCTATGACACTGTTGAAATCTCAAGTTTTGGTATGTATCCCTTATTCATTGTCCCCAAACAAGCAGAGGGATCCATGTGCAAAGCTACTCTGTGCATGTTCCATCCGCCCTGTGCACAGAGGTAAAAAAGGGAAATGGGCCTCCTAGAGAGTGGGTGCTTTGATGTGATAACACGCAGAGGGACATGATGATTTTGGAATCCCCATTAGCAGCTTATTTCCTTCCTGACTTCAGCCACCTTCCCAACCTTGGGCAACACCAGCTCAGTCTGGACCTCAGAGCAGAGACAGGGTTGGGTTGGCTTTTGGCCCCATGAAGGGACCCCTCGCAGGACACAAAATGACTTTGGGTGAAATCAGGCTACAAACCTTGCAAATCTTGCGACAAATGTAGTTCAGACATTTTGGGAAAGGAGGCAACATATCTCAGCAAATGGATTTTTATCCCCATGGCAGCTATGAACCCTTATTTACTGTATTTTAGGCCCAAGCTGAAGACATCTGAGTGCTCTAGTAGGTTTCCTGTTTATTAGAAGTTTCTCTGCTTCCATTCCTGTTTTATGAAAACCAATTTGTAGATATTTTCAATAACTCTGCAGATATGCAGGAAAATGCTTTTCAAGTACCCACTGTGTCTGCTTTTCCTAGAAAAGGGCTGTGTACTGTGATTTTCCTACTTTCATTTGGACTTTCCCAGCTCTGAAAACAGGAAGCCTTATTATTACTCACTCAGGTGAGGGAGTTAAGACCTCTTGTTTGCTCGCTCTGACTGCATATCTGTGGTTGGATGTATCAGAGAGTTCTGAAGCTGAAGAGGAATTAAAAGCAGAAGTCAAGTGCACTCTCGCCTGAACTGTTGTGCCATAAATAAAACGGTTACTGGGCAATTTTTACCAGAGTTATGAATCAAAATTATTTTTAGATCTCAGAGTTTTTTTACCATGGAAGTTTATACAGCTCTATATAAGTATTAGAAGTGAACATGGAAGTTCTATACAACATCTTACTAAGAAAAAAAAAAAAGTGAAATACAGTTGTTCAGATGTAAAATTTAAGGCGGACTTCCAGATTTAAAAAAAAAAAAAATCTCACTCATTCAGGAGTTCAGAGCCATATTCCCTTGTAGAACGCAGAATGATCATAGCAGGGCAGATGAAACGTCAATCTAGCCCAGGATCCTATTTCCAGGAATTCCAGGAACACTGGTAATGGATGCTCAGGCAAGCATGTGAGTATTTGATCAGACCACCTGGCTTTCTGCCTCCACTTGTGAAATATGTTCTTGTAATAAGGAATGCAAGTGGTCAGGAACATTTTTTTGGGTTTGTATATAAGGCAGGTATCCACAGCATCACACCAGACTGATGATTAAAAGCTGTACAAAAGGATGCTTCCTAATTAAGGGTCCTCTACAGTGACAATTTGTCTTGATATGAGGAAGAGCAGTGCAGACATAAAGCCAGATATCATGATTTTCATTGCCTGTGCTTAGAACAAGGACAAATTCAGCAGAGGCTGTGCACGTGGATGCCAGATGGGGGAACAGTCATGGCTGCAAACGTCAGCCTTGATCACTGCTCTTTGCTCCTGTGCACACATCTAGCATGCTCTTTTATTGCTATCCTATAGGTTTCTTCCTCAGTGAATTGTAGTAGGAATTATGTATCCTGTTGCGTGAATTTGGGTGAACGTGTGAATGAGAGGCGGGCCTGGGCTGTGGCTGGAAATCCTCATGCAAACTGACTTTAATTGGCAATTGAGACAAAACTGGTTGGCCTTAGTGCAGCAATGGAGGTGTATGCAATGTAATACATCTCGTGTTACTGTTCTCTGCACAGGGAACAATAACCTCTTGCAGAGGTGTGCCAGTAATATCTTAATTGCCATCAGCTACAGCTTGCTGAATGTCTTTTGAAGCTTAATGCTTGGCTAAACCTCTGTGGGCAGGAGAGTCCTCCTGTTCTTGCCCAGGATTTTCCTTGAAGACTATCTCATAGGGAAGTGCTAGGTAAGAATATGTTAAGAAGAAACTCACCTTGAAGACAGCCTTGGTCTTATGCACAGTGTCGCGTGGGACACTGCATGTTCCCCAAAACTATGCATTTCTTTTGCTATGTTTGAGATAGCTAGTGTGATGACAGTCGTGGCAGCCTGTAAAGCAATGCTGCATTTTCATGATTGAACTCTGTCACTGAAAAATGCACTTTTGAGTAATATGCCACCATTACCCCTTTGTGCCCATGTTAAAAAATAAGTTGAGTTTCAGCAGAAAAGTATAAGATCCAATAAATCTGTAGAATGAAAATGTTACTTACAGACATATATTGTTTCACACCGTTAATGTACATGCTCCCACCCTTCTCTCGGTTGTGAATCAGTTTTGAGAGGCGCTCATAAGCCACAAATTCATTGAAGAAAGTTTTGTAACCTAGTAGTCCACCGACGATAAAACTGTCTTCCCAGTCTACCCCCATCATGAAAGAGAATGGCATGAAGACATAAGCACAAATGTTCTGCAAAATATATAAGACAAGGCAGGTCAAAATATATGGTTGGTCAAAGAACAATAGCTTGTGATAAGTTCTCTAAACTTAAAATAAGGATGGTTTTGTTTCAGAGGAAAATTGGTCTTGAAATCTTACTGCCAACAGGCCTGGAGAACGAAGGTTTTTGATAGTAAGGTATGCTTAGTAATTTTTAAAAGACTAACCCAAAATCTAGTTATAACAAAGTATTTAGGTATGTCCCTAAAACAAAAGTTTCTGTGCACTTTTTCCCCAGCAATGGCTTCAGATTGGGCATAGTGTTTGAAGCAAAGAAAGAGGGTTCAGTTAAAAGAGCTAGTAAGAGAACTGAGAAGTCTGTTTCTTACCCTGATTAAATCCAGTGTGTTAATGAACATGCCTAATTACCACGTTATTTGACTCCAACTGGTATAAACAAAGACTTGTCTCTGCATAAAAGCTATGCATCTGACATAATTAAAGCTGCACCTTTTTTCCTAGCTTTAAAAGTTTTATGCAAATTAAAAAAAAAAAAACCATATCACAGTATAGCTTTTATTTTTATATAAGAGAGAAATAGCTTCAGCTATGAAAGGGTTTGGTCAGATTGTCTTTAGTGAATGTAACTGAGGTGTTTAAGCAGTTACTACTCCTGGTTGGTTTCTCTGCCTGCAAAAGGCTAGAGGTTAGTGTCTCTCAAAAGGGATGGATGAGTGAATGCAACATGTCTGTGGGTCTCAGATCCTTGTGGATTATCTATCTATCTATCTATCTATCTATCTATCTATCTATCCAAATCTTACTCCATCTAGCAGTTACTGAAATACCAGCCCTGGCATGAGTGTGGCTTACGTATGCATACTTGTGCCTTTCCTCTGCTGTGGATGCCTGTGCAGTAGGATAATCTGTGGAAACTGTGCAGGGTAACATCTTAATAATGCTGAAGCCACATCAGCTATGAGTGTCTACTCACTTCTGTAGTACCTTTATCGCAATATTATATCAGTGTTTCACACGGCACTTCTATTAGGAGCTTGCAAAACAAAAAGCCCAAAACCATTGAACCAAGATTGCTGCATTGGGTCAAAAATGATGTCTTGACCTAAGTTAAAAAAAAAAGTTCTGTTTAAAACCTCTTTACACAGCGGAGTGATTTGGGTGCAGTTTTACAACTTAATTGTGTTGAGAACTAAGTGGTATTGAGTAAGCATGGGTTCAGACGAGTCTGGCCTTGCCCCAGTGTCCTTATCTAAGTGAAGCTAGTAACCATTTAGGACTTCATGTGGCTCTCTGAAGCTAAAGCCACTTTAATGTTTGTGCTGAAGGAGATGTTAATGGCTTGGTGACAGATCTGCTGCACTGCCAAGGAAGAGGAGGCAGGTATTAGCACACAATGCCCTCTAAACATAGTCAGATGGTTAGCAAGAGCACCACAGAGGGAAGCTATACATGGACTAATGTATACAGAAATATTTATATGGCAACAATTTTCCTTTCGCTCTTCATTTTTCAAGAACATGCACATAAAAATATTCAGGTTTAGATCATATTTAAAAAAAAAAAAACCCAAACCAAAAAACCCACCAAAAAACCCACAACAAAACCACACAGGCACTTAATTTGAGAAAGACAAATTATGCATGTATATAAGCTGCATGAGGGACCTGAAGACCATACCTCAAAGTTCAGCTGTGGGTAGTCAAACAGATTGCCCACCCAAGAGAGGGCTGAGTCAAGGAAAGACAGCAGGGCAAGGAAGGAGATCAGATTCACGGTGATATTTGCCACCAGCAGGATGGAGGTAGAGGCACCTTGACTGGCTGCTTCCAACAGGTTGTTTGATTCACTTTATAAATGAAAGGAAAATCAGAAATGTGAACATGTTATAATTCAAGAACAGATCATAGAACTAAAAGTTACATGGACTTGATTAGAAATCTACTAATCTGTCTGTTCACTCATAGGGAAAATAATGATGAGCCATCCTCATGGGAGCCACTGGGAGGGTATACTTTTGGTGCCCTGAGGATGAATTCTGGCACATTTGGGGTGGGGCAAGCTCAGGATCAGGTCTCAGTGCTGTGACTGCCGGGTGGGAGGGCGGGCAGTGCTCTTTTTGCAGGCAGATGTTGCAGAGTTGCCCAGGCTGTTCAGGAGCAGCTCCTTACAAGCCTTTTTGTTTTGCCTGGTATTCTCAAGGCAAGTGAGTCTCCCTGCAGATGGGCAACAAGTTCGCTGATGTCACTGTTGAAATGATTGCTCCACCTTTGCTTTTGTATGTTTGCATTCACGGATTCATTACAAAGCAAAGACAGCAGCAGAGCAAATGGGAAAACCTCTTGTTGGCTCACCTCAGGTAGGCATTTCCCTCTTTCTTCAGAGAGTTTATTGTCTGGCCTAGATCCTCGGCATCTCTGTGCCTGTCCCAATGGGTGGTGATACCACCATATGTTTTAATGGGGCACGCTGCACCTGAATTCACAAACTACTCATTTGGGGTTATATTGGTGTGTAATTAATTTATTGCTTTCATATCTACCAGGTACTAACCCTAAAGCTTATGTGTGAGGAGTTATTTTTCCAAATCTCATTTTTGCATGACTATTACTATTAACTAGAGCATAGATCAGCTTACCCTTTTGCCATCTGTAGGCCACTACTCAGAGTTACTTTAGGCTTTTCAGTTTCAGGCCAGAATAGTTTGGAGGTGGCTAGTGATGCTGGTGCTGACATGACAGAAGCAGTCAGTAGGTGGGAGGCAGAAACCTAGAATTCCAGGAGACAGAAAATATGCTGTGATAACTATATAATGCACAAACATGGAGGAAAACAATTAAGATTATTAGATGCTTGGATGATTTTTCTACAGGGGGTCATTAAAAAGTTCACATTGCTCATAAGGAGAAGAGAATGAACAATACAGGAGAAAGCCAGTTGGAGGTAGGAAAAGTCTAAGCAGTGAAAAGTATGTAGTAATCTTTCCAAGAGGCGAACTGCTTCATTCCTCTCTAGTGGCAAGCCAGAAGGCAAAAGAAAAGAAAAAAAGCCAGGTACATCAAGTGCAGATAGGTGTAGCAATAGCAGAGCAGGTGAGGGAAAGCCAGCCTTCCTTAATACCCCTCGTATGCCTTCCAGCGGCAGAAAATTGATTTTGGACCCTGACGTTGTTTTTAAAAAAAAATTTACATGGCCTAACATAAATTCTTCTCATCCCCTTTCGCACCTTTTTGCACAAGTTTCTACACAAAACAACTTCTTTGCTAACTTCTGCAGGAAGTTCCATCTTTCCTTTTCTTCTCTTACTCCATTGGTCTTTTTGGCCAGTCATCCCTTCTTGCCTCTGCCTCTCCATTGTATTTTATTCAGATATGGAACTAAGATATTTATTAACCATCCCACAGCGACACTAATCATAAATCACATCTTCAGCCTTGTTTTTTGGCTTTGTGCTGCCAGCCCTTTAGCAGACAAGATGTTTACTACCCGTGTTTGTACAGCGTAACTAGAACCTCCATTGCAAGTCAACACTTGAGGCTTATATGGCTAGCAACAGTTCCTGAAGGACTTTATCTGTACCACTGCCAGAGAAGTGGGAGGGTTGATCAGTTAGTATACTCCACATGTCAGTTCATCTGCAATGTAGGAAATTATACGAATCAGTCATTTTCTTGCAGTTATAGCAGGAAATCTCTCTGTGTTACTTAGGTAGATATTTGCACTACTTAACAATATCTTCAAGATCAGATCTTGGTATCCTTTTTACTGTTGGAAGACAGGGAATTTTTGTGGTTAATTCCTTCAGAAAAAAAAAAAAAAAGGAATGACTTAGGTATACTTCCAAAGCATTTTAGCTGGGCTTCTATACTTAGATGATTTCAGATAACCAGTACATGTTCCAGTTCTCTTTTCCCATCTTACCCCGAAAGAAATATATGCTCCTAAGACACTTCCAGCAATAGTTGAGAATCCAGCTGTCATGACTGCATGGAGTTCAGATTTGGTGATGTGTGATAAGTAAGGCCGTACCAGGAGAGGAGACTCTGTCTGGAAGTGAAAAACAACTGCCAAATCAAGAACTTCCTTATAAACCCTCAGAGGTTTCTTTTATTAACAGGGCAGAAAAATGAGTGGCTGCATCACACTTTCTTAGGTGTAGTTAATCTCAGTGCTAGTGGGTGCTCTGAATATTAATAGGTTGGGGTTTTGTACCCCAAGAAGGAGAATTGTACCAACATCCATCTAGACTGAAGACAATTCTTGCTGGTTTACCATCTCCCCCAGAGGGCCAATGAAATTGCCAAGAAATCCTAATTCAGTTCTGAGTGAGTTAGGGAGAGCTGCAGGTCTGCGCTGCAGGTAAGCCTGTGTGTAAAGTGAAACATGCGTACCAGACATGATGGGCAGCTTAAAGCCCTCAGCCCCTCTGGCATGTGCGCGAGCACATCCTGGAGGCAGCGTCATGCAGAGGTACTAGTTTAAATCTTAATGCAGTGTGATATGGTGATACACCACTGCTGAATAAGTGATATGATAATGTTGCTTTTGGGCTTGGATGCTACTTGACGATCTTTCCAGATTGCTTTGAGGCCTAGGACAGATACTGCTGTAGCGTGAGTTTAATGGATTTCCCATTAAAGTGGACTGTTAGACTCTGTCCCGTGCTTTTTTGGCTAAGGCCTTGCACAGACAGCCCTGGATCTTAGTTTTCTGTATTGTCTGTCTCTCCTGCCCTTGCATGCCTCATGTGGCCTCTTTTCATCCCATTTGCCTTTTCAATTGGAAAAAAAAAAAAAAAAAAAAAAAGAAATGGTTATTTCTTCATAGCCTTGGAGTAGTCTGGTAGTCATTTTAAGGGAGATCTGTCACCTGCATTTACATCTGACTTCCTGTTGGGACAAAATATGGTTCCCAAAACCAACCCCATTGTCCACCACTGCTGACATATGAATGTACTGGAATTCTGGATATCAACCACCAGTTCAGCTGCACTGCAGTCCCAGCCTCACGTGAAATGATGATTTTTTTATACACAGATGCTTGCTGAGCAGCAATATTTCACAATATTGAGTAATCCTGTGCTAGCATGTTTTTCTGTGCGCCAACTCACCTGTCCCACAAATATGTTACCCGCAGCTACCAGAGACTCAACAGGAGTTGTCCCCATGAAAATCTGCATTATCCAACCAACCTAAAATTGTTAAAAAAGAAAAAAAAAACAAACCCAACACATTGGTCTGCCTATTCCATGCACTTCTCGAATTAATCATGCCAATGTAAGAGTTCTGAGGCACCATACAGTATTTCCTGAGTTAATGATTCCAACTGCAAGATATGGAACATTCATTTAATAGTAGCATGTTGAAATAAACCAGAGGAGGAATAATTAACAGAATTGAGAGTATACCAGGCTCCTCCTTGGGAACTAAATTGTTAAACTAAATTAATCAAAGCAGATATTTTGATAGGTCTTTATTACTTATGTACCTGTCCAAAGGGACTTGGATCATATGAAGGGGAAAAAATGTGAAATTTAGATTAAGGCTAAAAATGCCTCATTGAAATTTTAGCACACTATTTTAGCTAGGTGAGGTTTGTGGCACTTACATAACAATCTGTGAATGAGAAGGACAAAGGACTTTTTAAGGGTATCTTCAAATAAGGTTTAACTACCACTGTGCAGGAAGATCTTTGCCCTCATATGATAAGTTCATTGGGCAGACAGGGCAGGAAGTGGACTTTCTGTGGACTTGCTCTTAGCTCAGTGGACACTGGCACTGAACCTAGGACCTGACAGAAATGAACACTTAAGAGCATGAGGTGAGGAACCAGCCTCTGACCTCATTCTGGGGATCTGCGGTAGGAAGGTATATGCAATTGCTACTGCAATGCTTAGTAGAAAGAAGAAATCCACTATCTGTGATGTAACCCCTGTCTTGCACTTTGGGGCTGGGAGAGGAGCAGGCAGAAAGGAAGATTTCAGCAAGTATGGCATCTGAAGAACGCTAAAGCTAGCCAGGCAAATCTCACAATTACTATTATGTTAGCAATAAAACCAGGTTGGGGGGAGGAAAATGTGCTATGGAATGCCAGTTTTGTTTGGGGCCAATGCTACAGTTCAGCTACATGTGTTCAAGTGACCTGTACTCTGAGAGTGCCAGAGCACTGAAACAGGTTGCCCAGAGGTTGTGGAGTCTCCTTCTCAAGATACTCAAAACTCGCCTGGAGGCGATCCTGTGCAACATGCTCTAGGTGATCCTGCTTTAGAAGGGAGGTTGAACTAGATGATCTCCAGAGGTCCCTTCCAACCCCCACCAGTCTATGAATCTGTGAATCTGTATACCAGGCAAATGAGTACCTACTGGCACAAATTCGTACCTTTCCAATGAACCACTGCATGAATCCAACGTGGTAAAGCATAGACATTACTGTGCTGAAGAAAACCACAACTGGCAGGACCTGATTTGGAGACACAAAATCATTAACACTTCTGGAGTGGTTTTCCTTTCCTTGATTCTGTAGGCCATTTAATTTTTGAAAAAGAGGTTCATGGTTTTGGAGATACACGTAAAGATATTGAAAACTCATTATTAAGTTTATGCGTATGCTGTAAAATTTTTAACCTTCTAGATTCATTGTTCATGTTTGTGCTGTAATTAACTATTTTTCATGTATCTATATAGTTTTTTAACAGGACTGCAATAGATTTGAAACTATGTGGTTTAACATGATATGCATTAGTTTACAGCTGTGTTTAAATCAGCTCAAACATTTACTGGGCAATGGCATCTACAAAGACTTGGATATGTACATCTGTAGACTTTGAAAACCATGAACAGAAATATATCCAATGGGACTGTGGTCTAGAATTCAGAGCTCAACTTGTCAGTGTTTGTGTTTAACACAGTTTAGACTGCTATACAAGCAGAAGTTTAAGAGATTTTGATTGGGATTGTAGCTGACTCGATTTCACAGAATAAAGGGCAGCTTACTTAGAAAGCCCATACTGTGTAGCTGCCTTTTACTAACACACTACAGAAAAATCCTCTTTTATTCTGCTCTATTTATTGCACTGATTATAATGTTGTTGTGGAGTATTCAAAAACTCTGTAACTGTACGCAGGGACAGAATCTGCCTAAAAACAAATTAACAGGTGTATACTTATTAAATACAAGAAGTAAATATGAGTCTATTTCAGTGGATTCTGAAGGAAAAAATGTTTTCCTTAAACATATAGTTAAAAGAATTGCATGAATGCCTAACCCCTTGTCTGATGGGTTATTAAATGTGTTGGGTTTTATCCTGAATAAAACTAATATCACTTGATTCTCAAGTATGTTAAATACACAGGATCTCAGCATTTCAATGCTAGTATACAACAGAAAGAAAAATCCCTCTAAAAGGTCCAAAATTAGGTAGATTAGTTACAGTTAAAGCAGTACCATTAACACTAGGAAGCTTTTATGTGTGTTCAACTGAGGGCACAGTACCTTAAAAATAAAAGCAAGGAACAGAATGAAAAAGAACAAAGCACTTCGTTAGTTCAGACCTTTTCAGTAAACAGAAGCTGTGCCTTTCCAGAGGAAAACTAGTACTATCAGCAATTTTGATAAAAAGGTTTTGAAACTCAATTTAGATGACCAGAACCTTTCACTGAAAGGAGAGAGTGCAATTCACAGGTATAGCTGTGCTCTTCAACAAATTAATAGGAGGCCGCTTTCTCTAGTTTGATTCTCTGGTCCTTTTAGCAATCCTCTTGGAGCGGTTTGCCACGCAGCAATAGCAGAAAGTTTAGTTCAGTAAAAGTAACACATTTTTCTCCTTTTCTCTTTGCCATTTCCTCTCCTTGTTCCTGAGCGTGTGCTAGCCAGAGAGGCATCTGGCTCCCAGCCAAGTGGCACAGGTAGGGACTGCCGCAATGTCAGTGGGGAAATGGGTCTGGAGAGGCAGTGGGCAGAGTACTGTCTGTACTGGATGGTAAAAAACATAAGTCCTCCCACCTTTCACTCCAAATGGATGAGAAGAGCTCTCAGGAATTTCTGTGGTTTGGTTTTAACTGAAGGAGCAAGAAGACAATGTTCTGCCTATGCTGGGTGACTGCTGGCACCCTTCAGCCGGGTTTTTGTGCACTTTTCTCAGAAAAAAAGCTTATATAACTTTAAAAGATGCTTTGCAATTTTAGCAGTTGCAGGCATTTCTGGGTGAAGCATTCATCTCTACAAAACAGGGAGTTTGTTTTCCAGTTGTGATCATTTGTGCCTTGACTGTATGAAGAAGTTGGGAACTATTTTATAACTAAACCCTCCTGCCTAAATCCCCAGTGACTTAATGTGGTACCTATTATGTTATGTCTTCTTCAGAAAAGTGTAGCAACCATTTAATAGGTAAGTAATTGTCACGTTTTGTTACGTCCACGCTAGCTTTTATCTAAGGCATAACGAAATCACATGGAAAACACTGGCAAATTATTACCTTAAAATAACTAGAATGTAAATTCTAGTAGCTTACTTGCCACACATTGCATGGCAGCGGGTTTTCAATTGTCCTGTCTGCAGAGATAAATGCAATGAAAAGTGCTTAACATGAAATAACTAGTTCAACTGAAATAAACAGAACTCTTTTACAGAAAGGCTCCCCACAGTGTTAATACACTGAGATGTTAAGTCAGTGGTTTTGAAACTTGGGAGAGAGGAGAAAACAACCTCAGAAAATTCTTTCTGTCTCATGTCTATATGGAGCAGCCACCTCCTCTCCACCAGCCCTGAGAGGAGCTTTGCCTTCGTGCTGGGCCCACGTGCGGTTGCATGTTGAGGGTGGGACAAGAGTGGGAAAACTGATAAGACAGGAACATCTTCTCCTGCTCCCCATCTTCTCCTTCCCCCTCTTTACCGTGCCAAAACTGGGATAATAGGTGGCATGGGTTCAGTAACATTGGAAGGCTCCCTCTGCGGGCCTTGGGGCTGGGGTAGCAGGGCATGCTCTGGGCAATACCTTGGTTGTGAAGAACTGTGCAGGGGCTTGGGAGATGGAAGGGAAAGCTCTGGTGGTGCTCCAGGGTCAGACACCTGGTGAAGCACCCAGAGGGTGAAGGGAGCCAAGCTAGGAGCAGGTCTGGGGACGGTGGAAGGATGCCAGCCTTGGTGCTGTGGGTACTGGAGCTGGGAAGATGAGGAGGGGAATAGACCATGCAAACCTTTGTATTTGAGGAGGGGTCTGGAGGGCTAGGGGATAAGGGGGGACAGGCACAAGTATGCAGAGATGGGACTTTTAGGAAAAGAGGAGGCATAGGAATGATCCAAGGAGTCTGAGAACAGTTCCCTCTAACCATGGGGCTGTTGCACACCCTGTGTGTGTAGGAATAGCCGCATAGCAGAGGGAGGTTGGTGGAACATCAGCATTACTTGGCAGTGTTTCCTTTGTTGATTAAATGTGAAATGTATTTGGAAATAAAAGGTCAAGAGTCGCTCTTGTTTTGTCAAAAAAACATGCACTGATTGCATGAAATTGCTTTTAGAGAAAGAACAGCTCTTAAAACTAAATCTTCTAACTCATGGACTCCCAGTTCCCTCTTTCTGCTGTAGTGCGCTTATTCTATGAGCACAAGAGTCTGCCTCAAAGATGTGGGTACTTTGAAAAGGGGGTGACAAAGATATGGTCTCCAGCTTGCTTCTGCCATTAAAAAATTCACCAGTTTAATTGGATATACGCACACCATTACAGCCTGTAGGTGGCGACAGTTGTCAATTCCAAGAGAAGTGGAGAAAGAACTGCAAAAGGACATATGATGGGGAAGTCTATGGACCTCAGCTGTAGCTGAAGCCTACTGCTCAAAAAGGGTTAGCATGTTTCCATATGGGAGAAGTGGATGGGTCCTGCAGTGTAATTACACCTGCATGGTTAAACTATTAGAATTATATTTCTCTCTGTGGACAAACTTGTGTGGAAGTTTAGTCTCCAATATGTATAGCTCCTGATACCTACTACATACCTGTAAATAGTCATGTTTTACCTGATGAATAAATTTAACAAGCACTATGAAAAATCCCACAACATTTCAATGGAGAATAGGTATCAGAGAGGTCTTTAAAATTACATTTACATGACCTACAAATGTTGTAGTTAATGCTTCCCATAATACAACCTCTAGGAAAATAAATTCTTTAATTGGTGTTTTCTATAAACTGGATTATTTCATATTTATTATCAATTCTGCAATATGGTTTGACCTTACTGAAGAGCTACTTTCCGGATCATGGTTATTGCCTGTGCTACATGCACGGCAAGGAGTTGAAATTGTTGGCTGCTCACAACTCCCCTCCAATTTGTAGCTTGATGTTCAGCTTTTTCCTTAAGTTCTTTTAAAGGAGAAGTTGCTATTGGTGTTTAGGGAACATCCTGGTTTCAGACACTCCTAAAACCTGACCTTCAAAGCAAAGCCTTTCTCAGGAAGCCATAATCCTTCTGGCACAGAAAGGAAGCTACTGTTATTACAGAAGTCTAATTTCCTGCTTGCTCAAAGCAAACTTTGCCTTTTGTAGTCAACAGGATAGATGATTTAGTATTAAGAGATTGTTTCCAACTACTGAAGTACTTGAGTGTGCTTGTTTATGTGGGCAAGTGTTTTTTTCAGAACTCCAAAACTCTGCATCTGCATACAAAAATACATATTTAAAATAACCCAGTATATGCATGCAAATGCATGTATTTAAGACTAATTAGTGCTCCCAAGACTATGTGCTCAAAGGCTGTAGTGGGACTGGTCAGAACGCCCAGTGGGTGCACACAAGGGCTGTGTCTGCTCTGGTAACTGGGTCCATCTAAGTCAGCAGAAAACTGAGGTGTCCCTGGATACTGCTAAGGATGCGGTATGGATACAACCAGGCTGACAGTTTTCTGCAAAGACATACCCTATCACTTGTCTACTCTCTCTCTCGAGCTAAGTCAAGATTGAGACATTTCTCTTTTAGAGGGCACTTTGAAATATCTTGGGGCAAGCTTTGGACAGCTCAGTGCTATGTGCAAATCTCATAAAATATCTGAAAGACACTAAAAAGCACTTTTGACCATCTTAATCTCTAAATAAATGGCAAGTGTTTCAAGAGAGAATAGGCTGGCTGTAACTGATGTTGGAAGACAGAAATCTCTTTCTACAGGAGGAGCAGATGGAGCATATTTTGATGTTGCTGTGCACTTGTCTGCCACTTTGCTTACCATATATATTCCTATTCCAAGACATAAGCAGCTATGAAAATCAACTCCTGGGTTTTGCTTTCTTGTTTTTCAGTGTGAAAATAACCTACTTGTCCTTGTTATATTATTCTAGAAATTCCACATGTATTTTGCTGGCTTATCGCATGGAATAAGACTGATATATCTGTGCATAGAAGCTCGGAAGCAAACATTTAACTGTCTGGTCCCTAGTTATGGCTTTAGTCAGCAAAGTAGTTTGCATCACCACTGAGGCATTAAAATATCACCTTGAAAAAAATCATATTCATAAGGCATTGTGGAAAAACATAGGAAAAACAGCATAGGGAGTGGGAATTAAACCATTTCATCTCCAAAATATGTAAACATGAATGCAAATTATCATTTGAGTGCTCAGTAGAGTAAAGGTGAGAGGAGACTGGAAAGTGAAACAAAAGGCACAAAAATACTGCAATTACAATATAATTTGTATTTCTTGCTGAAATGCTTAATTTTTTTCCCCTCTAAGATGTTCTGACTATTCTTAGTGGCAGCATATTTTACAGGTAGCATCTTCTTTCTTAAGTAGTGAAAGAGCTAAGTGTGAAGAATACCCAGTTTGGAATATCACCTCCAGGAAAAAAGAAGATAAAAGGTGTGTAAGCCCACAGTCAGGCATCTGAAATACTAGACAGAAGAGTGGTTTCCGAGAAAGTCCTGATACATTTCTCACAGTTGTGGGTTGTTTCTTTTTTTCTTTATATGTTCTTGATTCCAGCCTAAGCAGATATTATGGCATGGGCTACGTGAGGGAACAAAACCAGACAGGATACTGGTACAGGTTAGAGAGCACAGAGCACATGAGCAGTTTCCCAACAAGGTCTTCTAAGGGAGGGCTAGGAAATCTCCCTGGGATCTTATTAATGTAATTAATAATGTAATGTTCTTCCTGCTTATGCATGAGCAGCTTCTACCTCTTCCACATGGTATAAGTATACATCTAGGCTTTCCACTTCTGCAACGCAGTGATCTGCACAGCACTTTAGGATATAAAAGCATAGCATGGTATAGTATCTTTACTTGTGGAGAGGTTGGGAAGGTAGACTGGAGGTAATATATCTTTCAGTGGCCACGTAGGAGCCTTTTAACCTATTCCTTGTAGAAACATATCCCAAAGTTCTGACTACTTGTAATATATGTTGTTATAATTAGACTAAATAAGTGTAACCTAACTCCGTGTATGGAAATAAATAAAGGGCTTTATGTGGGGTTCCTAAATTTTCTATTCAGAGTGTCACACAGTAAGGAATAGTTTACCTCCTAGCTGATTACTCGGGCTACTGCACTGGTATCGCAAAACATACAATGAATTTTTTTCCCACCCACACTGTTCTTTCTTCTGTTTTCTATCTGCCACATACAGTACATATAAAACTTGTCTTACCTTAAAAGCAAAAAAATGATCCGTATATTTCTCACCGAACACAAACTTGGCACCTGTGTCAGAGTACTCCAGAAAAGTCTAGGGACAGAAAGCAAAGAAAGTTAGCCATAAGCTCTGGGTCCCTGCCAAAAAATAAGCAAATACTGCTAGTTGTCTTGCAGAGATCTGGTAAGGTCGAAGGAGCTTGTGCTCTGCTCTGTATGCCTGACTGTGTCCGGCTGAACTGAGGGTCTCTGCTCCAAGAGTGCAGACTGCTTCAGAATATGTAGATAAGCAGCATAGGGCACATTTTCCTGTACCCAACAAAATAAAAAGCATAAGCTATAGTAAAAGAAGAATTTATTTTTTAATCCTGATACTGTGGTGCATTTCTATACTCCCTCTCATGCAAGTAAGTGCAAAAAATGATACAGTATAAAATGGAGATTTAATGGCTGAAGCAATGAGTTTTGAAAAGAGTAGCCAAAAGCTGGTCTAAAAAAATCTTCTACTTTTTAATTCTGATACAGTGGTGCATTTTTATACTCTTGATGCCAACATATGCGATTAATGATACAGTTTAAAATGGAGATGTAATAGCTAGAGTAATGAATTCTGATAGGAGTGACCATAAGCCATATGGGGCTAACAAAAGGGGGCACCAGGCCCACTTCAGTTGGAGACGAAAGGGGAGACTGAGAACCCGGTGACAAAACCCAGATAACTCCCACTGCTTGCAGATTAGCAGCCAGACAGGCGTCAGACCTGTGCCTTCACTCCCGCACAGAGACAGTACATTCTGCACTGTCTTGTTTTAAATGTGCCTAATTATCTGTACTGTGAAGAACAGCTGTGTGAATAGTATCCCTGGGGTGAAAAGTCTGCATGTCCTTCAGTGGGTACTCTCTGCTCTACTTTTTGGATTTCTCTTATTTATTACTTTATAGTAATGGGCTTTTAAAAAAAATTTTGTGCCTGTAGACTGCTTGCAGTGGCACTTACGGATGGATCCTGTCCCCTCTCTAGAGATCCTTTGCTGCTCACAGCTGTGGATTTTGCCGCGTGTAGTTGAATTCATTTTCTTAAATGTCGTGAGAACTATGAAATGCCCCCCGGGGCCAGGACTGTTGCTACTCTGAAGACAATGGTGGTTCTGCCTTGCTAAATCCCAAGGCTTTTCAGCATGTCAGGTTTATTGCAAGGATGCTATGGAGTTGGGCTAGGTCTAAGAGTTTCTGTGAGTGCCCTGGCACAATAGCAGTTTTGTGTTTGGAGGGTTCAAGTTATAATTTCAGCCCAAGGATGGTAAAGCCATTAAGAAACTGCATCTCTCTGGCCCATTACTCATCAGCCTGTCCCACATAGTCTTGTATTAACTGGACAAAAAAGAAATGAGAAGGTTGAATTCAAGTAGTCAATTTCCTTTCGGAGAACCCAATTTTTCTCAAGAGAGAACATCTGGGAGCAAAAGGACCCCTGAACTGCCTGGCTGTTATGTAAGAGTCTCCAGACAGAAAATTATATAAAAAAATAATATTTTTTTTCCCAGTAGCTTACCTGGATCTGAATGCCTAGCCAGTTAAACACATCAAACCCCACTTTGGTCCTCAGAATAAAAAGCCCAAGAACAAACTGCATTGCTATTCCTGAAAATACTGGTCTCCAAGCAACCTAGATGGACAGAAAAATAGAAACAATATAAATAAATAATAATATAAATAAATAATAATTTACTTTAGAAGTTTGTTAAAATAATGTAAGGAGATTGTCTGACTATACTACAGCACAGGAGCAGCTGCCAAAACAGGTTGTAGGGGACTTGGAGCATGAATCACCTCTCCTAATTTGAGAGCTCTGTGGCATGGCTATCTCCAGCTAGCTGCTGAAAGCCTGGCTAGGTAAGTACAGACATGCCATTTCACCATCACAGACTGCAGGTGATCAAGTAGTAGGAAAAGGAGAGTCAGTTCTTCCTGTGCTACAGTTTATAGATGAAATAGGCATACATGAGGGCAGCAGCCAAAATACCTGAGCTGTGGATTCTTCACATATCTGGACTGTGAATAAGGCAATTTTACTACAGGGGTTTTTTGTGTGCTTTGGTAATTTCAACTCTGTTTCTGTTCTATTAAAGAGTTTTGATACTTGAGAACTTAAGATATTGCGATTCATATGACATAAAGGTAGTTGTAGGAAACTGTGGCTGTGTGTGACCAGCCCCTTGTCACTACACTGCAGATTTCTGCTCTTCTGCCTCAGAAACCATCTTTGTTTTGTGAAAATTGAATCTTATTATTTACAAGGCAAAGAGCGGAAATGGTGCTCTCTAATTTATTCAGATGATATTTTAATAACACAAGCCAATTAGGTGTAATGAGGACCCATGGGAGAGAACAAAGCATTTGGAGTACATGAGTTTTCACCTCAGTTGGAGACAGCAGTGTTTCAAAGGATGGCAAGTGGCAGGTCCATTAGTCCCTGCTGAGGGGACTGTTTCTGTTAAGAATGTCTCAGCACTGATGCAGGAGTGTTGAAAAAGCGTTGGTGAAACTTGGTGACTTGGACAATGGATTACGGACTTGATCTTAAAGGACTTTTCCAACCAAACCGATACAATTCTATGATTCTAATATACAACTGATGAAAGCACGCACTGTATGCTAGGCATGCACACAGCGGTAAAATCTGAGGTGGGAGTTGTGGTGGCTGAGTAAATAACCCCTTTGTAATACCACAACAGTACACAGTGGATATCTCAGCTGAAAAATTAAAATAAATGGCATTGACAAGCCTATGGGAGTGGGTTAGTGAAAAGTGGACCTCAGCTTGGCCTTAGCTGCTGCATTTGCACTGGGAATCAAACTTGTCAGGGGTTAAGAGCTACATGAGGGAAGCATGTCTCCAGCTGCATGTGATTTGTGTTGATGTGATGACAGTGTCCTCAAATAAGTGCCTGTGATGTCCTGAGGGCTGTCCTCCTCCTGTGGGTGGAAAGCATAGAGCAGTCCTGTCTCAGCTTGCACTGATTCTCCAGGAGCAAATGTGTTCCAATCTGCATCAAGGCTGGAACAAAGGTGGGCAGCAGCCTCCCAGAATAGTGACAGCCAGATGCTGGTGTAGCCCCACACATGCTCCCCAAGATGTCAGAGCAAAATCACTTTCCTCAGAAATGAAATTACATCACTGGGTTTTGGCAAGCCTAATTTTTTTATGTTTGTGGGTTTTCTGTTACTCTTACTGAAATTGGTGCTTAAGGTAGGGGAACAGTATTTGAGACATTGAACAAAAAAACCCCCAAAAGACCCAACATGGACTGAATACTCACTCTAGTTGGATATTTGGAAAAGATAAACATCAAGAGAACATACATCACAAGCCCACCAAAAGAGATCAGCTGGCGGGATCCCTGTTTTGCTGTGTCAAAGATAAGCCAGCAGATGATAGTTATAATAAGAGCTGCACACAGCACCCTAGGGAAAAAAAAAAAGTGTCAGACATGACATCCTGAAGAAGACCAGGTATTCCTTCCCCCTCCTCCCCCCACAACATTTACATATCTGTGAATGAACTCTCTGAGCAATGTATTAAGCTGAAACATGTAGCTCTGCACAAGCAGGAACCTGCCTTTGCTGATGCAACTCTGACAACAACATCCCTTGGTGGTATCCAGAAGAAATGTCCTCCAACCATGTCCACAAAGTCAGAGTGTGGGGGAAACCCAATAAACCATGAGTGACTCTCATCTGGGTACTATTTCTATGAAATGAAGTGTGAGAAAATACCCTCCTTTCTCACTCCTTTTTCTTTTCTGTCTTCTTTATTGAATGTTTTCTTAGGTCTGGGCAAGACAGGCTGTGGTTTTTAGGAATTGCATTGTGCTGTTTAACTGGTTGGCCTATGAAACACACACTATTGAGAGTCATGTTATAAAATGTTTACTTCTTTGTAATTGGCTGAAGTCTTTTTAGAAAAATAACTTTTAATCACAACAATTTTAGCTATCTCAGAAACAATGACAAGAGCCATGTGTACATCTTTATTCAGTATTTCTATGGTCCCCACTATCACCGAACTGTGTTCAGTTTGCATATTGAAAGTAATTATCACAACAACAGCCTGAGAGGCAAGGAAATACATCATCCCATTTGCAGAGGGGAAAACTAAACATAGTCCCAGGTCTTTAATGTTACTTGTGTCTAACAGTTGTTTAGCTTCCACTGATTTCAGTGGTACCTAGATACCTAAATTCAGTTTTTAGACCTGAATGAGAAATATTGCAGGCCAGCTTCACAAAATGGTTTGGCCGTTGCAATTCTGAAAAACACTTCCTACACCTGAGAGAGTTTCTGTCTCTTGGAGGAATCCGTGACCAACAGTTAAGCACTTAATCTGTGATATGTACAAGTCAAGGATTGCAGTCCAGGTAATACAGCACTTACTGCCCCTGGCCTGTTACATCTGCTCATCAGAGCTCTCCTGTTCTTTTGCTCCTTCCCCCAAGGAGGTTGCCAGATTGTCTAATGGAGGTGCCTGTGTGTAACTGCTCTCTAATATGGCTCCTGAGCAGAAGGACCACAATCGTTGTAGCATCTTTCTTAGAAATTCCTGCACCTGTGGCAAAACCATTTCAAAACCTTAAGAGTAAGTTGGGACATTTTTCTGAACCCAGAATGATTCATCCTTAGAACTCTCTCAGATAGAAGGTGACCTAGCTGAGATAGAAGGCAGCTGGCCAATTTCTTTTTCCTTTTTAATGAGATTTCATTTGGTCTTCTCTTCGGTCTACAAGCCTCCTTTGGTTCCCCATTTTCCCAGTAATATCTTAAATATTCCTGATAATTTCTCAGGAATGCTTGGAATAAGTATCTACCAGATCTAAGTATCTACCATTTATCTACCAGATGAATGTCTACCATTCCAAATAAGGCTGTATGATCTTATTATGACACCAAATGTGGCTGGCATGTTTTGATTGCTGAAGCCCAAGCAAAAATTGCTATGGGGATATGTGACAAAGCAGTGTCTAGATAACACACTTTGGTCTTTAGCAGTTTGCATATGTTAGAGTTAAGGTTTCTGTGAATCTCACCACCCTGAACAAGTGACAGTGAGGCACTTTCTGGGTTGCAGAATGAATGCACAAGGCTACAAGACAGCTGAACTTCTCTGAATACGTTCTCTTGCAACAACAAACTTGTCCTATCTCAATTTGAGGAATTTTTTTTATGCTTTCTGTCAATATTTTTGATACCTAAATACTGTATTACAATCTTAAATGTGTGCCTGATATCTATAAACTGGAAAATATTGAATTATTCTGTGTGTATTCTTTGATCTTATTACAATTTGTACAATTGATTCATCTCCCTGTTCTTATGGGGGTGTAAGCTGAAATAAAACTATAGGGGTAAATTGACTAATGCTTTGTTCTTCTCCATAAATAGGAAGTAATCAATATTTACCATTTCAGCCAAAAGCATTGTTTCTCCAGATATCTTTCTCCAGGGGAAAAGAATGCAGCAATTTTGTCTTCATACTTAGCTATTAAAAAATCCCAGCAGGTGAAGAAGATGGCCAGGACAGTGATGATAAAGAGTGGCAAGGCTCTCTGAAAATTCAAGCTGCAGGCTGCAATAACTACTGCCAAGTATGCTGTAACAGAAACAAGAATATACATGTCAGTTAGGTTGGTCTTTTTAAAAACAGAATGAAATCTTAAATTTGATGTGGTTAAAGTCAGGCCTGTGTTTATCTTTTAAGTGTTTTTCTGACGCTTGGTCTAAATACTGAAAAATTTTGCTTTCATAGATGGTGTCATTACTTATGATACACTCATTGATAAGAAAGGTGGCTTTCAGCCTGTCAAAGCAGGTTATATGCTTTGTCCAAGCCAAGTTCACATCAAACATGTTAATCACTTGGGAAAATTAAACAAGTCTACAGAACTGCTTTTTCCTGTGTAAAAACTATTACTTAAGAACCATGGGTCTTGTTCCTTCTTTCACAGAAGGATGCGTTTATCCAATAAAACTAGAAGAAACACTAAGAAACATTTGTTAATTGCCTGATTTGATGGCTCTCTCAAGTAATTGGGAAACTGAGAGGTAGTTTATTTCATGAGGTAGCTGTGAAATGATTTGTCATGTGACAGGTTCATTGCTAGTATGTGCTGGACATTGAAATATTCATAGAGTCATAGAATGGTTTGGGTTGGAAGGGACCTCAAAGACCATCTAGTTCCAACCCCCCTGCCATGGACAGGGACACTCTCCACTAGACCAGGTTGCCCAAAGCCCCATCCAACCTGGCCTTGAACACTCTCAGGGATAGGGCATCCACAACTTCTCTAGGCAACCTGTTCCAGTGCCTCAGCATCCTCACACTAAAGAATTTCTTCCTAACATCTAATCTAAATCTACCCTCTGATTTTGTGTATGGCAAATAAGGAAGAAGAACTACTGATTTTTGTAAGGCAAGTTGGGTTTTTTTATGGAATTAACATATGAAACCCTGACATATCCTTGGAAGTCACTCACTTTCTTGAGCCAGAATACGCCGAGTTGATGCTAGGATGCTAGCATGCAAATGGCCCTTTTATAATCACTCTCTGGTTTGCTGATGCCTATCACATAGATGTATTTTAGGTCTACATGTTCTCAGTGTTCAGGTAGGAGGATCTCAAAAATAAATGATGAAGTGAAAGGAAACAAACCAACCTACTGCCTAATTAAGAAAGGGACAAAGAAGAATATGTGAATGACTTTGCATTGCATGCTGACATAAAACACATTTTCTCTAGCAAACATTTGCTGTGGATATTGAGTGATATGGGTCAGAACAGAAAACTTTCATTCCTAGCCTGCTGACTTAAGTTCAGTCCAAGTTGGTGCCTGACTCTTTTTAATGTGATTTCATGGTTTTGGGCAAGTTCCCAAAACTGTAACTTAATGGGCTTCTTGGAAGAGGCTGGTAAGGGAGTAGATGCAAAGACTTAACTACCCTTTTATTCCCAATGTAATTGCTAGTCAGTTGAAACATGCTGGAGGTGCAAGTGTTGCAAGATCTGTGCTTTTGTTGAGTTTGGGAATGAGTGCAGGTTTTGCGATCTGGAGGTTTCTCTGGTACTAAATTCACTTTTACCTCCTTTCAAATGCATTCTTTAAGACAGTCAAGAGTTTTTGTGTCAGATAGAAGACAGGCAGTCTATAATCTCATATAGGTAAATAAATAAGTCTTCAGCAACCCTGGGTGTGATATACTGTACCTGTTATTAAAATTCCATAGATCACATAATGAATTCTGGTTTTATGTTTCTTGCAAAATTCGCAGGCTTTATCATATTTCTTTTCTAAATGCCTAGGAAAATGCAAAAAAACAAACAGAACAGAAACTTAAACTGCAGGTCAAAAAGAAGGTAATTTGCATAGGAAGATGAGGTTAAACTGATCAAAATTTCTCCACTGGAGTATCCTGCACTTGGTAAGTGTTAAATTTGGATTCCAAGGTGCCGAAGAATAGAATGCCAACATCTACGGAGCTTTTTTGGGGGGAGTGGGACTTTGGTTTGATGCTGGACAAGTTAAAAAAGAAAAATCTGGCAGATACCTAATGGGTCAGTCCATCAACTGTCTAATGGGCAGAAGTTAGCAAGCCCGTTGTGCTAGCTTCTGAAGTACAGCTCTTCTGTGAGGAGGTCTGTTAACAGGGTTAGTGCAAACTGGGTAGGTAGTTAAAGATTCAGTGCCCATTACTAGACCCAGAAAGACTTTTAATACAGCCAGCCCAGCCTTGCTATGTGGAACAGTAGTGTTGCTATAGTTGTGAAGGCCTAAGGCTGCATTTGTGTGTGCAAAATAAACAATATCCATCTAAAACCTTATTACAGTGTGCATAGATGTTTCCGGATATTTGAAAATTTGGTTGTTAATTACATTAACTTTTCATTTAAGACTCATTAGTTCATGGAAGCTGAAATGATTTGTTATATATGAATGTCCTATTCTAGTATCTGTTCTTCTGATTATTACATACTTCACTTCCGTTCTTTTTTCATCTCACTAAGGGTAACACAGAGTGATTTCATGAGGGCAGCTGAAATTTAGGGAAATAGCAGTTAAGGAAGTTAATTCAACACAGATTTCCAATGTCAAGTGTGCTGTTGATGTGGACATATTTCAGTTACAAAAGCTGTAGCTAAATAAACACCCTCGTATTGTGCAAGCTGAAAAAGAAATCACAGCCGTAGCTGTGTCTCTCTAAAGTGGTGCCTCACACCCTACAGTCTATAAAGGCAATGTTATATTTAGAGATGCTAATTATGCAGACTGTACTTGTTTGGAAACTAGATGCAGCTGGAGTCAGATGCACACTGAAATTCAGCATGAATGCCCTTCTTTTCTGCACTAAAAAAAAATGATTAATTTAAAAGAAATTGGAGAGAAACAAGGAATATTAACTTAATTCATATCAGCACTCAGAATGGCAGAGAAGGAACATACTCCTTCACCAGTACAAAGAATAACAGGATCTCTGAGAAATCTTGATTGCTTTTGATATTTCAGTTTTAGTTCTGGGAATTCTTGTTGCTTTACAAATCATAGCTTTTTTTTTTTTTTTTTACTTGTAAGAATATTGGGTTATCCACCCAGTCTCAGCAGAGAGATTAGATACAACAGGAAAAGAAAGAACAGGAGAAATGAGAGACAGATGCATGAATAAGCCAGAGTTACTTTATCAAATTTATGGTTCATCCATCAACCAAGAAAAAGGAAAAAAAATAATATCTACTATCTATTACTGCTACTTATGAGTCCTTTGGGATATAAAACTGTTATTTTAAGATTACAATTCCTTGTAATCTCTTCCTTGCTCTAATATCTCTCTCCCTTGTTATTTTATTAATTTAGGTGATTATCACTTTGGTACCAGGATATCTTAAATGTTTAGGCATATATATCACAAATATGCAGTTCTGTTCTGAAAGGTGGCAGAAGAAACCTCTTCCTTATGAAATCTAGTTAATTTACTGAGGAAACATTATTTTCTAAAAGCTGATCCTGTAGGCTTAAAGTGCAGCATGTTGCTGATGGCTTTTACTTAACCAAAGATGTTGAAAAAGCAGATAGCACTTAAGCACATTCAAAGGGGAACTTTAATGTGAAATATTTGTATATGCCAAAACTATTCTTGCTTGCATTTTGCAGCTCAGAATTCCTTTTTCTGGTCTGCACACACTCTATAAGTGAATGTTAACATCTTGCACATGTAGTGAATTCTCGTTATCAACAGACTGATCTTTCAAAGGCGTTGTGTCTCAGACCTCAGGCTATTCAGTACTATCTGTTGAAAGAAATCGATGACATGTTCAAAATTGAGGCGGGCTTTGTGAATGCCCCTGTTGAGCAGATACAAGGAAGACATTAGAACACATTTGTGCCTGCCTTTAGGACCTAATACACAAAAAATAATTTGGTAGAGATGCCGTTGTCCTTGTCAGGTGTTGAACATAAAAATAAACCTAGACAAAGTACAAAACCAAGTACAAAACCCAAGAGCACAGACCAAGCTGTAGCCTGAATGTAATGAGAACAGAGCCAAGTGTTCTTCAGCTTCCAGCCTATAAGAAGCTTTCACTACCCAATGCAATGGTACCTGCTGTTGATGGAAGAACAAAGGGACCTCGAGAACAGAAAGCCCTGTGAATTAAACCTTATTTTTCCCCTGGCTATCCATGGGAGTACAAATAAACAAGAATGAATAAAAACCATACAGGCTTCATCTCTGCCTCAACTCAACCCATCTCTGTGCAGAGATGCCTCTTGTCAGGTGACTCCTGTGGGCCCAGGTTTGAGGGCCTGCAGCTTTTTAGACCCCACTAACCTTGTACAGTCGTTTGCATGCCAACACTTGCCTGTGCAATTAGCTTACTTCTGGGGAGACACTGGATACCTGCCACTGGAGAGGCTTATCAAACTTGGATGTTTGATTCTTAGCTTTTGTTTTTGCTAGACAAGACTCTACATGTTTTAAACAAGAAAGTGTTTCATGTTACGTACTGCTAAAAGAATGACAAATCTCCAAAGAACAGAGAGGAGAAATGAAAGAATATTTAAGTGATTTCAAAATACTTTAACTAGATTTTTGAAGAAATATTGTAATAGGATGGCATCAGTAAACCTAGTCATATTAACAAGTCTTTAAGTTCTATATATACAATTCAAAAGCATAATTAAAATCTTCTGTATATAAGCATATCACTTATACAGGCATGAGATCTTTCCAAGTAGTCCAATTTGAGTGAGACAAATTCCTATTTGAGATAACCAGGAAGTGAGTGGCTAGAATCTGCTAAGAGAAGGACAGGTTCAAAGCTGAAATTGTGTGCTGTATAATTGAATTGGTCATAGAAAGCAGGTGGAAAGTACAGTGTAATTTTTATGAAGGTTTATATGAAGATTCAATATGACAGAAAAATACTAAGACATTAAAATATAATTTTAAATATTGTATCTTAATTTTTTTAAATGCCTTATGCAGAGTTTGTAGTTTTTACGAAAAAAAAAAATCCTCAAGTAAAATGTAGATGTGTGCTTTCACTATGCAGTCACTTGGCACCAGTGCTAATGAAGTATAAAAATTCTGCTCCATCAAAATGGCTTTTTTGTACACCTATTCTTATTTTGCACTGGGGTAAATAGCTATGCAAACTGAAGGACAATAGTGAATCTTTAACTTCCTGAAAGAGATCACTGTTTAAGACCTATATTTTAAAAAGGCTCTCATGGAAATATTGGAAAAAAATGTGCAAAAAGAAAAAATATTTCTCCTTTAATTTGCAAGGCTTTAGAAGGATAGTTCCATGATAACGTCTGGCAGTTGAAAGATATAATAATTTTAAACACAATGTGTTTCTGCATTATACAAATTACTAGGCAATACAAAGGTCTGTGTAGCATACGGATATGACAATGAAATTTAGAGCTGTCACTCCAGAAGCAGAAACACGGGCAGCTTATTACTTAGGGCAGGATGAAGTGAGTGGAAAACTTACTCATCCAAAAGACATTACCCTTTCAAGCGTGGTTGCTCATCATCTACTGAGTCACATTTGTTTTCATGCAGATCACTCTCAATATTGATGTATTCATCCTCCTGGAAAACAGACCAGTGTTGAGGCTGTGAGAGGGGTGCATGCTTGTTAAGTAAGGTGCAAAAAAACCAGATCTTGACTGGCAGATGGCTGAAGCAGTCTCAAGACTTTCCTGTCTGCACTGAGTGTGTGGCTCCAGCTCTCCTTCTGCCACCAGCGCTGTGATCAGTGTCAGGCAAACCCAGTGGTTAGACCATGGCTGTGAACCTTCCCAAGCCACCCACACCATTTTGAAAGGGGAAATAAAGCGGGGGGCAACGGGGAGGGGAACCCAATGGTACTCATAGCTGAAGAGCGCCCCATACAAACTACAGCTGCATACCTGCCAAAAAGTGAGATCTGCGGGTAGGGATGGTAGAGCTGCTAATTAGGCAGCTTGCCCGGCACCTCCTGCTGATGACCCCTGTCTTTGTTGCTTCTCTTTTTGTAGAACTTTAATATGGTGCACGTTTCATGTATGGAGAATAGTTAAAGTTCGGGAGGGGGCTTATTGTTTTAAAAATTTAACTAAGCCAACAAATTTATTCTTAAGAAAAGCTGCTGCGAAAAGCTAGCAGGTAACAATCCTTTAAAGAGGGCTAGCATCCAGAAGCTTTGTAGCAGAAACTTGAAATTTGGCCAGAGAGCACATCTACATCAGGAATGCACCTTTTTGCTACCTGAATCCACCTAAGCCTGGCTACATTAAAGCTTTCAAACAGCAGCAGTCTGACGTCCACTATGTTTGAGGACAGTCCTTGAGGTGGCCAGGAGCAGCACAGCACCCTGAAGCTGCTCGGCACACCCATGGGGGCTGCCATGCCCACCCCGGCATTACTTCCCCCAACCCAGTCTGGAAGGGCAGAGGGAAAGCAGCTGTCCCAGGGGTACGTACCTCTGCGCTCATGGCAGCGCTCACGGAAGGGCTGGCAGCCTGAGGCAGCCAACTGTTGAGTTCAAAGGCAGCAGCGTAACCGCACGCGGCCGTTGCACCACGCTCGTGCCTCCTCGTTCTAACACTGCCAGGGTGGCATGACTGGCTGCCTGCCCTTGGGTGAAGGCAGACAGCATTTTCCTGAGGTGGTGGTTGTGTCCTACCCTCCCGAGAAGAGCTGGCCTGCCCTGCCCAGCCACTTGGAGCGGTGGCAGGCTGCAGGTTAGTTTACCTTTTCTTTTTGTGTTACTATTATTTGTGCTAACCGCATTCCCCAAACTGCTGTGTGAAGCAAGGCCCACCATGGCCCTTGCCTGGCCCCTGCCTTTGGTCTGGATTTCCTGCTGCAGGCACTGCTAAAAGTCCTTCAAAACCCTCAGTTCCTAGTGAGAGTCTTGAAGTAGCTCAAAGGCAAAATTAACACATGGCCAGTAATTAAAATAGCGTAGAGGAATATGTACGTAGAAGCCGCTATTCATTCCCCTAGGAGAAAGCTCAGCATGACACGAACAGGAGTCTCTCAGTCCTCTTGATTGCAGTGTTGGAGGGTGGTGGTGCTGGGAGTCATGTGGCTCTGTGGAGCTGCATTCTAACTTACAGCTACATTTTTGCTGAACTCAGTTTCTTTCTCTCTTTGGTCTTGACTGTGAAATAAAACAAACCTGAAAAAACACAGATACTGCCACCTACTAAGTCGCTATTATTTTTAGAAACTGAGAGCACTCTTCTCAGTGGTTGTAAGAGGTGGGCTTCTCACTTGAAGGACACTGAGTGCTCATAGTATTGAAATATCATTTATTCCTGGGCTTAAATTTGGGGTATATTGCATACCAGTGCTTCTCATAGATTTTACAACCTACATTATAAATCAGGAGAGTTCAGCCTTCTGGGTTCAAGTGACATGCTTTCACATTTGCAGGCGGCTGCGCTCCCTGTGGCAGCATGTTCTGTCTCCTGGTCACAGCTCAAAGCCCATGTCCCACACCTCCTGCCTCCATCCCCACCACTATCCCCAGTGCCCCTGTTTCACATGCTGCCCAGGTCAGACCGTGCTCCCTCATCGCTTTCCCCCATGCCACATTACCCTCCCCAGGCCAGGACCTAACCTGGATCACCTACAGCCTGGGCTCTGGCTCTTTGAATTTGTGAAATACACTGTTTTCCTTGAGAATATAACCTATTTTTAGTTTTGAGTATTCCAATATAAAGAGCATCAATCCACATCTTTTCACATTGTCTACAGTGTATTTAAATATACTCAGAATATTATTATGCCACTATTTCATTGTCACAAATGCTTTCTATCTACATCAAAAGGTGTTAAGAAAATCTGAAATCAAAGATCACTCTGTGTCTAACTTTGTGCAGACACACAAGGAAAAGGGATAATGGATCCAAACGCCTTTTCTTCTCTTTTCAAGGCCAAACATGGTATCAGATCTGGCTCTTGGGGAGTGCTGGCCCCAGCTGATGCTAACCCAATGGCTGCGTGGAGCCCATGGACTTCTGCCAGCAGGGTCACAGCAAAGTCCATACCCTGCAAAGCCTCAAAATAAACTCTTCTGCCTCAGTCAGTGTGCCTGAGAAAGCGTAGGTGTGGGTACGTGGATCTCTATTACACTTGCACAAAGCAGTGGCCGAAGGCTTTCAGCTGAACCTTTTCAGTGGGAAATTGGTTTCTTTGATTAAAATCAAGCTTTCATTGACTGCCACTACTTTTCTCCATTTTTAACAGTTTCAATTGGTTCTGAGAGTCCTTTTATTCTTTTCGTTTTGACATTTTCCTTTTTGTTGGCTTTTTTGAAGAGGAAGCTATAGGCACTGTCTACTACCTTCCTCTTCTTAGATCTCAGATCACGGTCAGAACAGTCCAAATGATCCTTTCCATTACCGAAAATCTGGAATCACTTCAACTTTGAGAAGAGAGGCATTTATTTGGCAGCATGCTTTTGCTGCCTCTGATCACATCCGAAAAACATTGGAAGATAGAAAAGAATATCCACAGCATCAGGAAATCTCTATTTCTTACATGCTGCTTCAAATATTATCACCAAACTTAGCAAGTAGATACGATTTTTTTTTCTTTGAATGGTAGGGATTGGAAGGGACCTCCAGAGATCATCTAGTCCAACCCCGCTCCTAAAGCAGGATCACAGGAGCAGGTTGCACAGGATCACTTCCAGGCAGGTGTTGAATATCGCCGGAGAAGGAGACTCCGCAACCTCTCTGGGCAGCATCTTCCAGTGCTCTGGCACCCTCAAAGTGAAGAAGTTTTCCCTCATGTTCAGATGGGACCTCCTGTGTTCCAGTTTGTGCCCATTGCCCCTTGTCCTGTCACTGGGCACCACTGAAAAGAGTCTGGCCCCATCCTCTTGACATCCACCCTTTAGATATTTATAAGCATTGATCCCCTCTCAGCCTTCTCTTCTCCAGACTAAACAGACCCAGCTCTCACAGCCTTTCCTCACAGGAGAGATGCTCCAGTCTCCTAATCATCCTCGTAGCCCTCCACTGGACTCTCTCCAGTAGTTACCTGTATCAACTCCTCATCCATAGTATTCCCGCTGATCACCATTTCTGATGCCTCTTTTGTATCTTGTATGAAGCCATTTTGACATTAGAAAACATTTTTCTGAATCCCACATCTCCTGTCAATTCTCTGTGGTTTTTCTTAATGTATTTCTGAGAACAGAACTTGCTTCCCTGTCAGTTCATGTATTTTAAATCAAATTCAGGTTTTGTTAAAATATCTGTCTTGGATGTATTATCACAGCTAATTACTGACATTGAATGTGAAGTTTATGAATTTACATAAGGTTATTAGAAAGGAAAAAAAAAGAAAAAAAACATACCTGATTAGTATGTACAGTTTTCTTAGTTTGTGAATTCTTGATTCTCTGTGAATTGTCTTCGAGACCTTTTGGATTTATAACATCCACACCTTCGCTGTCATTCTAGGGCATGACAAGACCAGAAATTCTATCAGTTCAAATTAAAAGCTGAAAGCCTTTCTCATGCGCAGTAAGAACTGATTT
Source organism: Grus americana (assembly GCF_028858705.1). Classification (NCBI taxonomy): domain Eukaryota; kingdom Metazoa; phylum Chordata; class Aves; order Gruiformes; family Gruidae; genus Grus; species Grus americana. Next base: position 45,014,989 of record NC_072891.1, read on the forward strand.
ATACTGTGATGTGTGTGCTTCCATGTTTTACTTTATTAGTACGGAGAGCCCAAACTCAGTGTACACAGCTTGGGTGTTCAAATGCCTGCACTATTACACAAAGCTGTGCTGGTCATGGATGGTGCTTGATTAATAAGAATATGCTATTTTCTTAACCTAAACTCACATGTTCTCCTAGTGCTGCCCTTTGCCTCAGGACTGGTTCAAAAAGTTCACAAAGATCCAGTCCCTCTCCCTGCCAAGGGCAAAATGGCCTATTTGAGCCTTTGCCAGGTTGTTAGTACCTTTGCTCCATCTAGTAATGCAGATGCAGTAAATGCATATTTTTAAAAAAATATGTACTTAGATTGCTCTTGGACTGAATCACTCAGAGTATCTTTAAAGAGAGCAGTTAGCTTTACTACACTAATTGTCTTAGTATAGCTTTTCTCAGGGTCTACTGAGAATTGAAGACAGCCATAACCAGCTCCACTACTTCCACATTTTTTATTTTTTATGCTGAAGCTGAGTTTTCTTGTTTCTTAATGTTTTGAAGGGTATGTTATATCTTTTTAATGGTCCTTGAAGGGCTGGTTCTTATTCTGGTTTTGTAAGAAAGCTGCTTAAACAAAACGTCAGATAACTTATATCTGCAATTTATATACATGTTTTATATTTCAGTGGTTTTTTATGGCAGCAGTTACGGTATGGTCATTTCACTGTGTTTTACTGCATGAAGTATATAATTATTTACATGATAATAAAACAAGTAAATTAGTATCTACATGTAGCCTTCTAAGAAAACAATAATTTCCAAATGAACAATACAAAATGAGCTTAATCATAGTAAATTAGTAAAGGCAGGAATAAGCAGTACTACTAGACAGAAATTAAATTTTGCCTTTTAGTGGAAACACGACCTTAGAAGCAACCAGAGCACTTTTCAGTAACATGTTTTCCTTAAAGATATTCTGCCCCTAAACTTCACAAAAAAGTCTATTTTGGTAATAGTGTTTCTGGAACCTCATGTGTCTGGGGGAAGAGGAGGGAATCTCAAGAAGCTGTTGAGTCACCTGCTGTGGCCGTGACAAACCAGATCAGTTCCCTTTGTTCTAAGAGAAGAGTATCTTTGCATTCCCTTATGCGGGAGGCACTTCTTTTTCAAAAAGCACCTCTGTTACTCATTTGCCTTCTAACCATGCTGGTTTAGGAGTTTGCCATAGCTGCCCCTGCAGTCGACAATGAAAGCCTCTACTGAACACTCCATAGAGTGAAAAAAAGGCAGTGCTTAACTGTAGCATTGAGATATATGTTAAAAATACTACAAAGGACAGCATAGTGAAGTCGAAGTGGTATAGTTCTGTAATTCACACACACACATGCCTCAGGGATAGTCTCTTTGAAGATTTCTATGCTTGTGGCTGAGCAAGAAAAAACAGAGATTACTTAGGACTTTTATCAGTGAACATGTGAAAATCCGTAAGCATGCAAGTTGCTATCTACAAACCACAGAGGCAGAGAATAATTTGCATTGGAAGAAACTTCTAGAAGTCACTTTGTCCAACCCACTGCTCGACTGCAATAATTACATAAGAGTATCATTTATAGAGTAATTAAAATATATGAATATATGAGTAATGTAACAGAAAACTAGTAAGAGCATCACATGATTGCTGGAACTCTAAATAGCCTGTACTGCAGAATGATAGATTTGTGTTATTTTCTGCAAGCATAAAAAGCACTCATTTCAACTGATCATACCACATTTCTGGCATATTCCAAATTCAGTAGAAACTGGTTAATTACTATTGATAGCAAGTTTACTTCAGGCAGTGACGACTACTGTTGACTAAAACAGTCTTTGAATGAGCACCATGAAGCTGAGTAATTTTAATTTATTTCACAGCTGATTCTTCATGTACAATCTCTTCATCCTCCCCTTTATACATTTTTTGTTTTGTTTTGTGAAAATGTATGTTATTAAACCCTACACCTCGATGAAAAATAATTATTTTTGTCATAAGCATAGGAATGTTCAAATGACAAAACTGCCTGTTCCTTTTTCCTGCTTGCATAGAGTCCTTCTGAGTTTGCTGAAGGAACTCCTCACCAAAATGTCAGTCTGTCTGTGCTTATCACCTGCTGTTGCAGATTGCTACCCAAGCACCCAGCAAGGGCAGAAAAGCTTCTACCTCATTTGCTCGTTATCCTTTTCCACTTCCCTGGAAATGTCTGCAGAACAAAGCATTGCAACAGAAAACGGGAGTTCAAGCCTTAGGAACTATAGCCAGGACAGCCCTGTTACAAGCACAGGCCACATACAGCAATATACCAAGTCATTTCTCAACCTGCTCAATCTGTAGTGACATAAGGAACCAGGAAGTTCAAATTAGAGAAACTTAGACCGGAAAATTCTCTTCCCTGTAGGTCATACTTAAAGGATTACAGAATTGATCCATCTACCTTGAATATTAGCAATACGAAAAGTGTCACTCAGTTGCACTTCCACTTTCCCACTTTGCTGTACTTTTAAAACCAATTGGAGTTTCCCGCTTTTAAAATATTTGATCAAGCGGCCAGGGTGCGGAGCTATCTCGTACTTTTCAGTTAAGCGTTCTTTCAATGTTGGTTGCCATCCCTCTAGATGAGCAGCTTTTTGCCAAGTCTTTTTGCATAACTTTGACCTTTCCTCCTATCTCCTCCCTGCTTTTTGAGGGAGGATGGGTTTTACAAAGAGCCCGTAACTTCTATCAGTTGTGTTTTTAACAATAGCATCCACTCTAGAGTAGATGGCTTTCCGCCCCTGCCAGTTAGTGATGAAAACAGACCGGCTATCAGAGTATCCAGGCAGCTGCTTAAACTGTTTATGGCTTAAGGATGGGTCATTACATTAGCGTTGGAGATTAGAATCAGGGTACTTAAGGAACCCAGTTGAAATCACATGTTTCAAAAGCAAATGTTTTAAGTTACCATGTTGGTTTTCATTGGATTTCAGATTGCAGTCAGCTGAAATGAAGCCGTCTGATTTACAGTTCAAAACTTTACTATTCTTTTAATATTCAGTGTAATTGAAGACCATTCATCTAAGTTTTCCCCCATGTACTGCCTTTTGTTAGCCAATGTGTCATGATTCTGAAGGAGTTAAAATGCATTTTAAATATCGAGGAAGATTTTTTTTTAATCAATAATCCTAGCATTCATAAATTCCTGTCAAATGATAAAATGCCGTGTACAGGGCAGGAGGAATGAGTATTCATTATCCATGTGTTAAACTATAGCAAATGAGCTATAGAGACAGCAGATACTACCAGATTTATATTCAGCTGGCTAAATCTTCATGAGGTGTTTTGAAATGGGTTGTAAATTACACTTACCCACCTCTGAGTACATAGTGTTTTCTTTAAAAGCTTAAGTTGTCAGTCTTTAGTAGGATAGCTGGACAGTATCTTGAAATGGAGGATCAACAAGTTAAAATGACTGGCACAAGGTGGCCATAAAAACAGAAACAGGAAATCCATTTGCTGTCAGACCAAGTATAATGTATGGGAGGCAGAAAGCAAAATCCAGAAAAACTGAAACAGGAAAAAAAGATCTGCATATTCCTGAGAAGATAACAAGGTGCACATGACCCCTGTGTGCATTGAAAACATCTGCTGATGGCAAGCAGGAGCACAATGAGGATGACAATGACAAAAATAAAAAAAATGGTTTGCGCAAGGAATATTTACTTAGCCTGAGAAGAAAAGAGCTTAAAGGTATGACTAACTTTCACTATTTCCTGTAAGAGAGGGGGTAGTATATCACAGTAATTTTTTTTTTTTTTTTTTTAAACAAGCATGGCTTTGGAAAGCAAGTTTTGAAAATGTGGAAATGGACTGCATCATTTCCTGCCTGGATCAGATGGAGTTATGCAGTGCAATGCCTTAATAATTTCCAAGGGAAATTACAACAACGATGCCCATGAAATATAAATTCTTAGTAGTTCATATAGTCTTAATTCCAACCATACAAGAATATCTAGGAAGCTGTGGAGAATGGTGATAAAACCAGAAATAAATTGCATTTTTTAGGATATACTATAAACGTTTTTGATTGAAATGATGTACAAAAGCTGCATATTACAGCAGTACCAATGTCCTTCTGTAGCACGAGTAAAAGGCAGCATTTTTAAGGGAGTCCTTCCTCAAATCAGCTTAAGAGCATGAGGTGCTCTGCTGCAGAAACACGTATCAACTGCTTTGTGCATCTTAACACTGACAATAGGAGGCCAGTGAACAATAAATATTTATTAGCCATTGTCTTCCCTTTGCATTATATTTACTTTCTGTTTAACTCTGAGTTCCTTTTAAAAGTCAGGGAGTTTTTTCATCCCACCTACCATTCCTTTTATGAGCCAGCTCTTACCATTCTTTGAGGAGTAACTGTGACTTCTTGTTTAATGTCATCATTAGCAGAGATGTGAATCACCAGAACTGATTAAGTAAAACTTCTGCTTCTTAAATGAGGGCTAAATACAAGCTAGGTAAATCTAATCTCAGTTTTAGGGTTACTGTTAGTGTTACTGTTAGTGTTGCGGGGTTTCTGAGCAGGAAATTCTGTGAGCAACTGCAGTGCCATCAGAGAGAAATTAACTGAACCACATTGAATGCAAGAATCACAGCAGTGTTTCTATACATTCTGTATGACATTAGCATAGATACAGAATGCATTACATTGGCATGTAGACACTTAACATGGTTAGTCTTCTGAATAGTGATAAGTAATGCAGGACCTGCAATTTTGACACTATGCCTATAAAGAGTTCAGCTGGAATCTGCATAGTGTATAAAAGAAGTAGCTGATATTTTGCATGAGCATGCATTTTTTTAAATGTAATTGATGGTGTTAATAGAACTTAATGCTACATGGATGCATGCCCTCTCTGAAAGTTAGCATTGGTTAACTGATTTGTGAGAGTCGTCTACTACTACATTTGAAAAAGTTCTATGCTTCTGTGATGCAGTGACAAATTCTATCATAGTGTAGAAGGATATGTGTGTTTAAATATCGATAGCCAATGTGAAATTGAGAAGACAGCAAATAGTCATCCCCTTTTGACCATTTTTATGACTAGTCGAACAGCAGATTATATTACAAACTCTTCATCCTGTTAAGAGTCCCTTCACAACAGACGGCATAATGCCTCATTTTTAACATAATAAAGCTCTGATACGGTCCTTCATCTGTCACTTGTTAGCCTTGAGCTGCTTTGTACAACATTGAGAGCTGTTTTCTTACCTTTATTTACATTATAAAACAAACTACCTAACCCAGCTTTACTTTGTCCCTGTCTTATTTTTTCTATCCCTTTGTGTGTTAGTCATTAAATGGCTCAGGTACGTCTGAAGGTACCTGTAGAGTGCAATCCCACACTGATACTTAGAATGGCTGAAATTAATCCCTTTCCAGAACACTTTTATATTTTGTAGTTTAGGGATGATACTCATTGCTTAATACTAGAGGACACTGTATCTTGGAGGAAGAAAAGCATTCACTCTTTGTGCAAGAAAAGTTCAAATACAAGAAAACAGGAAAAAATGATGAGATTGTTTTCTTCTCAGTGGCTTCTACTGTGAAATTATTAATTTTTCTATATGCAGAAGTTTACCTATTTCCTTCTGTGTCTTATTTTCTCTAGGGAGTGACTTATATATTGAGTCAGAGATAAGTGTGAATGTAAATGTGAACACCTTCTGGTGTTCCAGGAAAAGAAAGTAACCAGAAAACCTGACTCAGGCCCCAGGTTTCATTGTTGGACAGTCTCCATGATTTGGCCTTTGAATTATTTAAATCAAAGAGGATTTGCAGGTTTCTGCAGATCTCTGCAATGGAGAGGAAATGAGGAACTGGATTCCCTGCACATTGCCCAGGGGAGCTAGTTGTGTAAGGCAGAGGATTAACCCGAGTCACTGTCCTGTGCCTCACAGACTGCTGGGGAAAGAGGTGATTTTCAGCTTAGGTCATCCAGGAGTGTTTGGCACTAAGCTTCTGCAGCTAGGGAGGGACTTCTTCACGGATTTGCAGGCACAGACTCTGGAAGCTGACTGCACTACCTTAGACACACATTTTGCATGAAAATGCAGTCAGGATGAAGCCCTCTCTTATCTCATTCACTTGAACTGAGGGAGACCCAAGTTCAAAATGCTTATCTTCTGCTCTGAAGCACAGATGCATTGAGGACACTCTGATTGCCCAGGAGAATGCCCTAACCACTGGGCTGTCATGTTTTAAGAGAGTTATCTCTCTGTCTCCTCGTGAAGCTGTCCCACTTAGCATGAAATGTTAACTATTGACTGGAGTAGGTACTTGACACTAACTGACTTATATTCAGCAAATATTCTCTGACCAGCAGATTATCAAATCAATCCATTGCTTGTCTGTCTCTATAGCTCAATGAATAAATATATGGAGTGGTTGGATGTCACTGATGTTACACAATATTCCACATGCTTAGCATCTACAAAGACCTTTCTGTGTTATGTGAAGTGTCAATTGATACTAACATCCACTACTTGCTACCCTTCCTGCTAGTGAGCTCAGGGGCAGTGTAAGGATCAGAGGATGCAGAGGAGAGCAAGAGGGACTTTGTTACCACAGCAGTCTTTAGAGTCACTGTCTCTCCCCGACCTGTTGTACCTTCAGTAGCAAATACAGTGAACCAGCCTGGCTGTGGGTTTGCAAATTTCTCTTTGTCCCTGTGCTAATTCCTATGAAAGTGCAGGGATGCTGGGCACTGAGAAACAGTAACTAACCAGTTAACAGGTTTTTTGGTGTTTCTGCTTTTGAAATCTGCAAAATTTTTAAATGGTTGTTAACATTATTTTATGTACGTAATACACAGAACCTTCTGGATTGGCTCCTTACCTCCTCTCTGTGCTATTCTTGGGATTAGAACAAGACAATTGCACTTATTTTATGTGTGGAAGAAAGAAGATATGCCCCACTCTGATTACATGATTATTTTTCTCCTAGTATTAGTATACATTGCTTTGATGAGATATATGTCTGCTGCATAATGATGACCTCTGCAACAGAACTGAACTACCTATCCTCAAGAAAAAGCAGCAACTGATACAGCAGATGGGAGAGCTGGATGAGCTAGTTGTGAGATACATCTGCCTATATTACTGAGTCAGGAGACTTTTCAAAGATACTAGTACACCAGGCAGCAGACGAAGGCAATGAGTGGAGCCTACTCCTGAATGTGTCGATTGTGCTTTAGCTTTTTATATAAGAGCCTTGTACTTTGACAGAATATCAGTGCAAAGCATGTGGGGAGTTGTAAAATATCTGCAAGCAAAGAACAGAAATTGCTTTTTCTTTGTTCAGGGACAGAAGTAAGCATTGTTCATTGTTTTTAAGTCCTTTCTCTTCCCCGCAAAGCAAAGGAAACCATGCTTACCTGGAAGGCCAAATTGTGCACTCCCGATCGATCATAGGTGGTCTCCTTCAGTTCCATGTGCCTAGCATAGGCAGGAGAGTTTTGGGTGAACGTTGAAAGCTACTTGCGGCACAGGGCAACAACAGCCAGCACAGGGTCAGCGAGTGTCACTTGAAGTCTAGCTAGCTGGAGGCACTCTCAGGTTGCTCTTGCTCACTCATAGCTCCACCTTCTCGCTCCCCTGGCACAGCCCCTTTTGGCCAGCGTGGGAAACTGCATTCAATGGTTCTTGAAACAAGAAAGGAGGATTCCTGCGAGCCTTGAGAAGCCGACATAGCTCCGGGTGATCCCAAAGGCAAATGTGTGTACTTATATGACCTCTTCTTTTCCTTACTTGCTTGGGGAAAAATCTTCCCCACCCAGATGTTTGAGAAGTCATCATAGTTTTTGTCTTTTTTACAGCTATTTTGATGTCACTGTTCTGCGATGTTATCATGGGTCTATTTTCATAGTAGTTAGGGACTTCATCTAGCAAGAGAAAACAAGGGAAAACAAACAACTCCCAAACCTCCAACAAGTATCAGTTACGCATTTTCAGGTGGCATGCCAGATCTTATGGCATGGGGTCATTTGGTTATCTGTCCTCAGATTACCCGCATTTAAACTGAAGAGTTTTCTAATATTTTTCAGGCTTGCTATTTGCATATGGCAAAGCTATTTTCCTAGAACTGTCAGTTGGGTCTCTTACCCCTGTTTATGATTGCCTATGGACTTTGGCTTTACAGCTTGTTCTGTGTAAGTTTACTGAAAATGGTAGCACTATTACAGACACTAATGTTAGAAAGGATTTCATAAATACAATTTTTGTCTTTAAGGACAACAAAAATGAGGGAACGTTCTGTTTATCTGAAATACAGCAATGGATATTTATGTACTCATTAGGTGCCTAAATTTGTAACTTCCTACGTGGGGATTGATAAAGTCATGAGTTTTGCCTCATCCTGTGAAAAAGCAAAAAATTATGTCCTGTTTTAGGAATAAAGACAGAATGGACTAGCATGACTGAATATATTCTTGGAAATAAAGAACAGTTACATGAAAAATAAGGTGATGCATCTTTCTGAGGAATTTTCCAACTATGTTTTAATTATAAATCATACAGTTGCAATATATGGTCTCTGAATCTTATAACCATTGCTAAAAAGGAAGACTAGTTGGTGGGGTTTTTGTGTGGTTTTTTTTCTTTCAGTAAGGAGCGCATGACTTTTAACGATATATTCTGGTTTTCAGAGTTCAAAATATTTTTGATGCCCCAGGTTTTGAAATCAGCATATTTGTTGCTATTCATATTTGCCCCATGAGTAGAGCAATTTCTGTGATTAATTACTTCTCTCTGCACAATACTTGCCAGCAAAAATAGTTACAAATATCTTTAACAAATTTAATAGAATTGCCTGCTGGTAACTACATACCTCAGCTGTTTCTCTCTTCCTTTCTTCCTTCTCTCCTCCTGCCAGTTTTGGACATCCTTTCACTATCCGAGGGAAGAGGGCAGAGGAAACAAGGCAGTGAATCATTTTCAAATCCAGACCATGCAATCCTAAAATCTGTAGTCTGCACTTGCATAGTTGGAAGAAATTTCTACCCAGGTAAGTATGCCAAGACACAAGTATTTTCTGCTGTTGTTCCTCATCTTCTAACAACTCATTAGATCATTTTTAACCTGTTTTTCCCATTGAAAAATGTCAGAATAATGCTGACTTGATCATTTCAGTGCAAAGTTTCCTCTTAATTATATTTCATGTTAGAAATCTCACAGGATACTGAGAGCAAAAACACCCACATATCCAAGAAAATCCTGAACCCACTATAGAAAATATGAAACATGCCATTTCCCTGTGGACAAAGGACCATGTAGTTAAACAAAAGGTGGGAACTTGCTCATATTTTTTGTCAGCATCAGCCAGCAGTCTACTTAATGTTAAAGCAAACCCCTTCCCATTTCTGCTTAGTTTAAATACATACATAAAGACATGGACTTTCAAGAAATGTTATGTGTCTGAAGGATATCACATCCTGCTGTTTCAATTGATAATAAGCCTGGACACCTGTTTTCTACTTATAAGATTCCTCCAGCTGTAAGAAGGCAGTAAAGACTTGTACTCCTAATTTTTATGATGTTTTTACAACAGACTAACAGTGCTAGGCTCAAGCAAATATGCATTGCCAAAATTCTACTGACTAAATCAGAGATAAAAATTGCTTCCTAAGAATAGCACTAAGAAACTTTATGTTCCATCCCACGATTTCTACATGAACTCTGGAGTCTCTCTTAGGTGGAGGAAGACCAATCAAAAAACCTAATTTTTTCACTGAGTTTCACATATAAGTGAGATTTATATTTTTCCTAGTGTGAATAATACATGGATTATGTTCATTCCCGTTTGAAGACAGAATTTTCCTGGGTGCTTCTCACTTCATTTTTTAATGGTAGAAGTTTATGAATTTATTGAAATTATGCTGCTGTTTTGGTTAGCAGGCCTGAGAAACTAGAAAAGGAAAGCATTTTATTGTATTAAAATGGCAATCTGCAAAAGGACCTCAATAGCACAGTAAGTATGAGAAACTACTCTTTTGATATGGACTAAGGAAAATTTCATTTCAATGTCTTGTGTATCTTTACAACTTTGCAGGCAGCTGGCACAATGAACCACTGTTATTTTATCACACATATGACTGAAACCTTTAAAATTAATAAACTTGAGAAAGGAACTTTTTTTTTAAAGTTTTGTATATAAGAGTTATTTCCTTGGATCCTTTCCTCAAAACATGAGAGATGTTTTCATTCAGTTCCCAGAAATTTATTAAGGGATCAGAAAGCTTGAACATCACCCCCTCAAAATTTTTTCCTTGGACTCCAGTGCAGGTAAAGGAAACCACTTTGGCCTATTCAATTTTTAAAAACATTTATGTTAGGTTACCAGTGTAAAAGATAAACTCTAAAATGCGACAATATCCTGAGAATAAAGCATGAAGGGAAGAAATTACTGTCTTCTGGGAAAGAAACACAATTATACGTGTGTAAAATCATCCCTCAACACAAACTTTTATTGGAAAATCTGACTTTGGGACTCATTTTTACCGAAGGTGAATTTTGGAAGGAAAAAAAAGTTCCCAGCTATTGGTCCTGCATTCGTAGGGAAAAAGCAGAAAGTAAAAACTTCTTACCAAGATAAAAAAAGTTTTGAAAAAATCAGAATGGTGTCAAGTTTGATGAAATGTGGACACAAACTCCTGAACATCCATTTTAAAAAATATTTTACATATGTACAACATGACAGCAAATGCTATTAAAGAAACATTACATGTTTTTGCAGCCATTTTTCTACAAACATGTATCTTGCATACTTCATAAAGCATTGATATTGATCAAACTGTTCTGTTCCTTCACCTGAAGTCTTTTGCTAAGAAAGAAAAGAAATTATTAAACATTTTGCAAAATCAAGTAAGCTGATGGGCAGAGTGAGTGCTGGAGGACACAGGCTGTACAGTCCAGAGCATCTAACATTTGAGACATGACATCTAGCCTACCTGGAAAACTTTGAATTCTTTCATAATATGTGTTGCAGGATTTGTTTGCTACATTGATAAATGGTGGGGGGAAACCATCAGCATTTTCAGAATAATTTTAACTTTTTGCCAGATGGACTTTATGAAAATATACTACTCCCACAGTTATGAGGTGGATGAGTGACCAGGTGTTGCCCTGTTTTCTCCCTGATGCTGCTGTGAGTTCAGTCATTGGTCCACACTAGTCACAGCCTCTTGCCCAGTAAATCTCCAGCTCCCACTCTGGCTCCCAGCTCTCCCTCTGAGATACTTTTGAAATTTGTGTGAATATTTGAGCAGACTAACTGCTGAGAAAATTATTAACTTCCTCAGTTTTCTGTGGCAGTAGATATGAAACTTTTTCATCCTTCCCAGTTGTCCTAAAGTTGTCCCTTGACAGGAGGGAAACATTAATGTAAAAGAAGTTAATTTTTAACAAACCCAGCAAATTAGGGAGGAAAGACTTCTTGGATCAAAGTCAAGGGCCTTTGAGGGCTCATTACGCTTTACCTTGTGACACATACCCGTGTAAGGCTAAACAGCAGGAGTCCTAGAGCTGTTGATTCTCAGACATTAGCAGCAACTTCAGGAGAGTTCAAAGAGACCACCCCAAAGGGAGCAGGCTTTCTGAGATGCAGAGAAAAAATATTTTATTTGATATCTTAGTCATGCGACACAGGCTAAGTAAAAGAAAATAATACTACATAGATTCTTCCATAGCACGTTAATTTGAATATAGAATGAGAACAAACAAACAAAACCGAAATAAAAGAAGAAAGGTACACACTTAAAGATAATAGGAAGGATTATTTCAAAGAATACTAGAGGGAAATTACTTAATTAGGATAGAAATCCTATTTAGTTTCAATGACTATGTTTCAGAAAGGGTTTGGCCATCTGCAGGTGGGCACCTGTATGTGAACATTTATTCAAAGACAGAGAAATGAAATTATGCTTACAAAGCTATCTTTTAATGTATTATTAATCAGAAATATTTTCATCAATAGATGGTATTTGGATAGAATTCTCTTAATCTAACTGAGGAAGAAATATATCTATTTGCTATCTGTCACTTGGACTGTTTCTTCTAACCTTTTATACGTGGAAATATAACTGGCATCAATCTGTAAATGTCATCACATGCGAATATAAGCTGAAATGTTGGCATACCATGTTTCCTTTGGTGTTGTGGTGGGTTTTGTTTTGGTTTTCTGTTTGTTTGTTTGTTTGTTTGTTTGTTTGTTTGTTTGTTTGTGGGGTTGTTTGGTTTTTAATTCTGCTTGCTAAATTATGTCTTTTGTATGCTGGAAATCTTTCCAACACCACTTCTGGTCATTGCTTAGACACATGAATAGAGCCTGTAGACTGTGTAAAGACAACTGATTTTGGTGGGACAATTGTGTAGATATGCTTCATGCAGGATGCAGTTTAGCTTTGGGTATGTGTGCAGACTCATTAGTTGATTTTTACTTTGTAATAATTGTGCCTTTCTGTTCAGTGGGATACAATGCTACAGAGAGTCAAGAAGATAGTCAATCACTGCTGTTGTGAAAATTAGACCTCTGAGATAGAAAGTGAAATAAAGGTAAGTAACACATGCATGTTACACTTTCTGTGAAGGCAGGTGTGGCAAAACCCATGGAAATTAATTTATAGTAGTGATATAAGGAGGAAATTCGAGTTGTTCTTGTAGTTACAGTTGTGGTGTGACTGGCATATACAAGGGCTGCGTACACAAGGACTGTGTATACAAAGGCTGTGCCCGGGTGCATACCTGGAGTGCTTAGTCACAGGAACTTCCTAGCTTGTCTCTGTACAGATGAGAGAGTGTACTAATTTGTGACAAATTATTTGACTGAATTCCAAGCTTGCTTTGTCTCAAAGTAACTTCCTAATTGATACTGAATCTCTCTATGTGCTGGATTCTCCTGAGGGGCTGAGACCAGTGGACAGGCACTATGAACTTGTTGAGATGTGTCAATTAACACCCTGGGTGGAGACACTGACTAATTCTGGGGGCTCCCCCAGGCAGTTCCTACTGCAGAGAAAGGAGTTGACCATGCATAGATAAGATAATTTGAATAGTCAGTAGAAACTGTTCCTGCATATGTAGGAATGGTAAGGTAGGGTAGTTTTTTGTGCACAGCTAAGATAGATAGACTATGTTTTGTACATACTTAAAAATGTACATAGCAATGGATCATGCACTTGCTGGAGTAGCTGTTCTGCTAATAAGACTAAGCAGGACACTTACAGCCCTAGTGATCCTACTAGGATTATAAGAATTCACCTCAACTGCAGTTCGGGGAGTCTGATCTGATCCAGCGAAGACACCATTGCAACACCTGCAATGGGGAGTCCTGCACCTTCTGCATAGTGGCTGACAGACCTGTTTGAGAGATTCAGTTCCCCACATGACCATTACCTATCTATGCAAAAGTTCACAATAAATTATTTTTGTAACTAGCATTCCATCTGAGAATGTTTGTATAGCTCAGGGAGTCTTTCTCCTGAAGTAAAATCGGCTATAAAGCAATGGCAGTTATTTCTACTTGTTTAAAAGTGAGGTCAGAATCTGACAAGTTTTGAATATTTCAGTGTTTATTATGTTTGTTTGTTCCTGTTACAACCTAAACAATGATACTTACCTACTTCCTGAAGTGCTTTTTACATAAGTAAATAGAGGTGTCCTGCTCTGAACTGCCAGTGCAATATAAGCTTGAGTATGGTACAGATCTTTAAGCTCTAGCAGCACAAATAAATGTTTTTCTTATGATAAAGTATTTCAAAAGGACCAAAAAGAGGGCAGTCATGGATCAGAAGTCTGAAGAACCTGACCAAAAGTCCTAAAAATACTTAGACATCTGTCTACAACAAAAAGTTATACACATAACACAACACTTATTCTTCTGTGAGATTGTTGCTTCCTTGACTCATTTAACAGTGTTTCTGGAGCTTGGAACTGCAGGAGGATGTTGATAAGCAGGAGCTTAAACCAGCTAGTGGGAATTCTCACTTACTGGGGAATGAAGAGGACATCAGAAAAAGTTCTGTGCTTAAACTCCTTACATTTAATGGTAAGTCACTCAATGATATTATTGGGATCGAAGGTAATTTAGAAACAGTGTGAATATACAGTGCTTGGTGTGGTTCCCTGTGGAGACACTCATTACTCAGGCAACAAAGCTTCACTGCTGTAAAAAACACAACTAGCACTGCTTACACTGCTTATAGAGCTTTGCTGACTGCAGTCCCTGGGCTGGCACTGCCGCAGTGAAGTTAAACATTTTTACACAGAACTCTAAATTTACCTGCAGTCCAGATTACCTGGATTTGAAAACCAGCAGCACTGGAGAGACATGTAATCCTGACATCTCTGTAAGACTGTCTTAACTACCACAAAAGGTCCTATCTTTCCTTTTTTATTGATCTACTGGTCCACCTATTTTTGCTTACTGTCAGTTCAGCAGGCTTATATTTTCAAAGTAACAGAGCCAAGGACTGTGCCCTAATTTATTGTTTGACCAGGACCTCCAGCTTCCATTGCTCTAGCCTCAAAGCCTCCTTATTAACACAAGAAATGTGGTAGGAGGAAGAGGACTGGGATGCGTGCAGCCCTAAGTACCTTTCATCTTGTATATTAGTACTGGAAGTACTTTTCATCTAGTACAGATAATAAGGCCTAACCAATGACGTGAACTCTGTGTGTGCTTTCAAGAGGAAGTAGAGAAAGAATTTGGACTTAATCAGGCTAAAGGACTATACTAATACAAACTCTTTTTAGGCAAATTTCTTACCCATTAGCTTTGTTTTCTTCTTCTTCTTCTTCTTCTTCTTCTTCTTCTTCTTCTTCTTCTTCTTCTTCTTCTTCTTCTTCTTCTTCTTCTTCTTCTTCTTCTTCTTCTTCTTCTTCTTCTTCTTCTTCTTCCTCTTCTTCCTCTTCTTCCTCTTCTTCCTCTTCCTCTTTCTTTTTTTTTCCCCCCCCGTCTGATACTGATAATTCCTCTGAGGGAATGGAAAATACAGTACTCATACACCTTCATTAAACAATCCTACTTTAATTACATATCTCAATTTTGGTGGAATGAATGACTTTGAAGCAGGGCAAGCACATACTGTGGTTTTGAATAAACGACATTCCATATGTCTACAACAAGAACAAAACTTCAAAAACAAGCCCAGTATGGAAGATAAAGTCTTGAAGACAAATGAGGTTGAATATAACCTATTAACTTGAAGTGACTGGGCTAAATTTCTCCCCCATGCTGGTTCTCTAGGTGTACTAGAGATGATATAGTGTCTCTCTGCTTGATGCAATGGGATCACCCAGTGTGATTCTATTAAAGGCCATCTCTTGAGTGCTGAATGCAACTTAAATAGGAACATCAAAACTGTGTAAAAGAAAGAAAGAACCCTCCCCTTTGACTATCAGGAAGTCAATTCATTGAAATACTTAAAACTGATTAAGCACCCTTTGGTATTTTTCATAACTATGTATTTTACATTTGTTGACCAAATGCAGAAATTGAAATAAAATATGCTTCAGAAGACAAAATAACTCCCCGGGTTGTGAAATACTACACCACCCAATGGCAACATGTGCACTCAGTTTGAACTCCAGGGCATTTTCTTAAACTGCTGCCGCCTGGGGAGGGAGAGGCACCATTTAAAGTGCTCTTTTGAATTTTTAATGGGTATTTAGACCTTCAGGCCTTTGCTGCAGCTGAGGAGATGAAGAGGTCAACAGTGGCTAACCACCACTCTTAACATACTGTTGTTAACACAGCTAAAGCCAAAGCTGCCGTTATCATCCTGATAGCATTTCAGGGAGTGTTGGCCTAGAGCACAGTTTGGGGCAGCTCTAGATTGCCCCAGCATCACAGCAGTGTTGTCCAGACCAGTTCTCCCAGCTGAAATGAACCCTGTGTTGCTACTTGGAGATGTTTGCGTGTTGTGTCATACCAGCAGGACCATTTCACCCATCTCCTGCAATAAGTTATCTTTGTCTGGGAAAGTTAAACTTGTCTTGCCAAGATATCAAGCCTGGAATTATGCCTAAGATTAAAAAATATGTGTTCTAAGCACAGTTTAGTGTAAGGAGTTAAAACCCCTTCTCCCCACTATGGAATTCAGGATATACATCTTTAAGGTCCAAGAGACACAAAACTACGTCTTGTCTGTCAAGGCAAAGGATTTAACAGGATGTAAGTGGATTGGACAACCAGTACCATAATCACCCAAAGGATTCCTCCTTCAGCCAACAGATCCCATGCTCACACAACTAATCTGTCAGTGGGAAGTTTATATCTGCAGTCTCTTTTTTGCAGATCTTGTTTTACTATGCTTCAAAAAAATCCAAAGCTCCTACCTTGTGTGTTTATTATAATGTTTCCATACTGCATGGTGTATGTACTAATGGTTCAGTAGTATCCTTTCAGCTAGATATTTGCTGACCTAGTGACCTTTTTGAATTTCTTCAATATACTGCTATACAAAGAAACCTAATCATAAAACTGACACGACATAATCTGAGGACAATTTTTCCTTATGGTTTTGACAAACCAAACCATCATCTATCCCACTTCACCATATCAGAAGTGTATTTTTTCTCCCAACTTTTTCAACAACCGAGCTCCCTCTAGCTGATTTATGCCACCTAGATCCAAGGATTGATGACACACAATGTTATCGCAGAGGAATTAACTAATCCATGTTGATCTATCCTACACTGGAAACATTTCTGTAATTTACCGATAGATACTGCGCAAACCTTCTAGATAAAGAAGTCTCTTGTTTACTTTAGTCTTTCGATCCCCATACTCAAATAGTTCCTTTTAATTTTGGCATATCTCATTACAGGTTGCAATTTCTCTGCATGTCTTTATATTCCATATGTTTTGGTCTGTATAGGTCAATGGTATCCGTGAGGGTTACTGATGAATAAATAAGACCTTTTGAAGAATTAGGAGAGGAAAGAGAATACTGTAAAGAAAGTCAAACTCAAATCCTTTCAGGCTTCATATCCAAACCTGAACCATGTACCCAAACACATCACAGTGGCGTGGGACAGGAGCATATTCAGTATGTATGAGGAGTAACACCTTACTTAAAAAAAGCAGGGAGGAAAATGGAATTATTTACCATTGGACTAAAAAGTAAAGAATTAGTTCAAAAGCAGGAAGGAATTGTAACCATGCAGCTGACCAAGATGTTCTAGTTAATTATGGAATCAGGTGCAGAACAAAATGAGATAAAAGATCTTGTGTGCCAGAATACTAGCAAATGCCAGTTGAATAGTGAATGCCTTGTGTAAAAAAAAAAAAAAAAAAAAAGAAAAAACAGGAAAAAAAAAGAAATAAGAAAAAAGAAAAGAAAAAAAAGAAAAAAAAAAGAAAAAACACATCTCCCTATAACCACCGTAAAAATACTTGTTAATTCCTTTTCCATTCTTGCCATCCTTTGTGGCCCGTTCTCACATGCATGAATTGCCCATTGACACCCTCTGGAGTTTCTAACTACCATCCAAGTCAGAGCCTCTGTCAGAAAAGCTGACTCTTCAGGCCACACATAACTAGTAAGTTAAATGCATGACACATCTGTTTCTAACTGACTACCCAACTCCTCTAGGGGCAGCTCTAATTATTTGTGATGGATTATTCATTTTACACAGCTTTACACTTAAGTACTTTAAAGTATATTTGAAAATTCCACTGGAAGCAAATTGCCTTGCAGAGCTGCCCTGTACCAGCTGTGCATGAGATTAATTGTTAGGCAGCACCAAACCACAGTGTGTAGGAATCGTATTACAGTCCTAGTAGTGATTGATGTAGAGAACTATGAAAGGTCAGGTGCACTCCTGCCCGCTTTCTTTCTTCGGAGGGGGAACAAGCTCCAATAAATTACCTCATTCTAAGCAGAGGAGTAACATTTGTTGGTAGCAGAAATTCAGTACATGTGCGGTGTTCTTCAGATCAGCCACACACAAGAGAACAGGAAGCCTCTGTTTATCCTAAAGTGACGCTGTTAGTAAGCATTGGTCTTCTGAGCTGTCTTTGAGGTCTGAAAAGTGAACATAAGCATTATTCTTCCTATTACTTGTATGTGATTATTCATACGTATGTCCTCCTTCCCTGACCAAACAACAGAACAAAAATATGTGGTCCATGCATACAGATAGACACATTGCTTAGCATACATTTGGATCAGTTTTCCTGCCAGGAGTCAAACTTTGACTTGAAAGCTCAGAAGTTAAGGAGAGGAGAGGTGTTTGAAGCCAGTGACCCAGAAGGCCAGGCAGGCAGCAGGGTCTCACCTCCCATATAAGCATGGAGGGAAGAAGTGATAAGGCCCAGGATCTGGTCCCTGCCTTTGGGTAGGCTGTGCCCTGGGGGTCACCAGTGCGCTGGGGGGTCCTCCCACGCATTGTAGGGCCATGTTGCACTGCGGTCAGGGCATTGACTGGCAGACAGATGCCCACATTAATACCAGCCTGTGTGGGTGCTGGCAATGATCCCGTGCATTTAAGTGTGCTTTCTCCTGAACCCCTTGTCAGCACACCTAAGTGCTGAATCAAGAGAGGGTTTAAATTTAATTTTGGGGCATGCCAGGAAATGGAATAGGCCTTACAGACACAGAAGCCAGGCTGCAGGGAGAATGATTTCCCATTCTGGCTACATTTTTAAAATCTAATGCAGCTCTGCCGTCTCCAGGAGGATGGTCACGTTTACCTGTGCATTCGGACTTGTTAACTGACACTGTACCAGAGAGACTTGTATACAAGCATCCATGACTGATGTATGCTGTGTATTAACATCCACATCTCTGCGTGTAGCTGTAGATGGAAGAGTCTGCACTGCAAACACACAGGTCTGTTGGGCACTTGATGGCAGTATTTGCATTGGGTTCTTGCACCAGTAACTCTAGCTCTGTAGTTTCCAGTGCAGCCTCGGCAAAGCTAGGGCCATTTTTGGAAGGGAAAGAGAGAATCACAGAGGAAGAGGAGTGGAAGAACAATAAATATGATGTAGTCTTTTCAGTCCTACTGCCGCAGTTGTCAGACACAATTTTGCTTTAAATATTTCATTTTCCTGGTTAGTGTTGACATTCTGCCTCAGGAGCTCTCACTGACCCTATCTGCTCAATCTCAGGACAGAAGTTAAGTGAACAGTTATTTGAAATCTATCGCAGTACAGCTGATAACATTGATCTGAGTTATACTGATTAAGAGTGAAGGTAGAATTGTTATGACAGCGTTAGCCTCCAATAATTATTGCCACCTTTCCACCTATTTTCATTTTAAAAGCTGCGAACAGAAATTTTCCCCTCTCACTACACAGGCGGTTCACTCTCCTTGTTGCAGTTGATGTCTTTACCCAGCTGAATTATTCCTCTGTCCCCTTGAAATGCTCTGTAATAAATTAATAATTTATGCTAAGTGAAGCAATACTGCTGGGAGTTGGGAGTTGAACTAATCAAAATTCAGAAGTTGCAGGGTCCATTGAAAACATTTGCTGAAATCACTATGGCTCCAGGAGATATTATGTGTGTGCGTGTTTGGGGAGAGAGACAGAGGAGAGCTACGGTCCCTTTTACTTTCCCAAAGGAATGACTACAAATGGCAGGATTTGGGAAGACAGCAATGCACAGAGCAATTTTGCTCAGCGCCAGGACCCTTTGGAAACTGAAATTCCCCTCCATGGAAATTTCTAAAAATGTTCTGTGTGCTTGGAAAAGGTAAATAGATTTTCCATCACATCCAGTGGGATGGAGAATTTGAGGACCTTTGTTTAGTAGTGATTAAAGTAATTTATTTAGCGTATAGTTATGGGGTTTTTTTTATTATTTCCTTTGGGAATCCATGTTCTGAGTTTCTTGACTTGGCTGTGTCTCTCCAGGGGGAAGGTTAGCTGTCTTGAAAGCTATAGTTGAGGCTCTCTCCAGCCCCAACTTACTAGAAGGATAATGGTACCACCCCAGAACTGCAGCTTGTGGTGGCTCTACTGCCTTAGGTGGTCCCCTGAGCAAGCTGGAAGAACCCAGAGAGAACACAGCCTTGACTGTTTTGTTGATCATATATTTCAGTTTTCGCAGGCTACGTTTTTAAATACTTTATGAAAAGCCATTTCAAATAGAAACTCCTAGCCCACTCTGTTCAGTAGGCATGTCAAATATTGGAGACATTGGAAGGACAACATAGTAACAGTGCCCCCCGTTGCCTCCCTAGGCACCACTTCACTTCAGGAGAGTGGATTATTGCTTCATACTGGAGCTATAATGACAACGGCCATTGTGAGACAAACCTACATAGTTTATTCAGACCCTATTCCACATTTATTCTCTTGTATCTCATTTAATCTTTTCTTGCTGTCCTCCCAAGTGAGTCTACATAGCCAAGCCTCTGTTGCCCTGGGCTGCATTTAAAGCTGGATTGTTACAGCTTCTAAGCTGTCCTGTGCATTCTGAGATACAGGTGTATTATAAGGGTGAGCTTTAGAACAAAAGATAGCTGTATAAAGCATATGCTGAGGGTGGCTGGAAATTCTATGAATCTTTGTGAAATGCGGCACTTTTTCTCGACGTAGTCAACTTCCCACTTTCTAGTAAAACATCAACTTCCCCTCCCCACAACTCCACTTACCTCCCAGGACTCCAAATCACAGAAAATACAAAGCTGGTCACTGAGCAAAAAATTAATTGAATACTCTAGTAGCTAAAGAATTGGTCATGTACCAGCAGATGGTGCTCCAGAGTATGTAATGTTATTTTCTGCTTTGGTGAAGCAGAAAAATCTGTTGGTTTTTTATAGTTGAGAAGGATTCTTGAAGGCAGTGTCCCATTACCTCCTTAAGTGCAAAGATGATCACGACTTGATTTGCAAAGATGCTCCCAATACGTAGCTTCCAGTAATTAAATATAAAGGTGCAAAACTCAGTCATAAAAACCAGCTGCAAGTTTTCAGATATCTTCTGGGATGGGTTAGTGTTTTATTTTGTGTTTGGATAACTTGATTTACTTAAGCCCAGATTCTCTGTAGTGCCTCTACAAGATAATGAAGTAATAATAGAAATAAGTTTAAAAAACCAAAATAAAACAAAACAGCTGATAGAGTGGAAGCTAGAATATTTGCAGTGCAAACATCAGTCCTGAACTAGTTCTTTGTTTTTCTGCTTTTCACAAACAGAAAGTAATCTACAAATTTGGAATTTAAAATTGTGAATTTTGTTTTGTTTTGTTTTTTTAGCTTTACAATTTGCACAGAGTGAAAGGGCCATAAACCAGCAGTCAGGAAGCAGAAATTTTTATCTCACCTTTCAATTAAAAACCGTTTCAGATCACCAGAGAAGTGTTCTTGCAACAATCCCTCACTATTCCTCAGCACATGTACACAACTTGCAAGGCAGGTCTTTTCTGCGTACAGAGACTTTCCTTGTCTAAAGGCATCCTTAGTAGTCTGGTTAATTGAGTTTTATAGATTTCCTTTAATCCTAGGTGTTTAAAGAGGCTGCAGTGTGGTTGAGAGTCTGGTCCAAACGTTGAGATAAAATTCTGATCTGAAACTGGACCAGGGTTTTAAATCCTGCATAGTTCAAGAGATGTTAATCCCAGATGGGATTTTTTTTTTGTTTGGTTTTGGTTTTTTTTAAAACTTTACAGTGATCAATTCAAAATTCTAATCTGGATTAGGTTTGCATTCTACAGATGCAAAGAACAATTGCCTTGGTCACTTTGGTTTTTGCGTATCCTTCAGTTGGATATTTTAGTTTAATGATAATGATTAAGGCAAAGGATAATAGTTAGGGCAAGCAACACTTAAGGGAAATCTCAATCTTCCCTGCAATCATCTGTCCCAAGCAGCATTATTACTTTTGATAATGAAATTTTTGTATTTTTTTATCTTCAAGATGTAATTTCAAAAACAGGTTCTTGAATCAGTGCTCTATCCACTGGCTTACTTACACATATGATCAATAATGAAGCTCACATGACATCAACAATGGAAGTGTTTGCTCTTGGCTTAGATTTTGGGGGGGCTTTTCAGGATAGTTAGAATATTTCCAAAGAATATAAAAATCAAAGCAATGTGCAAAGATTTCCATACAGAGTAAATCAACAGCTGCACAGAGATATGAATGTTGTGTCAGGTTGACCTCCTTTTGCCTGTTATGAGATGCTTCTTACTCTGGTTGTGGTCCCAGTGATCTTGATGTGTTTAATTATCATGGTTTTACTTATGAAGTAAGACAGCATTTCATATGAACAAGGCTGTTGCAGATTTTCTTACAATTAGGACACCAGTCTGCACTACTGACTCCATAGCTTCATCTACAAATGGGCCGCCTCTTCCCTGTTTGTTCTATGAAGTTGCACTTGATCAGGTAGAAGGGGATCTCTGAATCCTTCAAAACATAAGAAGCATGAATCCTTTTACGATAAACAGTAAAAACCAACCAACCAAAACCCCAACCACCCCAGAACAAGCTTCTGTTAATCTGTGGTTCAATAAGATGGTAAATTTGATTTGGAGTACTTGTATATGGGTCAAAAAAGCTGCATTACTATGATACAAATCACCAAAGCAATATAAATTCACTTTCCTTGCCCTAAGTGGGTTTAATGTATTTTGTCTGGGGTTTTCCAGGCCAATTTTATTTTGGATCAAACATAATTTGTCATACTTCTCTAACTTTCTGTCGGATCAGAGACTGCTTACTATGGCTAATTTGATAAAAGTGCAATTATGTATTCACACCTGATTCAGATCAAATTCATAATATCTGGTAATTCAGTAGTGAAAAGCTCCAGTATTACTGCCTCTGAAACTGTATTTTATTTTATGGACAGATGTTGTCTTTTCAGTGCACCAGGATCAGTTGAAGACATTATTGCCCGCTCCCTCTGAATGTCTTTCTTGGCTGGTTTGAAATTTCCGCCTCCCACAGTTGTGACTGGTTAAAGCGATCCTGGAATACTCCCTAATCCAGATCAGGCAAAATAAACCAAGTTAATTCAAACCATTGTATGAACTGTTTAAATTAATGCAGCTGGTTTGCCAGCAGTGGATTAAGCATCACTCACACACACTGTTCTGCAAGGGTGGCAACCTCCATCAGGCAAGCCGTTGCTACCAGCTGGGGAGTGGAGAAGGGGAAATCTTTTAAGTAGCACATCTATGAAAAGCAAAGGTCTCTCTGCAGCTTTTGTCTTTAACTGAAAGATTTAGCACCTCATAAAGGCAAGTTGTAAGTGAGCTAAAAACTGAATCAGTATGAAATGAGGTAGTAGAGTAATTACTGTAATGCTCACATCAGATTGTTCTTGAAGGATAGGCTTTTTAGCGCTCTTCTGGCTATTCTGTGGGAGTATGTTGAAGAGCTGACCTGATGCCACTCAAGATTGAGAATTCGAGTAAATATGAACACCTGGAAGTCAACAGTGTGGCGCAGGACTGGGATGTAAAACCCAGAGCTGAAGGCTCTTTTTTCCTTTTGTAGTTTGTAAGGACAGTGTATATTTCAGAGCAGTGCTCCATAAAGTCTGTATCCTGAACAAGTCAATAGGAGATGCCTGATAGCTGGAGTGTGGTGAAATCATATTCCTTTATGGAGGGGTTGAGGAGTTGGTAGAGGCCATCTTAATATGTTAGAATTTCCTCAGTAGTGTTAAAGGACTCTTCAACATAGAAGGTTTGGGTTGTACAAGTCATCAACATGTGCTCCTCAGCTTTGTCTACAACGAGTTCTTGTCTCCTGTGCACATTTCATGATTGAAGAGTATAAAATTTCTTGGGCTAGAAAGAGATAGCTTACTGCTTCAGTTGGTAGGAGAAAGGCATGCCAGTCCATATTCCTAGCTTGCTTCTGTATGTTTTATGATGACCTATAACCTGCGGGTTAGAGTGTTTTCATGGCTTGAACCTTGTCAGAGAAGGGTTAGAAACTCATTCTGTATCACCTATGTGACTGCTTCATTTGCTGGGTTGTTACATAAAATGAGGCGGCCTCTTTTGGCTGCATTTTGAGAGAAAGCAGCTAACAAATTTTGGTCAGAGTCTGTGTGTAAGAAGTGTACTCGCAGCATCCAACTGGACGGGGCTTATCAAGGAACTTAAAAATTCCTCCAGTTTTTCTTGTATGCTTTTATGGCAGTTAGACACTTACTTATTCAGTCTAAAATAGTTCTAGTCAAGTTTAGAAACAGAACTGCTGATGTCTTGCAAAGTCTCAGGTCAAATAGGATGTGAAGGTTCATACACCTTTCCTTGCCTCATTTTTCTGTCTGAATGGAAATTCAGATGTGAATACATTCACTCCAGATCCTGGGTATAAATCCTGCTTAAGCATATCTGTAAGACAGATAACACAGGAAGGAGTTCGATGTCATTTTATATTAGTTTTATGCAGTTTGATCTGAGCAAGATGAGTAAAGTAGTGCAGGTATCTTGTCCCAAAGATACATTTACATCTAGAAAGTATATTTTCCTTTTTTTTTTTTTTTTTTTTTCTTCCCTCTGGACTGTCTGGTGTGATTTTTAATCCTTTCATTCCTCAATTCACATTTATTTGCTTTTCTTGAATTGGAGGTTCTGCTCTGTGCTCTGAAGAAAAACTAAAACAATGCATTAAACTTCTGAATTTATGATTGCCTATGGATTTCAAAGTAGGTGGAAAATCCAGTATAGCCCTAAAAATACGTCATTGTAAAAACATAATTAGGGGAAAAGTGCAGATGATACTGATAAACTTTCACAGAATAAATATGAATAATGTTGTAGAGTATGTAAAATTATAAGGGTGGAACTGTATTTCAATTATTAATAGATTATTGTCATCAATAAACAAAGGTATCAATCTCACATGCTTACTATAAATTACATCCATTAGGTCTTTCTTTCCTCAAGCACATAAATCCATACAATCTGAGCATAAACCAGTTTTTAAATCCATAAATATATTATGTAGTAGTTCTCTTTGAGGAGCTAATGCTTTGTTCAATGTTCTGTTAAAATGTCGCAAATGAAGCAAATGGGCTTCTAGAGGAGGCTCAGGAGAGCAAAACATAAAACATCAAAGTAAAACCACTTGCAAGCTCAGAGACCACAGCACCATATTCTTCTGCCCAAACTGAGAAACCAAGTTTCTGGATTCATGTGGCTCACTGGTCTCGGAGAGAATCCTGACTATATCAGAATCCTGACTATATCAGAAGCTTTTCCCAAAAAAACCCAAAAATACAGAAATGCGACCTTAAGAAAAATAAATCCCAAATCACCTCAAATTAAGTTTTCCTTTTCTGTGGTGTTATTTTACTGTATACAGATAGCTGATATAGAAGGGCCAAATCAAGATGACAAAGATTTCACCTTATGACCAGACCATAAGTTGACAGCTGAGTTGGCGTGAAGCTATGTTGCCACTGTAAATGCTTGGTGTGCATGTTTGTTGTGTGATAATAGTAGGGATTATACTGGTGTAAACATGACCAAAAGATATATGTTACCCATTACACAGCAATTGGAGCTGGGAAGTGAGTTATGCAGAGCATAGGATATTAGTATTCATGGAAAACACAGTGGATTTTCTAAACAGACCCTTTATGTGTCTTACTTGTTATCTTCTCTGTGTTGTGCTTGGCTGTGTGGCGAACCAAAAAATAGCTGTTAAAATAAGAGGTTATTTTTTTACCAGGTTCATTCTCTAATCTGGTTTGCCACACAATTGCTTGTGCTGGAAAAGCACATGAGGTAGCGTTGGGACAAAAATGAGAAGTGTCTGGAGTGAGGAAAAGGGAGGAAAGCAACCAGCTAAGCTGGTTTACCCACTTCAGCTGAATATCTAATCCTGATTTAAGAGCTGGGAGAGTGCACAAGAAGAGAGCCTCATTGCCTGGGCCATTGTCACAGTGCCAGGCAGTGCCACTAGGGAGCTAATAATTCCATTTGCCCCTCTGATAATTTTGTAATGGCCCTAAATGGGATATTGTCAGGTCCTTTGTGCCATGTAAACCATACACAAATACAATGCTGCTATAAGGAACAAAGTTCATAGTATCATAGAATCCTAGCATGGTTTAGGTTGGAAGGGATCTTTAAAGATCATCTAGTCCAACTGCAACATCTTTCACTAGATCAGGTTGCTCAAAGCCCTGTCCAACTTGACCTTGAAGATTTCCAATGATGGGACATTCACAACTTCTCTGGGCAACCTGTTTCAGTGTTTCACCACCCTCGTCATAAAAAAATTTCTTCCTTATATCCGATCTAAACATATCATCTCAGTTTAAAACTATTACCCCTTGTCCTGTCACTACAGGCCTTGGTAAAGAGTCTTTTTCCATCTTTCTTATAAGCCTAGTTATTGAAATGTCACAATAAGGTCTCCCTGGAGCATTCTCTCCAGGTCAAACAGCCCCAATTCTTTCAGTCTTTCTTCATAGGAAAGAAGAGCGCTGTTCCTGCCCTCTGGACTTGCCCCAACAGCTCCATGTCTTTCTTGTACTGGGGATCCCAGAGCTGGATACAGTACTCCAGATGGGGTCTCACAAGAGCAGAGTTGAGAGGCACAATCTGCTCTGTCGACCTCCTTCTTTTGATGCAGCCCAGGATACAGTTGGCTTTCTGGGCTGCAAGTGCACATTGCCAACTCATGTCCAGCTTCCCATCAACCAACACCCCCAAGTCCTTCTCTGCAGGGCTGTTCTCAGTCCCTTCATCCCCCAGCCTGTATTGATACCGGGGATTGCCCCGACCCAGGTGCAGGACCTTGCACTTGGCCCTGTTGAACTTCATGAGCTTCACATGGGCTCACTTCTTGAACTTGTCCAGGGCCCTCCTGATGGCATCCCTTCCCTCTAGTGAATCAACTGCAACACTCAGCTTGGTGTCATCTGCAAACTTGCTGAGGGTGTACTCAATCCCACTGTCTATGTCATCGATGAAGATATTTAACAGTATTGGCCCCAGTATGGACCCTTGAGGGACATCACTTGTTACTTGTTTCCACAGGGACGTTGAACCGCTGACTGTAACAATTTGGACGTAGCCATGCAGCCAGTTCCTTGGCCATCTAACAGTCCATCCATTAAACCTATATTTCTCGAATTTTGTGACAAGAATGTTATGGGACACCTTATCAAAGGCCTCACAGAAGTCTAGGTAGATGACATCTGTAGCTCTTCTCTTGTCCACTGATGCAGTTACTCCACCACAGAAGGCCATGAGATTAGCCAGGCATGATTTCCCCCTGGGGAAGTCATGTTGACTGTCTCCAATCACCCTCCTGTATTCCGTATGTTTCAGCATGTCTTCTAAGAGGATTGGTTTCATGATCTTACCAAGCACAGAGGTGAGGCCGACAGATTGGCAGTTCCCAGGGTCCTCCTTTTAACGCTTTTTAAAAATGAGTGTGATGTTTCCCTTTTTCACTGGGGATTTCACCTGACTGCCCTGATTTTTCAAATAGGGTGGAGAGTGGCTTGGCAACTACATTAGCCAATTCCCTCAGGAGCCTGGGATGCATCTTGTTGGGTCCCAGAGACTTACATATGTTCAGGTTCCTCAAGTAATCTCAAACCTGATCACTTGCAATGGGAGGGACTTCATTCTGTCAGCCCCTGCCTTGGGGTTCAAGGGCTTGAGAGATGTGGGAAGAGAAAGGGTCCGCAAAAAAACTGAGGAAAAACTGTTGTGCCTCAGCCTTCTCCATGTCAGTTGTCACCACCTCTCCCATCTTATTTGTCAAGGAAGGGTACATTTTCTTTAATATTTCTTCTCTGGCCAATATACCTGTAGAAGCCCTTCTTATTATTCTTCACATCCCCTGCTGAATTCAGCTCTAACTGTTCCTTAGCTTTTCTAATTCCATCCCTATGCATCCAGGCAGTGCCACTCTATTCTTCCCAGGATACACTGGTTTGGTTCCACTGCCTGTACGCTTCCTTCTTACACTTTAGTTTGACCAGAAGGTCCTTACTGAGCCATACCAGTTGCCTGCCCTCTTGCCTGATTTCTTACATGTGGGAAATGAGAGCTTTTCACTGTAAGAAAAATGTTCTTAAAGAGCTGCCAGCTCTGTTCAGCTCCTTTGTCTCTGAGGGCAGTCTCCCATTCACTAATTCCTTAAACAACTGTTTATACAAAGTTTATATTGAGCAAATGATATAATTCAGCTGCAAGTTTTGATAATGTATATGATACATGACTCTGCAGAAAAACCCACAGACAATCCTGGTCGGATACTCTCTTTTTGTTTCCTTGAGCTGTGAGATTTCTTGCAGTCATTTTGTATTCTGTGAACATGGTATAAATTTCAGATACCACTGAGCTTCAGCAATGGTGACTGTAGATGTATCTGACTGGAAAATTGCCCAGTGGGCTGTTGTGGGCACATAATTGACCATTTAACCTTTGGATCATATCTCAGCTGTGATAAAAGTTTGATGATGCTGGATTCTTTCAGGAACTTGCATGGCTTTTGTCTGCCTCATATGAATCCATGAAATGTATTAATGTGATGTACAACTACTTCTGTTCTGATTATTTTTTAAGGTATCATTTTGCTTATTGTTCCCCATATACACTTTTACTTCTAAACTGAGCTCACAAATGGAGTGCCTACATGAGACTAAAGAATTTCTCCAAAACAGTCTTAATAAAAGCTTACAAACCCGATTCCTACGTTCAATCAATAGAAGTGATAGTATACCATGGAAGTTAATGGGAATGTTGGTATTTATTGAAGTCTTGCAGAAGCAAATATAATCCTACTAACACAGTAGTAGTTATTATATTAGTAGGACTTAGTTAACTAAGTGCTTAAAACCCCACAAAAACAAACAAACGAACAGACAAACAAACAAACAAACGAACCAACCCCTGATAGCTTAGTTTGGACCTCTGAAAAGATTAGAAGCAAACTAATCCAGACCAAGTACTGTATATTACTTGCATAGCACAGAGGCCCAAATGCTAACTATGTGGAACATGAAGTGTGAAGAATTGCTTGTTTCATAAGAAATCAGCACCAGCTTGTGCTGGCTACAGTGGGAGAACTGTTATAATGGGAAGTGGGGGATAGTGAAAGTCTCTGATGCTGAACTCTGCTAATAAAGCTGTGGATGGCAATAATGTTAGTTTTAGGAGGAGGCAAAATTTTCAGAAGAAGCTAAATACTAGCAGATTTTCATATTTTCTGTGGATTTTTTTCCCCTTTCAGTTCCAGTTGTAGGGGTTCAAAACTGCAAGAGGTATGAACAACCATTTAATCTCTAAAAGGGATACAATTTCATGCATTTCTAATTTTGGCTGTTGTAATGCCACCACCCTGGAAACAGTATGCCAGGGACCAGTTTCTTATGCATTGAAGAGGGAAAATATCCCTCACTGTCATGTTACTTCTGTGAATGAACACTAGGAGAAACTGTCAAAACTGGAGGAATTTTAGCAATGTAGAACTTGTGTGAGAGGAGTATCAAGCCTCTGCTTGCATAGAAATCCCAACAGTCTGCTTTCACAAGGTGGAGATTAATTATACTTGTATCTTTGGAGATATCACATTACATTCCATAATATCAGTTTAATTTGATCTAAGAAAGCTAACAGGATATGAATAGCCTGTAATCCGTAAAGCAAGAGTTTAACAGAATGCTTGAGAAATCATGTATGACAAAACACTGTCTCTTTAGGAGGTTAATATGAAATATGGATAGGTGTAGCTGTCTTCTTAGAACTGCCTGGAGTAGAATGTGTCAAACTGTATAATTTCATATATGTCAAAAGAGTTGAAAATTTGGTTATACCTTGTGTTATGAGTCATGAGAACTGAATTAATTGAAAGAAGACAGGAAGGGCTAGAAATATATAGCCTGTATATACATAAGATATTCCAGCAGTTGTCATTTTCCTTCATTATAAACTGGTTTTGTGTTGAACATCTGTGTAAAAATCTCTTTCTGTTTTTTAGAAAGAGTAAGTTTCTAGATTTGGCATGTAGATCTCACTCAAGCCTTAATTCTGCAAAGTATTTCCAATATATTAACTATTAAGACATTGAATCAATGTATTTTTAATGAACGCTTTGCTGAATCAGGGCCAAAATGCCTTAAATGTTTTACTTTTAGAAGGGGAAATCCCTGTTACGCTTTCATGAGACAAAGAGAGCACAGACATTTGTACATAAAGCATTTGGAATGAAGTAATGCACCTTGCCTGATTATAATCTACTGCAATAAGTGAAGGAAAAACTGTACTAGCTAAAGAGTCCAGTAGTTGAGAAGGGACGGTTGGGGCAATTGCAGTTGTTCTCACTGCTGAATGTTTACAGTTCACAGCCCAGCATCATAAAGGAAACTAGTACGACTGATTCATTTTTTAATTATGCAAACTGTAATTTCCAGTGAGTTAGTTGCTCCTCCATGAGAAGCTGTGATGATCTATACAGTAAGGGTGGAATGTAAGAAGCTTCTGATATCTCACAGCAAGGGCTTTTCCAGCCTCTGAAACTGAGCTGTAAAACCTTCTTAGACTTCGCAATCATATGCTGTTTCTTGGACTTGCAGAGCAAGTCTTGAGCTCTCTTTCCATCCTATAGCACTGTAAATCACAGGGAAGGAGTGGAAAGGGGGAGATCTAATCTCAAAAGTAATTAAATAAGAAGTGATTCTGATGTCTTCACCCTCTGCCAGCGTCAGAATATCTCCTGAAAAAGCAACTTTAATCTATGGCATCCTTATCATATCCATTCAGAAAAGATTTAGCTACAATCACCATCAGCAGCAAGGTTAATTTCAAACAGAACTGAGCTTCAGGTCAGGTGAGGAGGTAAGTGTATGTTGATCAAATGAGAAATGAAGTTCATCAGTGTCCCTAATGTTCTCTGAGGGTAATACTGGCTAAATAATTTACTTCCTTCTCACTGAATCACAGAATCACAGACAGGTCGCGGTTGGAAGGGACCTCTGGAGATCATCTAGTCCAACCCCCCTGCTAAAGCAGGATCACCTAGAGCAGGTTGCACAGGATCATGTCCAGGCTGATTCTGAATATCTACAGAGAAGGAGACTCCACAACTTCTCTGGGCAGCATCTTCCAGTGCTCTTGCGCTCTCAAAGTGAGGAAGTTTTCCTTCATGTTCAGATGGAACTTCCTGTGTTCCAGTTTGTGCCCATTGCCCCTTGTCCTGTGGCCGGGCACCACTGAAAAGAGTCTGGCCCCATCCTTTTGACATCCACCCTTTAGATATTTACAAGCATTGATAAGATCCCCTCTCAGTTTTCTCTTCTCCAGACTAAACAGACACAGGTCTCTCAGCCTTTCCTCGTAGGAGAGACGGTCCAGTCCCCTAATCATCTCTGTAGCCCTCCACTGGACTCTCTCCAGTAGTTCCCTGTCTTTATTGAACTGGGGAGCCCAGAACTGGGCACAGAACTCCAGGCGTGGCCTCACCAGGGCAGAGCAGAGGGGGAGGAGAACCTCCCTCGACCTGCTGGCCATGCTCTTCTTAATGCACCCCAGGGTACCATTGGCCTTCTTGGCCACGTGGGCACATTGCTGGCTCATGGAGAGCTTGTTGTCCGCCAGGACTCCCAGGTCCTTCTCTGCAGCACTGCTTCCCAGCAGGTCAACCCCTAACCTGTGCTGGTGCTTGGGGTTATTCCTCCCAAGGTGCAGGACTCTGCACTTGCCCTTGTTGAACTTCATTAGGTTCCTCTCCGCCCACCTCTCCAGCCTGTCCAGGTCTCACTGAATGGCAGCACAGCCTTCTGGTGTGTCGCCCACTCCTCTCAGTTTTGTATCATCAGCAAACTTGCTGAGGGTACGCTCTGTCCCCTCGTCCGGGTCATTGATGAATATGTTGAACAAGACTGGACCCAGTACTGACCCCTAGGGCACACCACTAGCTGCAGGCCTCCAACTAAACTCTGTGCCACTTACTGCAACCCTCTGAGCTCTGCCATTCAGTCAGTTCTCAACCCACCTCACTGATGACTCATCCAACACATACTTCCTAAGCTTGCCTGTGAGGATGTTATGGGAGACAGTAACAAATGCCTTGCTGAAATCAAGGTAGACAACATCTACTGCTCTCCTTTCATTCACCCAACTGGTCATGCCATCATAGAAAACTATATCAGATTGGTCAGGCATGATTTCGCCATTGTGATTCCATGTTGACCACTCCTGAAACCTCCTTTTTCTCCACATGCTTAGAGATGACCTCCAGAATGAGCTGTTCCATCACCATTCCAGGGATAGAGGTGAGGCTCACTGGCTTGTAGTTTCCTGAGCCCTCCTTCTTGTCCTTTTTGAAGACTGGAGTGACATTGGCTTTCCTCCAGTCCTCGGGCACCTCTCCTGTTCTCCATGACCTTTCAAAGATTATGGGGACTGGCTTAGCGATAACATCTGCCAGCTCCCTGAGCACTCGTGGGTGCATCCCATCAGGGCCCATTGATTAGTGGATGTCAAGTTTGCCTAAATGTTCTCTAACTCAATCCTCCTCAACCGAGAGAAGGTCTTCCTTTCTCTAGACTTTCTCTCCTACCTCCAGGGTCTGGGATTCCTGAGGGCCAGCCTTAGCAGTAAAGACTGAAGCAAAGAAGGCATTCAATATTTCCACCTTCTCTGTATCCTCCATCACCGGGGCACCCACCTCATTCAGCAGAAGGCCCACATTTTCCCTAGTCTTCCTTTTGCTGCTGATGTACTCAATGAAGCCCTTCTTACTGTCCTTGACATCTCTTGCCAGATTTAATTCCAAGTCGGCCTTAGCCTTCCTTATTGCATCCCTGCATCCTCTGACTACATTCCTATATTCCTCCTAAGTGACCAGTTCCTTTTTCCAAATTCTGTAAACTTCCTTCTTCCTTTGAGGTTTTTCCAGGAGCTCCTGGCTCATCCATGCAGGTCTTCTTCCTCCTTTGCTTGATTTCCTACTCACAGGGAGGAACATGTGAGCATGTGAACTCACTTAAGCTCAGACTGGAATGAAAATCTAGGAGTGAGTGAAAGGCAATAAACTTTGCAGATATATTTCGTGCAACACAGTGCTATTTTTGCTGAAATCTTATCTGTGCCCAGTTTCATTAATTGGAGGGTAACTTACCAATGCAATAATGCTGATCGCTTAGCTAACTGATCCTGAAATGCCACTGTATCTCAGGGATGGATAAGAGAATTTCTCAGTTTGAAATTCATCTGGTACCACAAGTGTACATTAATTATGATTTCATTATTCTTTCAGATAAATAATGCAAGCTCTTTAACAAAGCATTTCCTTAATAACCACATTAGAAACTGAACCTCATACACCAATAAAAGCAATACTGTGTTTAATTTTTACTACCTTTGAATCAATAAGAAAAATGGTAGGATAATAAAACATTTTAAAGAAAACATAGACAGTTAATGTTGGAAGTGAAGAATTATTTTGGCTCAGTCTTAATTTATAAAGTAATCTGCATATATTCAGCACATCATCACCGGGAGGAAATTAGCTACCAGTGAAAAAAAACACTGAAAAATACTGAAAACAGACATTAATTTCCCTCATAGAGTCATTATTTTGCCATAAAATCAGAATAACATCTAATACATGGAGGTTATTTTAAAATGTAATCTCACATGCTATAATTATTTGTGAATTGGATAGGGTTTAGCTCCAACTCTCAATTTCTCGAGTGTGGGAACAGCATGGCCCCAGTGAGGTCAATGGCAAAACAGATAGTGGTTTCACTGGCTTGCTATTTTACCATTTAGAAAATAGAATAATTTGACTTTTAAGGAGTGCAGATTGATGCAGCTCCAATAAAGCCATCAAATCACTGTGATTTGCACTAGCTGGGGGTCTGTCTACACACTGCTGTAACAAGTAGGAGAGTTAGGTTGCAAGTGAGGAGAGCCTGTGAGTCAATAAAGCTGCATTACTACAGTGTGAATGAGAAGAGAATGAACTGTTTGGGCCTAGTGTCCCCCTAAGTCTCCTCTTCTAGCTCTTCAGATGTGGGAATTGGAAAATAAAAACTTTTTTCTTAAAGCTGAAGGAAGAACTAATAATTACTTAGAGTAAATCTTGTCTTTATAACTGACTGTACATTAAATGACTGTACATTAAATGACCAGCAAAAACAGTGGTACAACAAATCTTCCATTTGAGTAGGAAATTGCTTTTTGGGTAAATGCAGAGATGAGTCAGTTGAAGAAATAATGAGGTTTCTGCAATATATTTTTTAAACATATGGAAATAGGTGTGTTAAAACAGCTGAGGCCAGCCAATTTCATTCTTGTGCTTTACAGAATACACTCAAAACCAAACCCCTCTTTCATGACTTTTATTCTTCTCTATTTTTTTTTATTCCTGTTGTTCCTTTGCTTCTGGTCTGCATAGAGGTGTATGCACAGCCTAGCCTGGGTGTACAAGTTATCCTCAGATTTTGAGTTTTGGAGACTTTTCATTTACAAATGAAAAAATACGCAATTATCTTCAGGCAGCCTTTTCAGAAGTTTCCAACATATTTTTCTTAGGTGAGACCTAAACCCTTCAAACTTACTTAAACAGGTTCTGCAACCAGTCCCTAGGTCAATGTATAGCATCATTAAAAATAAGTCCTAATTTGTATGTTTTACAGTGAGAACATTTTAGCAGGTGCACAACAGTCACATGTATGCAGCAGGAGAACAAAAGGAATGTGTATGCTGGTTAATCAAAGTAATGAACTCATCTTGATAGACAGGACCCCAGGAAAACAATTTGATCAGAGTAGAAATAAATGGACAGACTCTTATCTGAGTCCTGTAAAGACCGGATTGGTACTTTTATGACAGACTAGTAAAAAAGACCTTGGCCAGACTTCATTTTGCTACTTCAGGAGCAGAAGTTATAGTCTGCACTACTGTAACCACAACTGCTGTGCACAAACTGGCATACAGGTACCAAAAAAAAGATGCATGTTTGTTTAGAAATACTGTCTGAATCCATATGGGAAGACATAGCCAAGGTCCACTGGTGTTAGGCTGCCCGCTCTCTTATGGTGGTAGTCCTAGGCACAGTTGAATGTGCATATATAAATGCTGTACATTTCACAGTCATGCTGCCATAAAACCGTAACTAAAATACTCTGCAGCATGGCACTTCTATGCAGTGACTTTTATAATAAAAGAAGGGGGAAAATCTATTTCCAAAAAGGGAGGCCTGAGCTACTTTTTGCTAACGTCAGTGCCATGTGTGCCAACATTTTCAAAAGGCTATGTTTGAAGAAGTCCACTTCTCAGAGTAGTGGGCACACACTCCTACATGGAGGGTTGAACCCTTTCCGTGCCTGAAAGGACAGGTGAACAGTGAGAGTGGTTAGCTCTTGGGGAGGACAAAAGCCAGCCATTCTTTCAGCACCTGCCAGAAATATCAGACTTGGAAGGTGAGTGTATCGGTCAGATGCACTGTGAGAAAGGAAGAATTCAATTCTGTAATGGTCTAAGATGAATCATCTGTAGATGACCAAGATGCAGGCAGTAGGCTGAACCACTTCTTGAAATAGATTTGGACTAAACTTTGTTTTGGTGCTGATTATTAACAATATTGGAGTTTGAGTAATGAAAAGCAAACCTTTGGAAGAGGATGTATTTTTACCTTATGCAATACTCCGACTGCATCCTCTGACTGAAGGAAAATGTGACAAAATGTGGCAGCTAAAACCTAAGCACATGCTAGAAATCTAAAAATTTCAGGTTCCCTGGTAGACCTGTACACCAGTTGCTATGTTGGGCTGTGTAGGTTAAACTTAGCTTGGGAATGCCTCTACATTAGGAGTCACACTTTCACTTCCAAGACAGAATCATAGAACCATAGAATGGTTTGGGTTGGAAGGGACCTTAAAGCCCATCTAGTTCCAACCCGCCTGCCATGGGCAGGGACACCCTCCACTAGACCAGGTTGCCCAAAGCCCCATCCAGCCTGGCCTTGAACACTTCCAGGGAGAGGGCATCCACAACTTCTCTGGGCAACCTGTTCCAGTGCCTCACCACCCTCACAGTAAAGAATTTCTTCCTAACATCTAATCTAAATATGCCCTCTTTCAGTTTTAAAACTGTAACTCCTCATCCTATCACTACACTCCCTGATAAAGAGTCCTTCCTCATCTTTCCTGTAGGCCCCTTTAGGTACTGGAAGGCTGAAATAAGGTTGCCCCAGAGCCTTCTCTTCACAGGAGAGGTGCTCCAGCCCTCTGATCATCTTCGTTGCCCTCCTCTGCACCCACTCCAACAGCTCAATGACTGTCTTGTACTGGGGACCCCAGAGCTGGACGCAGTACTCCAGGTGGAGTCTCATGAGAGCGGAGCAAAGGGGCAGAATCACCTCCCTCGACCTGCTGGTCACGCTGCTTTTGGTGCAGCCCAGGAGACGTTTGGCTTGCTGTGCTTTCCGCAGGCACACATTGCTGGCTCATATTCAGTTTTTCATCCACCAATATTCCCAAGTCCTTCTCTGCTGGGGTCATATCTGGTATGAAACACATAGCCATAACTCCCATATAGCCATATCCCATATAAACCTCCTGATCTAGCCAGATGTAACTGCATATAAAATATATGCCAGAGGCTGTTTGGGGTGCTTACTTTTTGTTTGGTTTTAACATGAGACAAGCTTAGAGCTTTTTTGATTTGGGAGGCTTAGGCAGCCTCTCAAACTGTCGGAAGCTCCCTGCTAGACACATCCTTTGGTGAAGCTGACCTGAGCAGGGAGACTGTTTTCTCTGCTGCAGTTCAGAGAGTAAAAACCTGGGGATGACCTCACACCACATCACTGGAAGCTCTCAGTGCATTTCTTTGATTCAGTATTAGGCAAAAAGATATCGAAGCCATTGCGTTAATGAAGGATTAGGCAAACTAAGACTGTGCACAAGTCTGCCTTCTGCAGAGAATAAGGAAAGATTCAGTGAATCAGGTTCAGTAGTTACTGTGTTGCTCAAGTATCACTTTTCTAAAGCATGAAGGCTCTTTTATGTGTGTTTTTTACAGAGCCTAGTGCACCTGTTATCATTATTCATATAATGAGATATCAAGATCCTGTTTTTACCAGCTGAAAACACTTGCCAGGCTTTTCACAGCTGGAAATGAATTTTTATTTGGCATACTGCTATTTATGTCTGTTATTTACAGAGTCTGCCTGTTACTTTTTGAGTGTTCATGAATACTTTTGCTGATGCTGTAACATCTCCTGGGAAGCACATAACAGTCAGAGAGATCATTTCATACATATTGGTCAACTGTCTTTTCTTTCCAGACATGATGGGACTAATACCTCCTTGCATGCTAGCCTTTGACTGGATGTCAGTGACCTCCAAACACAAAACCTGCTTTTGTGGTGTTCCTATCTTTATCCAAGTGAAACAAATCAATGCTCTTGCCCTGCAAGGCCAGTTAAATTACCACAGACAACCTTGCTGAATCTGCAAGTTTCAGATTTGTATTGAATTAATGAAAGCCAAAGGGGATTCCCATATTACAGCATCTCTGTTGTAAGGGATCCTAGCTAACAGAGTGTGCAATAACATCTGATTTTATCAGCTGATAATGCATAAGAGATGAAATAAATGCATCACTATGTAACCCTCTACTGTTTATACACAATGTTCTAAGTGTAAATGTGTTATTTTCTGAATCCAAAGGAGATTCTGCAAGGGAACCAGTGGGATTTAGGAGGCCAATCACCATTAGATTTTTGATAGAAATTAAACTTCTGAGGCACAG
Source organism: Grus americana (assembly GCF_028858705.1). NCBI lineage: Eukaryota > Metazoa > Chordata > Aves > Gruiformes > Gruidae > Grus > Grus americana. Next base: position 45,052,734 of record NC_072891.1, read on the forward strand.
ATGCTTATTAAAATTTTAATTCCTACTGAAGATGAACAGCAACTAGGCTTCTAAATAACATGTGTGTTGGTAGGAATCTTTTTCTGTAACTGCAGAAGAAGTAGGCAATTGGTGGGAATAGGATCTCTCTTGTATGCTCACTGGTTCATCTTGCTGATGAAAAGCAAGTCTCAAATTGCGACCACCTCCCTGCCAACTTAATGCCAGTTGTGTTTGTTAAATGAGGAAACACTAAAAATATTAATGGTCGTGGTTATTTGCAGTACTTTTTTAGAATTACTGACTGTTGAGCTACCTGTAATTTGTACTAATCAAGTGTTTCTTTAATAATTAGTCATAAAATGTAAGGACTGATTATCTTTCATTACTGACTTGATTCACCCATGGCAATTCTGCTTCTAGAGCAGGTCTGAGATATATTCATAAGGGAAAAAGCTCACATCATCTCTTTAGTAGGTAAAGATGACTTCAGTTTTCAGTACCATCCATCCACTGTAATACATATGTACAAATTTTAACAGAATGTTAATGTTGATCAAAATAGCGTGCTAAAGAAACAGCAAAAGCTTTCACAGAATAGTAATATTTTCTCCTTTTTCAGGTGTTGTCTAAATTTCACCTTCCTGAGAGCTGTTTGAGAAATAGGATGAGAAAGGGGATGATTTCTTGTGTCATTATGTTACAAACCTGATTAATTTCCAGTGACAAAAAAGCCTAAATTGTAAAGTAGAAGTCTGCATACTGCTCCTTTGGCTATCTATATTTCATGTTTTCCTTCAATTGTGCTTTTCTGTCTCCTTTCAGGTACCTATTGTGACTTTTTTCTCTTACTTACACTATTTAATTTCTTCTTTTTGACTGACAAGAGATTTTTTCTTGTTTTGTTTTAATTTTTCCTTTTCCTATGGGTTCTTCTGGGCTTCTTGTTCCCCTTCCATTTATTTTGTATTAGTTTATAACAACCACTATCTATAATAGCAGTCTCAAATTTCTAGAAGCTATTACTCTCTTATAGACAGGACACTTCATTGATTGTTCTGAACATAACATGTTTCAGTGATAAGATTGATGGACATGAAATCCCAAGATGACAAATTGACAAGGCTTTTAAACTAAGGAGCTGTGCAGCTCTGTAATTTTCTTTTTAATATGGCGATTTGAAAAGGTTTATAAAGTTCCTAATTTGAAAAAGCCAGAAAAGAAATAAATAGTTAGCACAGGCTTAGATGCTTTGCTCTGCAGGGGTTGTCTTAAACACCTGCTTTGTAATGCAACATAAATATATGTTACTATTTTGCAAAGGAGTAAGAGCCAAGTTACTGCCGAAGTGTACTGACATGGTTCCTTCTTCCATACCATGCAGAAAACCGATAAGGTGTTTCTGTTGACAGCACTGGCAGAATTACCAACCTTTCAAGTAGAGGTGGCTTCAGATGGGTTGGGAGACAGTGGAAGTTTCTGAAACGGAAGATCAGAAAACAAGCTATCCATCTTTTTTCCTAGGCAGCAAAAGTACAGGCAAGCAGAAAAGGACACCACTTTTGCTTCCCTGGACTTACTTGCCCTGATCCACCTTTGAGCCGAGAGCCTCAAACAACAATCAGATTCACATTTCCCTTCCCTTTACAGTGGGCAGGTGGTGGACAACATCCAGTGCTGACAAGTGCATCATCAGTTGCTCATTGAAGGAAAACATTTAACTTTCATATTCTACTGAGTTCTTTATAGTTGTGGGACAAGGAGCAGGGCATCTGTATGGACAATTCAGTATAGAGCTATAGCAAAAAAGTGAAACAACCAACAAAGGAAGAAGCAAGATACAGACAAAAAGACATGGGGAACAGTATGGAAAGAACAATAGCACTGATGTGATAGTGGCATATCTCCATCTGTGTGTAGCAGTAGTTTCTTCATTTTCTACCACAGTCTTCGTCAGGTGTTAAGAAAGTCTGTGAATGGTTAAGACATGAAAGAGGTTTGATTTTGGGGTTTTGGAGGGTTTTTTTCTGAAGATATGTAGAAAAAATAGCTGATCATAGAAAGGGGACAAATAAGAGGTGCTGTTTTAATGTGTGTATAAAACAATCAGTGAGGTGAATTAGATCAGGGGTTAAGAATAAATAATTTCTCTAGCAAAACTAGAGCTATTCAATTTTACAAGAAAGTATAAAATTCCTAACTGACAAAGACTATTTTTCCAGAGGTGGAGTGTATTGAACCTGTGGAATTCATCATTACAGCACGTAGTCAAGGATGATAGTTTAGCAAGTCTAAAAATGAGACTAGATGGTTGCGATCTCAAAATGTAGAGTTGTCACAGCTGTAGATACTTAGAAAGGAACGGGTTTGTTAAACAAAGGCTCTAGAATTTAAGTTGAATTTTAACTATTAGAGCTTAGATGAATACAGCTGTAAAGGACTTTTAATCTACTGTTACTCCTGTAGCATTCTTATATGTTCCTCTGAAGTATGCAGAGCTTCTCAGGCTGAGAAATGGAAAGATGGATTAGAGGGACTAAAGATCTCATTGTAAAACATTTCTTATTTTTTAAGATTATAATCCAGCTCTCCACACCCAGGTAAATACTGTGGTCTATTATACCACAGCAGTAATTTAGATTGCCTCCTTCCCACACTTTCCCTACCCTATTTTCAGATTTGGAAAAATTTGTTTGCTATTTGTAAAATACAAATAATTTGATTCTGAATGGAGGTAGTTAATACATGGGAAACAGACTCCATATTATATGTCCAATATATAGTGGATTGTAATTTGTTATACAACTACCATAAACAGAATTTAATATTTCTGATGTCTATGAATAATAGAAAGCAGACACTAATAATAATAAACAGGGCAGAAGTTTTATCATACCACAAAGGCAGTAAGTTTACCACATTAGCTAACAAGCAGTAGATGCAGACTACAATCTTGCATTTGCATTTACTACAGGCTTGTAAAAAAGAGGTACAGATAGAAAATGTGTGTCTTGGTTTTCAGCTGGGAGAGAGTTAATTTTCACAAGAAGCTGGGAGGGGACACAGCCAGGACAGCTGACTCAAACTAGCCAAAGGGATGTTCCATACCATATGACGTCATGCTCTGTATGTAAGAGAGGAGGTGGCCGGGGAGGAGCAGTTGCTGCTCTAGGCTGGGCTGGGCTTGTGGGTGGTGAGCAAATTGTATTGTGTATCACCTGCTTTGTATATTGTTATAAGTGGTGGTGGTGTTATTTTCCTCTTCCTTTGCTGTCCCAGTAAACTGTCCTTATCGTAATCCACGTTTTACCTTTTCCTTCCGCTTCTTCTCCCCATCCCACCGAAGTTGGGAGGGGAGGAGTTAGCAAGCGGCCCTGTGGTGCTCAGCTGCCAGCTAAGGCTAAACAATGACAATGTGTCTCTTAGCCTTTGTTATTGCTATGAATCGGGGAAAAGCTATGTGATAACATGCAGACAAGACACTGCATTTGAGCATACATCTCCACCTTGCTAGTCTATGGAGCTAATGAGTTCAGGCACAACAAAACATTAACCATCTCCCCATCTGGACCTGGTTCAGATGAATACACAGGTCTCCATACGTAAGGGAAAATCGCTGAAGCCATCAGAGCCAAAAATCTAAAATCATTGTCATTTTTACCTTCATGGCACCCCGTGTAGATCAGGGCCCTGTTGTGCAAAGCTGTGTCTGACTGTGTTATACGAAAGCATCTGAGCTCCCAGGAGGTTACATGTTAAGAGGGGATGCTGTTGACTGAGGAGAGTGATACAGCACTGCGTTGAGATTCATCCCTTCTGATATGACCTCCACGTGTGAATTAGGGTTGTCTTCTGTCTAAGAACCCAGAAGTCCTTTTCTTCAGCACACATCCCTGTGCCAACATTTATAATTGGGACCATACTAGATACAACACGGAGGTTTTCATTTAGTAGCGTGTTATGTATTATAGGGGAGGTTTTTGTTTTAAAAGTGAAAAATAACAGAGTGAGACTAAACTGCCAGATCTGTAAGATTAAACTGCCAGATCTAAAATGCCTGAACCATATGGTGCACAAGATGAAAACTGACATTTTTATTTTCCTGGGGAGTCTTGAAAAGTAAATGCATAACAGATGCAAAGTATCGAGGTGCCTGAACACCATTTTCAGGTCACAGTGCAACAAGGTTTAAAGCTCTGCAGTGCAATCCACTTGTATTTATACAAGTAGTCAGGAGACAATTACATACAAGCAGAATTGCTGAATCTTGTCTTTAATACAATTTTCCTTCTAATATGATTTCTCACCTTGACTGAGAAGGGATTGAATAGGGGTCTAGAAGGTGGTGTATATCTTCCCATAGCTGACTGATCCTATGTCCTATATGCCAGAAGTCTTACAGTAACCTATGAACTTTGGGTAAATATTGACCCTCATGGTCTGCAAACTGCTTAAGTTTCATGATTGAGTCCTGTTGCCCTGTTGACATACACCACAGTATTTGGAATCCTCTTTGTATTCGGGACACTCAAGATCAAGATCTGCACTCAAGATCTCTCTACATGTTCTTTAGGCAGTAGTCCAGCTTTTGTACTTCCTTACTACCAGGCTTTGTTTGTGATGTGGCTATGAGAACATGGGCCTGATTGTCTCCCGTCTTCACTGATTTAATCTTGGCTTAACCGGGCTGAAGCCACAGGGTGGAATTTCTTTTTCAATCTCTTTGCAGTGGACAGGACAAGGTAAGGAAAGCATTGCTTCTGAAAGCTTGAGGCCTTTGGAAAGTATTCTTTGTTCCCTCTTCTGCTTATTACATTTCTGAGAAAAGATTAAAAGAAAGCAAAGGAGGTTGGGGATTCAAAAGCACATTTTTTTTCTTGGAACTTACAAAAGTTATAAGGAACTTACAAAGATCCTAAAAATTGGAAAATAAAGAGTGGCTGTATTATTAATTTTGTATCTTAGCCAAACACAAAACATGTTCTGATGAATATCTAAAACCACAAAGCCCTTCCCAAGAAGCCTAGAGTTTGATTTGTAATGTCATGATACTTTAAATCTGCATATGAACACACAGAATAATTTTTGAAAGAGAAATGGATCTTTAGGGGATACCTGAACTGAGGATTGGGATGCCACTGTTTCTGGTGTTCAGTGCAAAGATTTGGCCTATGGGTTTTACATGTCTTGTACTTAATGTCAAGGCCTGGAGACATTGTCCCTCTCCAGGATTTTTGGGGCGACCCAGGGCTCAGGACCAGGGGCAACCCTGCCCCCCCTAGTGCCATGCCCTGCAAAGAGACGGTGGCCAAAGCCCACCCCTGTCCTCTGGGAGCTGCTTTTAAGCTGATTCCTGCAGCTGGGCCTGCTCTTCTGCTCCTCAGCTGCCCTGCCTCCTGGCTGGGGTGGTGGGACAGCACTGGCTCCCCACCCCCAGGGACCCTCCATGTCCCCTGGTCCTCAGGGAGCAGCCAGCAAGTGCCACTTGAAATGCCAGTGCTGTTACCCTACAATTCCCCACCAGAACCCATAATGGTGCCAGTTGGAAGGCAAGAGCTTCCCTGCCAGGGGCAGTGCATGGATCAGGCAGACCTCACCACTGACCTGAGTGATAAAGACCAATCAACTTCAGCAGGTTTCAGCTTTACACACTGGAAGAAGGGCATCTTCCAGACCAGCTGCAGTGAGAGGTCATGAGGACAAAGACTCCAATCTGCAATTCTGCAGGAAGAAGCAAAACAAAATTAGTACTCTGGATTGATGCTCCAGGCTGAGCACACCTACTTCCTGATGGGATTATTGTAATATCCTCCACATGGAGTTTACCTTGAAGATCCTATGGAAGTTGCAGCTGGTGCAAAGCATCCCAACAGACAAGGAAAAAGGCCTTACAGAATTAAATAGGAGTAAACTTGCAAATCAGCCCACAGGGTGATTTGCCCTGTTTAGATAAACGCTCTGGCTTTATGAAGAGGGAGGAAATGCAGAGCACCTCCGTGATGCAGTTGTGCTCCCAGCAATCCATAAAGGCCTAACCCCGGCATTAGATTACCAGATGCTCAGGGGCTCACTAATCCACTAGCTATTAAATCTGCATTCCAGGGTTTTCATAAGAAATGCTACAGCTGAACCCTTTAAATGCCTCTTGAAGCAATGACATACTTCAGAGATTCTCTCTCCCCTTCCTTCCAGGCCAGGAGGGAATTGCCCCTAAAAGATATCTCCCCTCTAAAAGAGATGTGGTTAACCTCAGCCTTAAATCCTTAGAAGTTCTTGGAGATGGTGGAAGTATGTGTGGTGGAGGAAAGCTGTCCTACTGAACATTCCAGTGTAAGATGGGTTCCTCTTCTTTGCTCTCAGGCCCTGCACAAATATAACTTTAGCTTAGGTTATATGAAGAATGGCATAGGAAATTTATTTTCAGGTATGTTGGTTGATATTCTAAGCAAATGTCTATTTGTAGGCATCCAGCTAGCTGGAAAGCCTGATATTGTGCCTTAGGCCCAGATATGAACTTCCTGTAGTGAGAGAATCATAAATCCTTTTGCTAATGTAACAGCAAAAAGTGTAGTGCTCAAGGTTTTTCCCCTCAGATTTCAGGAGTAACTTAAGTCATAACATCAGTTTGTCAACATTATCCATGTAACTGGCATAGCTGCAGTTTCTTCTGGATCTTCTGGAGTATGTAAAAGGTGGTATTGTTTTGAATACAGACGTTCTGTTGTGATCCTTTTCTCTCATGCGTTGTAGAGTATGCATTTGATGACTGAACTGTAATAATCATCTGCTATTATCAGTCTAACTCATTCCTCATTTGTAAAATTTTGTCTTCTCCTGACATGTACTTTTGTAGTTGAAAGGCAAAGGCATTAATAGTCAGAAGCACTATGTCCTGCATAAAACATCCCATCCTGCAAAATTGATTGTCTAAATTGCAATACACTGTTTTTCTTCTCTGTTTGGATGGACATCAACTAGGAAAAGTCCTGAGGCAACTGAGCAGATCTTGATTCTATCAAAGAGAGGCTACAGGGAATTTTCTGAAAAAAATCAGCAGAGGAAATGAATAATTATGGCTGATAAGTGAGCTTAGGAAAATGTGAAGCCTTTACAAAGTTCCCACCCTCTTTTTGCAGAAGGAAGCATTTGTTTATGTGAGATACATTCCAACTCTATATCTAAAGAAACCTCAAGTCATCTTTTTGGGGGATGAAGGGAGCTGTGATTTGGATAAAGTATTTGTTCTCCTTTGCAAGGAATTAATTGATTGTTACTGATTAACCTAAGAATTAAGGAAAGTTTCTTGCCCTTTATTCCCAACTTTTGACTGCAAGTTCCAGGAGGACATGAACTGGTGTGTTTAGAAAGCGCTGCAGTACTATAGTAGAGAATAACACTAAAACAAAGTGACAACATACCACCGTTTTAGTAGACCAAGTTGTCTGTATGTGCATGAAGCATCGGGGTTTTTCTTTTTTGTCAGGAAGCACATGATTCATAAATGTGCTCAGACACTTGTGGTGTGGGAAATTGAGTAGGTGACAGCACTGTGACAGGGCTCCAGATTCTTCCAGGTTGGTAATGTGACAAACCAAAAGTCTCCGTACTCAGTTATGAAGGAATAATTAGGGAGATATTTTAATAAAAATAGAACATGAAATAAAATGAAGACATCATGAATCACCAATAAGTCACAATATAGTGACTACAGAAGTAGATGTAACTTCAGTTATCACATTTATTCATACACTAAAATGTCTGTAAGCAACACTGAAATAATAATAATAATGACATTTTGCACCTAAAAACTGAATTCAGGCTTTACTTTTGCCACAATTGTATTTACATATATTTTTTTTGAAAGAGCGAGGAACTTCAGTTAAATGTCCCGAGTAATGTGATTTGTTAGACTAGTTCTGAATTTGGTGCTTTTGCATTGAACTCTTTTCCATTGAAATGAAGAATGTTTGAGTTATTGAACACCAATATTTGGAAGTCACAGACAGCTGTGATTCTACTACACATTAATTCACTCCAAAATTCACCATTATTCCTTTTCCAAACAGTATTTGCATTAAGATTAGCTTTATTCTATGCAACACTGAAAAGAACATAGTCCAATAAAGAAAATGGCTGTGAACACCCTAAACTAGTGTCTTTCTCTTCTTACTGAATCTTTTGCTTTGATTACTTTTTTCTTTTCCTACATATTATCAAAACATGATTGATATGTCTAATTTTGCTCCATTTTTGTACAGCTTCATTGCAGTAATTCAGTACATAATTAAGAGCCAGTGCTCAATTCCACCAGTTTCCATGAGAGTGGATACAAACACCCACGTGTTATATCTTCATAAGGCATATGAAACCCTAAGTTTACCTCAGAAAGTAAAACAGACACTTGAAAATGTACTATCTAAAGCTGTACTAAAATATAGGAGGTGATTTTAAGTTTATAAAAGACGAGTTCAGTGAATATGAAGCCATTTCTGGAGGGCTGCTTAATCCACTTTGTGCTCTGAGTGGAAAGTTCATTAATCAGATGAACTTGGGGGTCTCCAAGATATTGCTACAGAAGACTGCTGCAACAAGTACAATAAAGCACACCCACTCCGTGCTGCAGACTTACCTGCAAACTCCACCCAGAAAACATGCCAAACTGAACCTAACCCCAGCTATCCTCTGCTTTCCCTGCAGTTGAGGAGTTGCCTTTTAATCTTGCTGTCGAACATTTTAAAGGCAACAGCTCCACACTTAACGGCAGTTTTGGGAAAAACATTTTATTTGAGATTGTGAATTCAATCATATACCTGACACTGTATTATAAGGAAGATATATCTTCTGTTCAACATATTTCTCTCTCTGTGCTGTAAAACTCGCTAGAGTCAAAAGGTAAACCTGTTGGATCTACAGAGCAGCTGTATCCCTGTTCAAAGTTAGAAGCATATGATGTGTATTCTTCAAGAGGTAAAATTTCATTGCTAAATATTTCCTTAATTCCTTTTGTTGAAAAGGAAATGTTTTCCTTTTGGGGAACACCGACTTAGGAACTTACCAGAGGGATGGGAGCTGTTTTCTCGCTGGTTCTTGTTGACTATGCCAGTGTATGTCCCTTAGAGATCCAGTCACTGTGCCTCATGATGTCTCCATTCAGCTTGCTGTGCACCATTTGTTTATTGTCCTAAACATCCCCCAGGTCACTCTGCTTGTAAGTAGTGAAACATTCAAATTTTCTTTGGTGATAGAAAACCTAGTTGGAGAGTGTGTTTGTACAGGAGTGGTGGAGGAAGGAGGTAAGACAGCATACTGCTGCTAACATTAACTTCATTGAAAGGTTTGTAGCTACCTGATCCAGTCTACCAAGTTGCCCATATACCTGGTTGAAGGGGATACCAAAACCTACAGTTGGCTCTACTTGTATCTGTGGTAGAGCTGCTGTTCTTTGGGGTTTCCAGAAATAGCAGTCAAAATGATTTAATTTTGTTTTCAGTCTTGGATGCAGAATCTTTAGCAAGGGTTCAAAAGGAGCCCAGGGTATAAATAGAGATGAGTTAGCATTCTTGAATGCAAACCTTTCACTTATCCATTAGTTTTAAAAGCTACATCCTTCCCCAGGGATTTAAACTCACAGGTTTATTCAAACATTGTCACTGTATATGGTAATAACACACAGAACATATATGTTTTAATGTATAGGAATTACACTAGAAGATAAAACCAGGGTTCATCGTATTATAGCAGAGGATACAATATACCCAAACATATAAAACTTACCTTTCATTTTGGCAAGGGAGGAGTGAAAAATCAAGGTAAATGGGGAAACATGAGTTTGATATTATCAAATTTGGTATGAGCCCATTTCTGTCAGCAACAATATAGTCGTATTTTTAAGGCAGGTAATAGAAAATACCATGGTTATGGGTGTAACAAATAACACCAAAAAGCCATATAAATAATTCTGGTCACTTTCACTACCCTAAAGCATCCACGGCTTGTGACAGGCCTCACAATTAAGTGAGTGGACAGCTTGCATAGTACTAATTTTTCAATTCCCTTCTGTTGAATTCTTTTCCCCTTAGAGTGCAGTAAGTTATCAGCACATATGAAAAAATAACAAAACAAAAAAAAAAAAGAAGAGAAATCTGTTTCTCCATTAGAAATACCTTGCTTTTATGTCTAAAGTCAGTTTCACATTCTGGGAAACACAACTGTAGACCTTAATTCTGCAGGCTTCGTGTTTGCAGTGGAACAGTTTCCATTCCAATGAATTTTGCATGGATTAGATGAATTCCTGAAACATGTCTGAGAAGCACTCATATGCATGCAATTGAAATGCCACTGACAAATGCTGAAAATGAATGGAATGTGTTTTAGCTACATTTATGATGTTATCAACAAACAACTGGGTGGTTGGGTTTTTTTTTAAGAGCTTATGGTTCTGACGTCAAAACCTTCTGGATAAAATGAGACATGTTCTTGGCAGTTCTAGGTTTTTTTTAAAAAGTAGGAAAGACACCCATGAAGTTCTCCAGGCTTTGATGTATTGTTCTGCACTAAGGTGGATTTGTTGAAAGCTTTTTGTAATGAAAGACTATTGGCAATACAGATTTAGGCCTTGAGAAAGCTGAATTCTCAATTCTGTTTTATTTGAAAGTGCCAAGATTCATGAATAAATTCTCCTAGCACATTCATGCATAACTGATAGGAAGCAGTGATACATTTGGGTGACAGGCTAGGAAGACACCTTATTAAAGTCTTCCTGAAAATCATCCTGAGATCGTATGGGGCTCCTAGGTCTATTAGTCAAAAGACTGTTCACTTCAAGTTTCAAAAAGCAAAATAAAAGGTACTGATTATTAACTGCAGAGTACAGAAAAAGATATTTCAGTCTATCATAAGCATAATGTAAACTGAATGAGGAGCTTTCTCTAACAAATTCTGTTGTAGACAGAGTATGGAAAGGCAGTTTTGGCTTTACACTGAAAATCACTTATCAGGAATATTAAGCAAGTTTTTTTTCAGTTGATCACAGTAAGTGCCTCATTATTCAAATCACAGGCATTAAGTTCTCATAAAAGTTTGCTAAGTTTGTGTTTGTTTTGGTTTGTGTTTTGTTTTATTTTGTGGGTTTTTTTGTAAAGTAAAAGCCTCAGGCTAGCTGAGATTTTAATTCATGTGAATTCTGTAACATCAATGTGTTGGCAAGAGATTCAATGTGTAAAGAAACAGTTTGTTCTTGAAATACCACTAAACCTAATGATTTCAGTGAGAATTTATGGAGGTATGAATAGGAAAGGTGGGAATAACTGTTTTCTAGATGTCATCTGCTTAAGCTGGAAATCTATGTAAGTGGATGATAGCTACCTAAAAGCCCCTTATCAGTGAAGCTATGCCAAGAAATACCAAAACCTCACAATGCATCAGAAATGATACCCTTCTGATTTTATGTTTAAGTGCATTTAAGAGACACTTACAATGCACTGACCTTTTCCTGACCCTACATACAAGAATTCACATCTCTGTTCTACATAGTTCTGTGACATGGGATCCTGAGTCAGTGATTCACTATGTTATTATTGTCACATCTGGTTTTGTCACATACAGGAAAGCTATCAGGGCTGAACTGGATGACTCTGCTAAAAGGTTGTTTATATACCCTTAAGGAAACATCTTCTGTCCGAGGTGGTCAATTGTTTTTATTAACTGCCAAGTATAAACCTTAAAATGCATCAGGCTGACTGTCCTGGCACCACTGCTATAAGCAAATGGCTTTGGATTTCTTGCTTCCATAGCATTATCTCCTAACAAATTAGCAAAAAACCTTCATAGCCATTTCAAGCCAGGATGCCCACTGAATTGCTATTAGCCAGCAGTGGTGGCAGGGCCAGGAGGAGACGTCTGGATCCCAGGAGGAATTAAGTTTCCAAGTCATGTTTTAGTAGCCAGTTTTTTCAAACAACCTTCAGCCCAGCCTGGCTAGGACCGAGGTAATTGCTTCCAGGATCCACACCTCTGCGCAAGTTGGCATGGGCAGAACTCACTTTCATTACGTCACATAAGGGACAAACTAAGACATTTTTTACCTATTACACTTCCCCCCTAAGCTGTGGCTCCACTCGTTGTTCGGCTTCAGGGTGTGTGTTGCCATTCATGGCAACAAGTCAATTCCCATCTCACTGTGCCGCCACCACCAACCTCCCACCAGCGATGCTCCCCTATGTACAAGGTTGGATGCATTCAGAACATTCTTAATCCTTATTAGGATTCAGGAAACAGGAGTCTCTCCTTTCCTAAAACCTTTTCTCTAATTGAATTGTCTCATGCCAGACTGGTTCTCTATATCCCAGTTATACAATGGGTTAATGTCAGCTGCTTTTCCCCACATCACCCTTGGAAAGTGATCAGATAAATTAGTATAGTTGGTTTACAACACACCACACCAACTGTACAGGTGCCTTGTCCGTCTTTTGACTACCAGCCAAGGAGGGCTACGCTGAGGGGCAGATCTCTGGGAAAGCATGTGTAATTCTGAGATTACAGTCTTAAATCAGGAGGTGGGGAAGTTTGGCAGCTTATATTTAGGGAGGGTGCATTATTGATATGATTCTTTTGGTATCAGTGGAATTACTAAAGCAAGTATAAAAGCTCAGTACGAGGTCTTCCTAAGAGGCTGTTGTTCTCACTGTTGATCAGAAGAGTCTGCCTCAGTTTTCTGTATGGAAGGAGGAGGATTAATGCCGTTAAACAATCAGCCTCTTAATTTCTGACAGATAACTTTTATCTTTCTGTATTGTGAAGCAACTAATTTGCTCCATTTGACCGCTTATGATCAAATGTATTTATCTGATTATTATAAAGTACTTGGCATTAATATTTAAGTGAAACCTAGATCTCCTTTTTTCACAAAGATATGCCATTTTTAAATAGCACCAGTGTGCCCTATAGAATTGGAGAAGCCTAGGAAATTGGAAAATTTATATCAGCAAGAACTGATTTAAGTTCTCCTGAATTCATGCTTTGACTTTTGCTTACAACTGGGACTCTTTTTGGAAACGTCTTTAATGATCTTTCATAAAGTTGTGATGAGCACAGATAAATCTTTCATTTATCTTCTGAACTGTGCATAGTTTGCTATAGATGGATAAATTGTTCAGGTTCTTTACTTACAGAAATGGTATAGAATTTGAACAGTTGGGATATCCAATAAACATGATTTCTTTCAGTACTGAAAATGCCAGCTCATCCCTTCAGTTCCAGTATCTTATCTGGCTTTTCCTTCTCCTTTGAATTTTTAATCTGGAAGATAAGTCAAGGGTCATTTCTGTGGCCTGACAGTAAAGCAGCTGAGATTTTAATGTTTGGAGCTGGTTTAACACTTGCCATTAGAATTTTTGGCAAATACTTTCTAGACTCTGTAAGAATGTGCGTGTTTCAGTTTGAACCACAAAGATGCAGGAGTACTTGTAAAAATACCAGCCAAAGTGTAGATTTAGGGACTGCAAACTCAGTTGCATACTTCAAAACCCGAAGGAATCCAGAATGGATTATGTTGCTTTAAGGCCCTGAACTGCTCCTCATGGAAGGAATTTTTCCATGGGGGATCCTGGCACCATCACAGCCATCAGGGTGAAGGATATTCAGCAACAGCCATCTCACAAACTGCTGTGGGGGTCTGGCATGGTCTGTGGGATAATTTTTTATCCAAGTGAAAAAGAAAGGGCCGCTACAAGGTAGAACACTTCCCTTATCTGCCTTGTTCTCATCACAAATCATTTCCTACTGCAATTAAGCCCTAATTCTAAGGCCTTGTAAATACCTTAAGAATTCCTCTGCCTTCCTGTCTGTCTTAGCCTATAGCTTTGTGCTTTACTTCTAAGTAGAACTGTAAACAATTTAATCCATGTACCCTGTTGAATACATGGGATTTCTCTATACAGGGTTACTTTTAGAGAATATAAATGTGGCTAATTATCAGTAACTTTGTTAATACAGAAAAGCAAATTTTAATTTTTAATAGAATTTTAAATTTAATTATTTTCTGGGGCCATGTTGACAAGTGTGGGACAAATAATGCCAGGCATTGTTCCTTGTGCTAGTTGCTGCTGTAAACAAATGTGTTTATCCTGAATTGACAGATTAAACTGTTCAGATAAAATTAATGGAATTTTTGCCTGAAAAAAGTTTTGTGTTATTGGTCTAAGTGAACCCTCTCCCACTCCATAATAACTGCATGTCTTAACTCAGCATATCAGTAATTGTCAAGCAATTTTATACATTTTTCCCATTTCTTTTGAAACAACCGTGCACTGCTTTGGATCCATTTTATCAGCAAGTAACTGATCTGTCTTGTGTGGCTGCTCACGAGCTGCTCTTGCTACTTTTCGAGCATCAGTTTTGGACAAAGCAAAGCAGATGAAGGCAGTGGTGTGCATGTGGGCACCACAGCATCCATAATCCAGTGTCAGATTAGCTGGTGTGATCTGGGTGACCAAGAGCCCTTGGTGGTCCTGTGTGGGGCTGTCCTGCTGCAGAGGCTGAGATAGCGTAGGAGCAGGAGGCTGGGGAGACACCTGGCATGAGATGGCATTGTCCCGAGGAGTGGTGTTTGAACAGGGATGTCTTCACTCAGCTTGTCCCTCTTGCCCTTGCATGCAATGCAGTTTGGGTTAGGACAGAATAGAGACTTGTTAACGCTTTGTCTTTGCTTATCTGATGTCACTAGGTCAGGCCAGACTAAGATGAAATGTAGTTGCAGGACAAAGACCAGAAACTGCAAAAGCCTGTTTCTAGTCAGTCAATGTCATTTGTTGTATGAAATACTGTGCACGTACGTGCATGGGCATGGAAACAGAAAAGATTGACGAGTGGATGATGTGAGCAATGATAATGCAGTGACAGCCTTCCGGTCTAAATCTCATTAACATCTACACTGAGGCTAATGAAATCATTATAAAAGTAAAGTAAATGAGAACCGGATCAGACAGCATCAAGAGCACTCTATAGCAAGAGTAGAGAGTTCAAGTCTATAAAGAAAAGTGCTTTTCTTCTGAGCAAAACATAAAGTTTCAGAAAATAAAAGGTGTTCAACATTAAAAATTGAGGCAACCAAGCATCTGCAAGGAGAAGCATATCGAAACCTGTAACAGTATCTGCTTCCTTGCATTAAACAGAAACATTTAAAACAAGCACATTGCCAGCTATTAGTTTATACCTTCACAGTTGGTAAAATATGACCTAATCCACTCTGTAATAAAGCTATCCAAAAGCGGGAAGTTAAAAAAGACCATAAAATAAAAGTGGACTGTGAGGATTTACAGTATAAACACTATGCTCACGCCAGCAGCATTGCTGGAACTACAAAGCAATGAAAACCACTCTATGGGAGGACTTTTCTTCCTGCTGTTAGTTCACTCCCTCTGTTTTACAACCAGTGAGCCTCCTATAGCTGTTAACTGAGGGAACGTATAGTGCAAATGCTCTATTTCTGTGAGGTATATAACGTTGTGTGCACTCCAAGGTCGTGTCTGCTCCATTCTGACCAATATAATCTTAAACTATATTTTGCTCTTCTCTCCTTTTCTGTCCCACACTGGTGTTTTGGTAGGGGAAAATCATCTGCTTCCCTTGTGCCCACACCTTGCTTGATCCTACAGTCTCTGAAGTAAAAGAAGATACTGATGTAAAGCTATGACAGCAACAAACGTGGCCTCTTGGTATTTACGCTTTGGACACTGTTGTCCACTGTGCAGTTTCTGGTACCTCATTTGAGCTGGATAATGCATTCATCTATTAACAGACTGTGTTGTAGAGAACAACAAATACAGTTAGGTATTACTAAGTAGATGTCATGCTTGTCCCATTTGTACTAATAAGGCTTTTGAAAGTGCTTCTAATGGGACTCCCTTCCTGCAATGTGGGTATAAATATTAGAAGCTAGTATAATTTGCAAACTTTCTAAGTGTCTAGAAATAATCCCTGAAACCATCTGGAGCATCTGGATAGTCAACAGCTTTGAAAATTGGGCTACGTAGATTCTAGATGGACATCTAACTATGGAGCTGCAAACGTCTCTTACACCTGTTCATGAAAATCTTGTATCTTTTGTATTTAAACTTTGCAGCATCAGTTTTCATTTAATATTTTAGTATTTTTATTAAATACTGTTCTGTGGTCACAGCTTATCTCTTCACTCTGTGTCCTTCTTTCATCTAGAGTGTCAATTAAGCAAGAGGAAATAGCCTGAATATTTTATAGTAATAAACTGACATAAATTGCTCTAAACTAATATATGTTACTGTAAGTAATTTTTCTTCATCCTTCAGCACTGAAAGTATGCAGCTTCATTTGACATTAGGTTTTCACAAGCTCCCTAAATCCAACACAGATGCAGCTCCAGGAAAAATAAAATCTCTTATTCTTCCTAGACAGGTCTTAGATATTTTAGAAATAACATAAGCTAAAATGAACAAATATATTTGGCAGCTCAGTCGAAACAAAGAAGTGGTATCTTCTACTCCTCTAGAAAATTTGTTATGGGTGGGAACCACAGAAGTGGTACCTTTTTTCATTTGTTATCCTATTGAATTCAGTGATATGGCACATGCTAAAAGGGTCTCTATTCAATATAACTAAGAATGATACAACCCAAGCCAAAACATTTAGACATATAAGACATTATGTTGAATTACTGAGCTCATCCTTAAAACAAATTATGTTGCTTTGGAAGGGCATTTCTTTTCATACTTGTTACATGATCATCGAACAACCTTAGCACGTTTTCAGCATATCTGTTTTGACACTCAACTACTTGCTATGCTGTCCAGAAACTACATTTTAGCTATGCCCAAATTAAAAATTAATCCTCTCCCTCCTATCCTTTTCTTCTGACTCCTTCCCTGACAAGGGGCAGCAAGGAAACATCACAGTGGAAAGCAGTGTCAACACTCTCAAGGTCAAGGGATAATCTTAATGGGGACCTTAAATGCTAAATGGTTTGCCAGTGATCCAGAAGGTCCCAGATTAAAAGCAACTTTTATAAGGTGAGTTATTCACTGGTACAGGCTCAGGGAGGATATATGATTGTTGTTATAGTCATTTGGCTTATTTGCTTGATTTAATTTTCAAGTTCGATTGCACCCTGGGCTGTAATGCAGTTTAGGACTCAGGAGACTTCATTTGTATTTCTGTCTTCATTTGGTACAGATGTATGGTAAAGAGAAAAAACTGGGTCCTTCCTCTGAAGTCTAAACATAATCTGGCCTGCTGTGCTCTTCCAGACAAAATACAACCTGTTATGGACTCTCAGGTTTGAAAGCAACTCTCTTGACTGTTGACCAAAGCCTCAGCATGAATTTCTGCTTAATATTTTGTGAGAAGGAAGGTGTTCAACTGGATACATGTTGTCTATCTTTGCCTTTCCTTAGTGTCTGAGAGAGCAGAGATCATAATTTGCAGAAAAAGAGAGAAAGTACCTTTGCCTTCATTATCTCAAACTAAGATCTGAGAAAAGCTTGAAGACCTTCTATAAGCTCCTTTTTCAAGATCAAAGATTTCAAGGGCAAAGATTAAGACCAGAGAGGGGAGACCTGATTTAAGTGTCCTGCTGTGGTTTAGCTATCCTTTGCAGTAAATTTTCTTCACTAGCAATGTCTGTGGTTGCTGAGCTTCACACGTATACCTCAAGCAATCAAATTCATTATTTTTTGCATGTATTGCCTTGAAACATGTAACATAAATTGTGTAATTGCTGTTTATTAACTCCAAATTTAATTTTATAGAAACTTAGGACCATAGAATGGTTTGGGTTGGAAGGGACCTCAAAGATTATTTAGTTCCAACACCCCTGCCATGGGCAGGGACACCCTCCACTAGACCACGTTGCCCAAAGCCTCATCCAACCCAACCTTGAACACTTCCAGGGATGTGGCTGCCACAACCTCTCTGGTAAACCTGTTCCAGTGTCTCACCACCCTCACAGTAAAGAATTTCTTCTTATATCTAATCTAAATCTACCCGCTTTTAGTTTAAAGCCATTACCCCTTGTCCTGTCACTCCATGCCCTTGTAAACAGTCCCTCACCATCTTTCCTGTAGGCCCCTTCAGGTGCTGGAAGGCTGCCATAAGGTCTCCCCAGAGCCTTCTCTTCTCCAGACTGAACAACCCCAACTCTCTCAGCCTGTCCTCATAGGAGAGGTGCTCCAGCCCTCTGATCACCTTCGTGGCCTCCTCTGGACTCGCTCCAACAGCTCCATGTCTCTCCTGTACTGGGGCCCCCAGAGCTGGATGCAGTACTCCAGGTGGGGTCTCACAAGAGTGGAGTAGAGGGGCAGAATCACCTCCCTTGACCTGCTCGTCACGATTAACTCATTTCCTCACTATTCGTGTGCTTAGTAGGCTTTTAGAGTATAAGCAATTCCTTAGAATAACTTCATTTAACAAATGAAGTTGTTTTTTTCCTTAAAAAGTCTATATGTAGGTTCTCCTCTCCTTCCAGCCGTTTTTGGGCTTGCTTATGCACCTCTGAGACATGGGGCTTATTTCAGCCTAAGGGAAAATGTTTTCCTTCAAGCATGTCCTGAAAATTTTGTCAGCAAATCACTGACACTCCTGCAAAAGAGGGAGCACCTGAAGGGTAAGAATTCTCAGAATTCAGTAGGAAAACTTTTTCTTCCATCCACCACCCACACTTACACTGCTCCCATGTTCTGTGGGGATTAAACAGCCAGAGGTTATCCAGAATCTCTTCCAGCAGCATGAAGCCACTGGGGAAGCTCCATCCTGTTCTAAGGAAAAAGGGAGTGATAATCTCTGAAGTCAGTCATCACTTTAGGAGACACTTCAGAGGATCACAGCTGTAGCATTTCTTATGAAAACCCTGGAATGCAGATGTAATAGCTAATGGATTAGTGAACCTCTGAGCATCTGGTAATCTAATGCCGGGGTTAGACCTTTTGGATCACTGGGAGCACAACTGTGCAGTAAGAAATTGTTCTGAATTTCCTCCCTGCTCAAAATATGATGTATCCAAAACTTGCTGAAGTCAAAATGGGGTGCTCAGAAAAGGGTGCCATGCCATGGTCTTTGCTGACACAGGACCTTTCCTCTTTCAGATTATTTAATACAAGTTCTGTCTTTTGTGATTTTCTTTTATTGTCCGTTCCTGTGGCAACTGATTTTTGTGACCTTTGTTTTGGTTATTTGTGTCATTAAGTTCCAAAAGTAGGAATATTTTCATTCTTTAATAAATTAATTACTGGCTTTGTCCAGGTGGTGCGTACAGCGCTATGCATTAGACTATCCCGGTTTTGGCAGGGATAGAGTTAATTTTCTTCCTAGCGGTTGGTGTAGTGCTGTGGTTTGGATTTAGGATGAGAACAATGTTGATAACACACGGATGTTTTTAGCTGTTGCCAAGCAGTCAAGGACTTTTTGGCTTCTCATACTGCCATGCCAATGAGAAGGAAGGGGGTGCCCAAAAAGCTGGGAGGGGGCACAGCCAGGACAGCTGACCCAAACTGGCCAAAGGGATATTCCATACCATATGATGTCATGTTCTGTACATAACTGGGGGTTGGCCAGAAGGCAGCATGGCTCAGTATCTAGCTGAGCATCAGCTTCAGATGGTGAGTAATTGTGCTGTGCATCACTTGTTTTGTTGTTGTGGGTTTTTTTTCTTCCTCCTCTTCCTCTTCCTCTTCCTCTTCCTCTTCCTCTTCCTCTTCCTCTTCCTCTTCCTCTTCCATGTTTGTCCTATTAAATTGTCTTTATCTCAACCCACAAGTTTTAATTTTTTTTCTTTTTGATTCTTCCCCCCATGCCACTGGTGGGGGAGCAGTGAGCGAACAGCTGTGTGGTTGATTTAGCTACTGGCCAGGTTAGACCACAACATGGGACCTCTGCTCTTCTGTACCTGTCTTTACCACATGTTCTTCTGGTCAGTAAAGGCTCTTGCATAATCTCATTGTAAGAGATCACAAATCAATAAATTACCTGAACCTTACAGAATAATGTCAATCTTTCAGTTTACTGGGAGGATAAGATGGGAAAAGATTGCAAAACCCTAAAGAACATTAAAAGAACACCACACAGCAGCCTGAAGGCTTTAAAATTACATTTCTGAAGTTTTTAATGCCATATTTAATACATGGACTACCTCATTGTGAAGAAGAGATGTACTGGTGTTTTCTAAGCTCTGTGTAGGTGTATATCCCAAGACAGAAAGACACTAGTGATTCTCTGGGGTGGAACAATGAGAAAAGAAACTTGGGTGAAGCCTTGTCTGCTTTACTCCAGCCACAGAATAAATCACTCATATATTCCAAAGCTGTTCATTTCCTTCTGTTCCTAATCCAGTGTGGCCTACTCTAAGAAACCCATGTTGTACCAAATAAATGAGATAACAGGGGATTCGGCCAAAGTACAATGAAAGAATAGCAAAGTAGGTATAATATGAATAAATGGAAGTTAAATATGTATGTTCATGCACTTTTAGATACGTATGAATATGTAAATGTAAACTCATACGCTGTATAAATAGGTTTGTATTTCACTGAAGCCTTACATTTTGAGAGCTTTGGAGATTTACAAGTTATTGTTAGGATATTTCACAGTGAGTGATTTCTCAGTCAAAAGTGTTTTGGACCTGCTCTAAGGGAAGATCCAACTTCACTGTTTCAAATTAAATTAGATATACTAGCAGAGAAGTCCTTATAGTCACTTGTATAGTACAGGTTTTCCATCAGCTTGATTTTGATGTGTTACATATTTTTGTACTGTGATGAATGTGAGGTTGATAGAACGAAAGGAGATAGCTAAACATCTGTTACACATTTGCAATTCAGGTGTGAGCATGAAAATAAAGCTTCATTTTTCATATTTCACCCTGTGTACTGGGCACCCTATTTTCATTATATTATAGTCTTCTATATCTTAAAACTGTAACTTCACTGTTTCTTCACATTCAAGGCCTGATTCTAATCTCATGCTGCTCTAAATTAGGTGTTACCCCATTAAAATGGAGGATCTAGATCCTGATCTCATTGTAATCTAAAGGAAGTCTTTGCAGTTCAACAGAGGTACTTTGAATTTTCATACGGTAACTGCAATCAGACCCAGCTCCAACTGCATGTGTATGTAAAAAGCCAATATAAATGAGATCAGAATAAAATCTGTGCTATTTATTCTTTCTCTGGAAAATAGTTGATAAATTTATGTTTGCTTTTAAATATGATCAGTAATATTCTAATCACAGTCAGTCATCTTGAGCAATTAGCTAAATGCTGAAATAATCATTGCTTGAAGCACCTCCTAGCTAATGCTTGCATTTAATTCCTCTTTTTCTTATTTCTAATTCCTTACACTTCCTATTTCCATGGAGAAATTCTGATGTGTGATAGGCATCAGTGACAATATTTAGGGGCTCTGAGGACAATCCTTCCATTTTTAGAGATAGGTAAGTCAAAACTTATGTGACCATAAATGAAAAATAAATAAATAAAATCATAGGAATCATAGAACAGCCGCAGTTGGAAGGGACCTTGAGAGATCATCTGGTCCATATTTTCATGGGAAAGGGACCATAGATGAGATTGTCTAGCGTCCTCTCCAATCACATCTGGAAAACCTCCAGTGATGAGGACTCTACTACATCCCTGGTAAGATTGTTCCAGTCAATGATTGTTCTTACTGTAAAAAATTTCTTTTTTATGTCAAGATAAAACCTCTCCCTGTGCAACTTGTACCCTTTGCCATGCCCAGTGCATCATTCAAATACTTTCATAACCACATTTCACTCTGTATGAGAAAATCCTTCTCTGTACTTTTAAGCCAGAATTCCTTCCCTGATGTTTTCAGCATTATGCAAGATCAAAGGCAGCTTTATCAGAGAGAGGAGCTATAAAGATCTTCACTGTAGCTGTTTTGATATGATCTCTGTGAGAAGGGCGCTCTGGCTTTTCTGTGTATGACTGAACCCGTTCCACCCAGCTTAGAGCTCGGCTGGATGGAAATGAGGAGCACTATCAGGCAGTGGATGTGCCGTGTTTTGGCAGCCCTCCTTGGAAAGACTTGCTGTTGCTGGAGAGCTCAGTTTCCCTGAGAACCTTGGACTGAACAGAGTCCTTCATCCGATTGATAAAATGTGTTACCTGCTCTCATTCACCTTGGGTTTGTGACTTAATTATGGTGGTTTAATTAAGTTATTCCTGGTCTAACATGGGGCTAGAAATGTGATTGGGAAAAATGTATGTCAGGGAGAGCTACCTCACTAGACTGCATTTAGCGAAAATCACATACTGTTAAAACCCTTCTTTACTGAGCCTAAGTCCACACATATTCAAGGTTACATCCCATGTTCTTTAGTGATGCATTTCATCAATGATCTTAAGTACCATGACTGAAAGCCATATTTTCTGTTTATTTTTGTTTTATCAAAAATCTATCTTGCAATAGAAACTTCCAGATTTCCTGTCTCTGTTGTTCTTTAACAGGCAGTGATACATTGATCACTGGGATTAGGTAGGAGTAAGTCTCCTCAATTGTGATTTATTTGTGCTCATACGTATTTTCAGTTACTCAGAGGAACTACAAATGTTAAATCTTTATGGTTATGGTAACTGGAGAGTGAATTATAGATGACTGTTCATTGAGCAGTGTAATATAAAGGTTCCCATCAGTGTGTGAAGCTGGCCATCAGAATACCACAGTCTCCATAGATCCTATATATGACCTGCACTCAAAATCGTAACAGTTTATTAAATTACAACATTTCAATGTACAAAAAAGCAAATACTACATCAAGTTATTAATTGATGACATGTATTTAAAAACAGTTTTGAAAGTCTACAGTACCAATGCTAATTGTAGGGGAGGAAAATGCAACAGTCACAAGGTTACTAAAAAGCTCTTATTTCTAAGATGTATGTCCATATTAAAACCAAAAAACCAAACCAACCAACCAAAAAACCCGCAAGTGAATTTATGCAAAAATACATCTTTTTGTAAATCGCTATGCAGCATTTGTTTATTCAAGTATATCTAGCTAAAAAGTGATTAGTTTCTTTATCCCTTCATTACTAAAATGAACTGGAACTATTTTCATCTTTCACTGGGGAAATATTCCAGATAATTAGAATGAATGCATTCCATTATCTTATCACTTTGCTACTGATGACAGTCTTAAAGAAATGTATCAAGCTGATGAATGGATAATACCATCCTTCAATGGATAAGGCAGTGCTATTCAATTCTCAGCCTTTTTCCGATAAAGACTAGAGTGGGATTTTTATCTTCTAAGCTTAACTATATAAACCAATGTATATGACTTGCCTGAAAACTGCTTTTTTCCTGAATCTTCAACATATATATTTAAAATATATACAGCTATGCCACATAATTTCAAGTTATGTGAGATAACTCATATGAAGCAGAATGTATTTTGTGAGAACCAAGTTGGTAGCAGGAACAAAATCTGTGTTTATGTATTTGTATCATTTCCTAGATCTCTTGATTTTTTGCAAATGATTCACTACCTGTGTCATGACTAATGGAAACAGTAATGAATAATGTACATTTACTTAGACATGTTCAGACTGAAAGATCTTAAAGACAAAAGAGAAACAAAGATAGCAGGATAAAATGACAGCTGTTGTCTTATGGAAATTATTATTTGTATTTCTTCAGATCGTAGGAACCTCTAAATGTTAACTACAGCAACAAATTATGAAGGACAGTAGAAACTGCATTTCTGATGAACCTATGCTAATTAATTTTATTGTTTCTGAATCATGGACTTGACCAAAATATCACTTGTGATATTGTGTCACTTGGGACCAAACCCCAAAATATCACTTTAAATTTTTTTCTCAGATGTATATTCATAGTTTAAAAAGACATGGTCATGACTTGCCTTTATGTACTTGAAGAAGGAAAGGGTAATGCTTTTTCAGGTGACAAAAAGAAACAAAGGGAAAAAATTAGTGTTTAAAAGATATTTAGACTAATTTACAAGGTCAACACTAATGAAGCATAAGGCTTATATATTAAAATACCTTCTACCTAACATGAAAATCTGTGTTTATGAATCAAATTTGTGAGGCAAACCTAAAAAATCTACCTCACAATGAAAATGGTGTGTGTTTGAATTTTGTTTTCAGCGTGTGTAGAATACCTTTCCTTCATTGAGTTTTGCTGGGCTGCAATTCATAAAATTGCTCAGTGAAATAAACAAAGGACTTGACCATGTGAAGAGCTTGCTTTCAAAATGCCGTATTTTGCTCAAATGCCAATGAGATTGATTGGCTAACAGCAATGTAATAAAGCAGACATAACAATTACAAGAGTGCTATCAGGTCACATATTTGTTTTATGAGATGATGAAGCACATATAGTTAGAATCCAGTGTCCAAATGAACCCATTACCTCCTCTAGTAATGCCAGAAATATTTTCAGTTGCTACTAACCAATTCACTATTAAACAATGCAGTATATTTTTCTTGTCTAAATACTGGCTTTATTATTCTTTTACTTTTGCCATCACTTATTTGCTGGATTTAAAACTGTTGATATACCCTGGAAACGATGTAGCATTTTTTTAAGCATAAATTATTTTTAATGAACAAAGGATTGACTGTCATAGAAAAGCTATCTGCTGCTCAAGACAGTGGCAGGACAAGAATTTTTATACTTTATCTTCCTTCTGTTCCCACTGAGGAAAGTTTTGGTGTTTGGGTTTGTTGTTGTTGTTGGTTTCGTTTTTGGTTTTTGGTTTGGGTTTTTTTTTTTTTGGGGGGGGGGGTGTTGTTTGTTTGCTTGCTTGCTTGTTTTTTTTTTTTTTTAATTAAATAGATATCCTAATAAATGGAATGTGCTTTGCTTTGCCTCAGTTTTCTTTGTGTTCCAGAGGAGTTCAACTTTTTCATCCAAAATTCATCTGCAGGAAAAAATTATATTCCTGGAAAATTTCAGCCAGAAATGTGTATGTATCAGTAATAGCAAACATCTTGTAATTCTGGATTCCTGTGGGTTTGTGTCTTAGGCTTGATAGACTTTACCTTTCTAGGAAGATGCAGGCCATAACTGCTGTTTTTCTGAAGGTATGGAATGTGCAGTGTGGATTCTCAGGCAGCTAGTAACATTTGAGTTTATGTTAAGCTCTTTTCCTCTTTTGAGATGATAAAAAATTCTACAAACTGAGTTAAAAAGTCACTTACTAAGTCTAACTACAAAGTCACTTGTTTTCCCAGAGCTTAAAAGAACAGTGATCCCTCCATCAATTTGGCTGAAACTAGCTATTAGGTTCAAATGTGATGGTTTATGGAAAAGAGCTCAACAAATTGCTGATCACGTTGACAATCAGATCAGCAGGGCATGGCTGTATAACTCTCATCTTCACAGGAAACTAGGATGAACAAGAATGGAAGACAACATGCAGTCTAAAATGTGATGGGTGATACTATTTCTATGGTGGCTAGATTCTGATGATCTTTTAGGTGGGTACAAGAGGGACAGCTCCGTTAGCTTAATGAAATTACCTGTGCCTAATGCTGCTGTAAGTGAGGGCAAAATCTAGACCTTAAGGTAGACCACAGTACTTATCCCTTACTAGGAAAAGGATGCATTGAATGCAAGTGTGGAAAAGGAGTCCCTTTGGGGATTTCTATTAATTTTGTGTCAATTCAAAGTTTGCTAATTCAGCAAAGTTGTCCATGATGACATTGAAAGTACAGCATGAGAATATTGATTGAGTTTCAGCCATGTAAAGATGAAAGTACCCACACAAAAAGACGCAATCTTTTGAACATCACTGAACTGCTGTGAAACACTAGAACACAAAAATAGCCAAAATATTTTAATAATTCCTGAGAGAAGAAAAACAACCTCATAATATTGGGATTGTCTGTGGAATATTACTGTTGAAAATAATAAATTAAATTCTGCTCTCAGTTTTAGCCCTACAGCACAATTGGCTTAAAGGTATTGCGAAAGTAATATTTTGCAGTTAGAACTGCACAAGAAAGTTCTGGCAGAACCATTTGCCAATAAATCTAAATGATCCGTAAAAATCATAGTTTTTACTGCTCTTGTCGAAGTTTCAGGGAAGATCTTCGGGAGCAACAATGCAAATTGTGTTGACATTGTGGAGAAAAATGTTTAGGTTTTTTAAAAAAAATCTTTTCATGTAAGCAATGTTACAGTGCACTTAAAGAATTTTCCTGACTGCTCATTTTTGAGGCTGTTGGTTCCAGATCTCACTGTGCTGGATATTTTTCTTAAACTTGCTTTTGATTGTGTACCTGTTTGATGTTTTTTCTGGGATTTTCCAGCACACTAGCTGGATGATTTAGTCTACTTCTTTCATGTCCCAGAGGCAGAGACTTTGACATTCAGCTAGCTCAGTGATAGAAACAGAGCACATGACATCTGACCCATTCTTACCCCGGACACGACTTTTCTGTACCTCCCGTGTGGGGACTATTCTTGATTAACTGTTCAGCTGTCCAGGGAGATACAAAGGCAAAGGCAAAAAAATGCATAGGTTTACTCATTTTACAGTAACTCAAGAAATAGTAAGGTTTAGAAAAGGGTAAGGTAAAGTCTGTCATTCTTGCTGTTGTCGTCTTAACACTTGGATAAGAGCCAGACTCCCATCACTTGAACATGATTTTTACTGCAAATCATGAAGTCTTTTTCTTCCTTCTACCCTTCCCTATGGAAAAGTGTGCTTTCTTCTCTCTTGGTCCAGTCTACATTGTGTTCTTCAAATTCCTTGCAACAGTATGAGCCCTTGTGTATTTTAAAAGAAGCATGTGGCGTCTTAGTTTTCTGCCCCAGTCCATATATATATGCTACTTTTGAGAAGCTGGAAAAACTTCATTTCCCCTAAGATGTGCCTCAGTACTTCAGTACAAATTGGAGCATCTGAGGGCAGCAGCCTCCTTTCCTCCTGGCAGATATACAGCACAGCCTGAATCCTCATACCCTGACACGCTTAAGTGGTGGAATTGTCTTTAACTTTGCTCAGAATTCCTGTGTCATGTGTAGACTAGTTTCCTAAATTATCATTCTCCTAAACAAAGGTAATAGATTTCCTTGGTTTTCTTAGAGAAGTACAGCTCATCAGTTCTGACATGGGCATTGAAAGCTAAAAGGTGAGGTGTGAGCTGGTCACTGTAAACTCTATGTATAGAAGCTAGTTCCAAAAATTATCACCTTCAGATTGTAATTAATGGAGTTGTTCAGCTGGCTTTTGAGAGGGATTAGATGAGTTTCCCCCAGGAGTACCTGTTTCCTATGGCTGACTGTTAAGGGAACCTGGCTGCTAACGTTGCATTTGATGCCAAACTTAGATGCCTAAATTTAAGTAAGACGAATCCCATCTAGTGTGTTTAGACTTCAACAGAGTGAAATTATTCAAGATCTGCAATACTTTATTTTATTACAGATACATTCCTCAATGTGGAGAATTTTTATGTTTCTTTCCTAGTTGAAAGGTCTTTGAAATCCCTCAAATCTTTGCGAAGTTGAGTTGTCATGCTCTGCCTGTCTTTTTTCTTGTACACAGTAGGTTGCAGGTGGATTGTGGTATTACTAGCAGTCACAATCACTGTTTAACTTCTTCAGGTGTGCAAAGATAAAATCAGAATGTAAGCCACATAATTAGGATTACACATGTATTACCACCTACAATCAGCAGTTCACATCCTGATGGGACTGAGAGGTATCTTGCACTGTCTGAAGTGCTCTCAACTCAGATTATCTCTTCAATAAAACTGAGTACTTTGCAAAAGAGAAAAATACCATTACCTGCATTTGTATATGGTAAAGGCAAGGTAAAGAAAAAGTCTTTTTGGGCTTCTTTTTAGCCTTCCTCTGTCTCCCCATCTTTCTGTCATTTTTCATGCCTATCCTCCTTTCCAGCTGTCTCTACAGCACTGTGTGGATGAGTAACTGCCTTGTGGAGGTTGTTGGTTTTGTCTGGGAACACCTGAAACCAACAGATGATACACCCAAAGACATCCCCTGTGTAAGACTGTAAAACGGAACCAGAGACACTAAATAGGCAACTAATATGCCACCCAGATATTCTTGTGTGTAAGGAACATCTCCAGATGGTCTTTGTATCTCTTTGCTTTTATGGAAAGGAGACGGAGTTGGGTGGATGTCAAGACCTAAAGGGTTATCCAGTCCGTGGGTGTATAGCGATTGTGACTGTGGGTTTGTAGGATTCTGCAATGCACGAGGACAGGGAAGCTTTATCCACTAAATTTCTCTACTTCATTACAGATTACCACAAATACCACAAAAATCACCACTAGGAAGTAAACTACCACAAAAATTAAAATAATAATTAAAAAATCACCTCTAGCAAGTATACTTATGATTAATAAAGTGAATATATATATACAGCTATTACAAATTACTATCAGCAATCAATAATATAGTATTAATCAATAGTATGGCAGCAGTCAATAATAGCAATCAAACATACAGCAACAATCAATAGCAACAACAAAAAATTAGGTATATACTATTACAGGTTACTATGAACTTTTCATTAATGAAACAACTTATCAACAGTATAGCAGCAGATATGATACATTATTTATATGGATTTCAGAAGGGGACAGAGCATCCCCAAGGGGGGAGAAAAAACGATTCCAGAGGCAGACCCAACCATCCCAGAAGTGAGAGGACAAACCGAACCGACCCCAAAAGTGGGCCCAAAAGGCGGGACCAGTGAGATTACAGAGTCTCACTTTAAAGGTGAACTGTGTCACAGAATCTGGAGTCAGCTGGGTGTCTCTGGTGAGAGTGCAAGACCTTGTAGAAAGTTTGAGGCAAGAATTCAACCTGTTTAGGAAAGAAAAAGTATGTGTGGCAAGGGAAGTTCTCAGGGAAAGAGGCTCCACTTTGGATAAAAACTAAGCTCCTTTTACCTCATAGAGACATAAGAGGGTGTAGGACATCACTGCTTTGAGCAGCCAATAGATGCTGTTAATCTCAGTATTTCACCTGAAACAGCCAGTAGTTGATGAAGTTTTTTGTTCCTTCAGAGCAATTTTTATTTTTCCAGACTGTTTTCTGCCTTTTCAGACAATAAGGTGCTGTTTCAGTCCCTTGTTTTTGTGCTTATCAATGGTATCTCAGGACATCTCTGCTTTCTGGGCACCCTGGTTGTACTTCCAAGAGCTGTGTTTTTCAAGGATGTTTCTTGTTCACAGGCCTAGTTCCCAGGCTCACAGCTTTCAGGCTGGTAGGCATTTTCTGCCAGTATTTTTCAGCAGACATTTTCTGCTGTTCAGTAATTTCCCCCTCTAACCAGGCTGCCTTTCTGGCTGCTTAAATCAGTGGGACATCTAAACACAAGTCTAGTTGCCAGTCTGATAGCAAACCTTACAAATTTCTTCTCAGAGTTCTGTTTTTTCATCAGATGTTTAGAATCATAGAATCATAGAATAGTTTGGGTTGGAAGGGACTTTACAAGTCATCTAATCCAAACCCCCTGGTTGGATCTTCTAGAAGAGAAGAACCATCCTCATCCGACCTGGCCTTGAATGTTTCCAGGGATGGGGCATCTACCACCTCTCTGGGCAACCTGTTCCAGTGTCTCACCACCGTCATCGTGAAGAATTTCTTCCTTATATCTAATCTAAATCTACCCTCTTTCAGTTTAAAACCATTACCCCTTGTCCTATCACAACAGGCCCTGATAAACAATCTGTCCCCATCTTTCTTATAAGCCCCCTTTAAGTACTGGAAGGCTGCAATAAGGTCTCCCTGGAGCCCTCTCTTCTCCAAGCTGAAAAACCCCAACTGTCTCAGCCTGTCCTCATAGGAGAGGTGCTCCAGCCCTCTGATCACCTTCGTGGCCCTCCGCTGGACTTGCTCCAACAGCTCCATGTCTTTCTTGTGCTGGGGATCCCAGAGCTGGATGCAGTACTCCAGGTGGGGTCTCACAAGAGCAGAGTAGAGGGGCAGGATCACCTCCCTCGACCTGCTGGTCACACTTCTTTTGATGCAACCCAAGATACAGTTGGCTTTCTGGGCTGCAAGTGCACATTGCCAGCTCATGTCCAGCTTCCCGTCAACCAACACCCCCAAGTCCTTCTCTGCAGGGCTGTTCTCAATCCCTTCATCCCCCAGCCTGTATTGATACCGGGGATTGCCCCGACCCAGGTGCAGGACCTTGCACTTGGCCTTGTTGTACTTCATGAGCTTCACATGGGCCCACTTCTTGAACTTGTCCAGGGCCCTTCTGATGGCATCCCTTCCCTCTAGTGAATCAACTGCAACACTCAGCTTGGTGTCATCTGCAAACTTGCTGAGGTTGCTCTTGATCACACGCTCTATGTCATTGATGAAGATATTAAACAGTACTGGTCCCAATATGGTCCCTTGAGGGACAGCACTCATCACTGATCTCCTCTGGACATTGAGCCATTGACTGCTACCTTCTGGATGCAACCATGCAACCAATTCCTTATCCACCAAACAGTCCATCCATCAAATCTGTATCTCTCCAATCTAGAGAGAAGAATGTTGTGGGGGACCATGTCAAAGGCCTTACAGAAGTCCAAATAGATGACATCCATAGTTCTTCCCTTGTCCACTGATGCAGTGTCATAGTTTAGCCCCAGCAGCTGCTCACTCACTCCTCCCCACCCCCCCACCAGTGGGATGAGGAGGAAAATTGGAAGAAAAAGGTAAAACTTGTGGATTGGGATAAGAACAGTTTATTAGGACAGCATAGGAAAAGGAAAATAACAATGATGCTAATAAAAGAATATACAAAGCGGGTGATACACAATGCAATTCGCTCACCACCCAGAACCCAATGCTCATCCCATGCCTGAGCAGTGATACCTCCTCCGCAGACAGCTCCCCCCCACCCCTTATATACTGGGCATGACATCTTATGGTATAGAATATCCCTTTGTCTAGTTTGGGTCAGCTGTACTGTCTGTGTCCCGTCTCAGCTTCTTGTGAAAATTAACTCTATTACAGGACATGTAGTCAATTTCTTAGGTATCCTGTTCACCTCACTCAATATCATCTTAAATATATATTTTAATTTGGTCTTTATTCTGTATCACATGTGTTGTTGCTTCAGCACTGTAACAATTCCAGAGAAAAAAAAAAATTACAGCATTCCAGAACTGTAAAGTGGAGTTTGCTTTAATTAATAGTTGCTTTTGTTCCATTGGGAACAAAATGAAATAACACAGAGGATTTTAGGTTAAGCCTAGCACAAATATTTTGGAAGATTGCCACAAATTGTCTACTTTTCTGTCATACATAATGAAAATTGGATAGTCTATGTGTGTTGGAGGCTTGAGATTTTCAAGATTCAGTGTAGTATATCTCTATTCAGCTATTAAGTCAAGGTCAGTAGTATTCCTAAAAAAAGGAGGCAAGAGATAGGCTGTGAGGGAATAAGAACTAATCAGTCTCCAGCACTTGACTGAAGATAGCAAACACTTAATTCACAGAATCACAGAACAGCTGAGTTTGGAAGGCATTTCTGGATTTCTTCTATTCTGAGCCCTCTGCTCAAAAGAGAGTCAGCAAGAGCAGGCTGGTCAGGGCCATGTCTAGTCTGGTGCTGAATACCTTTAAGGATGGACATACCACAACCTCTGTAGGAAATATGTTCCAGTGTTAGAGCACCCTCACAGCAAAGAAGGTGGTTTTAATGCTTAAATGGAATTTCCTCTATTTCAATTCCTCTTGTCCGATGTCATGGTTTAACCCCAGCCGGCAACTAAGCCCCACACAACCACCTGCTAGCTCCCCCCACCGCGGCAGGATGGGGGAGAGAAACAGAAGACTAAAAGTGAGAAACCCCTGGGGTTGAGATAAAGACAGTTTAATGGGTAAAGCAAAAGTCACACACACAAGCAAAGCAAGACAAGGAGTTTATTTCCCACTTCCCATGGGCAGGCAGGTGTTCAGCCATCTCCAGGACAGCAGGGCTCCATCACACATAACGGTTACTTGGGAAGACAAACCCCATCACTCTGAACATCCCCCTCTTCCTTTTTCTTCTCCCAGCTTTACATGCTGAGCATGATGTCATATGGTATGGAATATGCCTTTTGCCAGTTGGGGTCAGCTGTCCCAGCTGTGTCCCCTCCCAACTTCTTGTGCACCCCCAGCCTCCTCGCTGGTGGGGTGGTGTGAGAGCAGAAAATGCCTTGGCTCTGTGTAAGCTCTGCTCAGCAGTAACAAAAACATCTCTATATTGTCAACACTGTTTCCAACACAAATGCAAACCATAGCCCCATACCAGCTACTGTGAAGAAAATGAACTCTCTCCCAGCCAAAACCAGCACATCCTACCACTGATTACCACTGAGAAGAGTCTATCTCTGTCTTCTTTACTCATACCTATGAGGTATTTACACACTTTGATAAAATTCCCCCGAGACATCTCTGCTCTTATCTAAATAGTTCCCACACTCTCAGCCTCTCTTCATGTGAAAGATGCTGTAGTCTTTTAGTCATCTTCATGGCTCTTTGGTAGACTTGCTTCAGTATGTTAATGTCTTGTAGGGAGCTCAGAACTGGACACATTACTCCAAACATGTCTCACCAGTGCTGAGTAGAAAGAAAGGATCACCTCCCTCAACCTGCTAGTGATGCTCCTCCTAAAGCAGAAGGTTGTTGGCTTTCTTTTCACAAAGGCACATTGCTGCCTTATGTTCACCTTGTGGACCCTCCGTTGCCAAGGCAGACAGCCTTCAGTGTATGGTACATGGGGTACTATAGTTCCTTCATAATACATGGGCTATTCCTCCGCAGGGGCGGGACTTTACACTTCCCCTTGAACTTCATGAGATTTCTTGTTGTCAAACTGTCCACGACCCTCTGAATGGAAGCACAGCCATCTGGTGTATCAACCACTCCTCCCAATTTTGTATCATCTGCAAACTTGCTGATGGTACACTCTGTCCAATCATGTAGGCCATTAATGAAGATGTTTAACAGTATCAGTGCCAGTACTGACCACTGGGGTACACCACCAGGGACTGGCTTCCAAGTGGAATTCACGTTACTGACCACAACCTTTTGAGCTCAGCAGTTCACTCAGTCCACCTCACTGTTCACTTATCTAGTCTGTACTTAATTAGTTTGCCTATGAGGAACTTCGGGGAGATAGTGTCAAAAGCCTTGAACTCAGCATGTCTAAAAGTCAATCCTTGACTAAAGTCAAGATAAACAACATTGACTGCTCTTCCCTCATTCATCAAGCCAATAATTTTATTGTAGAAGGCTATCAAGTTGGTGAGGCATGATTTTTCCTTTACAAATCCATACTGACCATTCCCAATCACCTTCTCATTCTTCTTATGTTTTGTAATGATGTCTAGGAGGATTTACTCCATTACTTTCAAAGGGATCAAGGTGAGGCTGACAGGTATGTGCTTTCTTCCAGTTCTCCCTTACTTGCCATGGCCTTTCAAAGATAATGGAGAATGGCCTCATAGTGACATAGGCCAGGTTCTTCAGCACTTGTGGGTGCATCCCATGGGATCCCATGGACTTCTGTATGCCCAGTCTATTTACATTTCCCGAAACTGATCCCCCTTCAGTGAGGATAAGTCTTCCTTGCTCAGGACTTTCCCACAGGTCTTGGGTACCTGGGATTCATGAAGGCTGGTCTTAACAGTAAAGCCTGAGGTGAAGGTGGCACTGAGTGCCTTGGCCTTTTGCATGTCCTTTGCCACCAGGTCCTCTGTCACATTCAGCAGCAGGCCCACATTTTCCCTAGTCATCCTTTTGCTGCTGATCTACCCATAGAAATCCTTTTTTGTGCCCTTGGCATCCCATTTCATCTTCAACTGCAGGTGGGCTTTGACTTTCCTAACCCCATTCCTGCATGTTCTCTATTCCTACTGAGTTACCTGACCCTGCCTCTGGCTCTTGACTGGTTCTTTTTTATGTCCAAGTTTTGCCAGGAGGTACTTGTTCACCCAAGCAGGTGTGTCCTGTTACCTTTGCTTGGCTTCCTTCATGTTGAGAGGGACTGTTCTTGAGGTTGGAGGATGTGATCCTTGAAAATCAATCAACTCTTCTTGACCACTCTATCTCCAGAGCTGTATCTCATAGGATTCTTCTAAGCAGGTCCCAAATAGGCCATAGTCTGCTCTCCTGAAGTCCAGTGCTGTGATCCTTCTTTTCTCCGCCCAGGATCCTCAATATCATCTCATGGACACTGCAGCCAAGGATGCTCCCAGACTTTACATCCCTGCTCAGTTCTTCCATGTTTGTGAGCAGAGCATCTCCCCTCACTGGCTTCTAGATCACCTGCCAGGAAGTTGTGATCAGTGCAGTTCAGAAACCTCCTAACTGCTTCTGCCCTGCTGCACTATCCCTTCAATGGACAATAAAGGTGGCTGGTCAACCACAACGAGGTGCCTGAAGTCCTCAATGAGAACTAGGGCCTGTGAAGGTGAGGCTTCTCCCAGACATATCTGACTGTAAGAATTTATCCTAATGCTGTTTCCTTGCATTTTGTGTTAATTAGGTTAAAAACAAAACAAAAACCCACAGGAATTTGGGTTCTTCTGGCCTTGGGAGCATATCACAAGTTTCAGTGGAGGGACAAGTCAACAGCACCAGTTCTATTCCTGGACTGAAATACAAGAGAAGTTCTCTGTAGCTTCACTGGTTTGGAAGACTGGAAGGGTCAATCTCATTATTTTATACACTCTTTTCTGTGTCACATGTTCCTTTTTTCTCCTGCTTGCTCATTAAAAGATCAAGAGCAAAAGATTGCTTTTCTTGCTTTTCTTAAGATTTCAACATGGATGTAGTAATTTTTCATTTAAGGATGAAAAGTGGAAAGTATATAAAATTATATTTTCTGATTTCTGGTAGGTAGCAACTGTTGCATTCCAAAGGGCTAGGAATTATCAAGGTAAAACCTGCTTCGTGCAAGATGAAGGAATGCTCATTGAAACATGATTAAACAACTAATAATTTTTTTACTCCCCCTAACTGTAAACCAGGGGGCTGTTTAAGCAGAATCTGAGAATTAAAAATACCAGTCAGATTTTGTTTTTCAAAAAATGCTGCATTTGGCAACCACATTTTAACAGTATTTTCTAAGTTAAAAGGCAAGTAGTGTATTTTTGTTATGAAGTCAAATATTGATAATATTCAACAAACAGCTTGGTTAGCAAGCAAAATATCAAGAAGTTGCTCTAATTTTAATATGTGGCCTGCAAAGCTCTGTGGTAGATGAACAAGTATTTCTATAAATAATTTTGAAGACAATTGGGATACATTGACATAACCAGTATTAGGTTTGGCACATATGTTACAGAAGCATGGTAAATTGGAAGCAGTACCAAGCAACAAGTAGGATGAAGAACAAGTTTTGAATTAACTTCTTTGTTTGTTTGCCTCATTCTTTCTTTTGTCTAATGACCTCTGTGATTTATGGAGTTGCAAAGCATTCTTTGCTACAGAAAATTCATGTGCAAGCTGGAAGATTTTTGTTAATCTGAAGTTTAAAGAAATAACTCATTTATCAGTCCAGAACTACTGGCAGAACTACACATGTAACTCGTTACCTGTGTAGCTGTAAGTGTCCAACTCATGGTTGATTTTTAGTTCTGTATTTCTCTGTTGTGTAAATCATTTTGTCACTTTTTTAGTACAGTGTATAAAGCACTTTATGATGTTTGCAGTGGTCTAAAGGAAATCTCGGGCAAGCATCAAGGTTGAAAACTAAAAAACAAAACAATGGCTAACTAGGGGGTTTATACCAAGCTGCAGGACCTCTCTTGATTTGAATCTAGCCAGGTTGCCTAGAATATTTGTTATCAAATGGTGTTCATGGAAAGGCATGATCATCCTGGCCAATTTGTCTGTGTCTCTAAAACAATCCAATCAAACCAGCACAGCTGCTGGCAGATTTAGCAGATTTAGTAAGAAGGATTATGTAGGCATTGGGTTAACTACTCTGTTCAATCCCTTTAGTCTAACAGCAGGGGCATTATTTGAAAGTTTAATTTCTTCTGGCCTTTTCAAATAAAGCAAATGGGGCTGTTTAGTCCTTGTGTCTTTTAATTCCAGATGAAAAACACAAGCTGTACTTCAGAGAAAAACCTCTCTCAAATCTTGTAAGACCAAGTTCATCAAGGGCCAATAAAGAAGTAAAACAGAAGTTAAATTGTGCTTGTAGGAAGAGAAGAGAGACTAGAAGAACTCTCTAAATCTACTGTTAATTTATACAGACATCAGAATGACTAGCCCAGTAATTCATAAGCTCTTGGTCCTACTGAATTCATGCCAAAACTCCTGTTTTCATTGAAGGAATCCCAATTCAGCCCTGCAGACTCATCAGGAGAACCTATTAACTTGTTCCCTTTTATATTTTCTTTAGTAGTTTAAAGAGAGAGTCATTACACTTGTGTGAACATCTCAAAATTCCCTAAGCGTACATATATATGAGTGTCATGGAAGGAAATTCTGCGACAGCCTATATATGGCTGCCATTACTTTAGGACTGATAGGAAACTGAAGAATTTCAAATTGTGATATTGTTAAACTGGTGAATATCAGAACCTGAAGAAACAAATTTTGTGCCTCTGTGTCACATTATTTCGATGGGAAATAGTAGACTGTAGCTTTTGCATATGTATTTATTTATTTAACTTAGTTGGTGTTTAGAAATTAAGTAGTATAAGGGGAAATAGAAAATTAGGACATGTGAGGGCTCTGTTTTTAAAAATGAGGATTTTTTCATGGTTAATAATAAATTATATTATTTTGAAACAGTAGTATTAATTATGGGGATAATTGTGAAAAGTGAGTTACATTTCACTTTTGTGTCCTTGTCAGAATAAGAAGAAGCTACAGAAGACCTTGAGATATTTTCATATTTCTAGCATGATCTTATCTTGCTGTGGTAGCCAAAGGGCCCAATCTAAATCAGGACTGAGCTGTGCTGAGCTGTGGAGATGCAACAAGAAAATCACCCCACCTCTGAAGAGCTGCAGTCCAAAGGAACTGAGGAAGACATAACTGAGATGGGGGATGGAGAAGGAGCAAAAAGGAGTAGAGGAGCAGGGTCAATCTATTAGAAAGATGAAGTTTTGCATTAGTTTAGATCTTGGAAGTTTAGTCCTTTGGTTAGAGAGAAGAAAGGTCTTTTACTTCAACACGCCTCCTCCCCTTTCCCTGCTCTCCCCAGTCTTGAGAGTTCAAAAAACCAGACTGGTTCCTCTTCTTTTCCCTAGAATTACTCACCCACCAGTTGTGCTCCATGTTAGCAACTCTGACATGGCAGCCGCAGGCAGCCATCACACTCCATATCTTACCACCATTTAGGTATTTTCCTCTGGTTCTGGAGTTGGATATCTTGGAAGTGCCTGTAGACGTTACTTTGGTAGCATGCAAGCATTCCCAGGAGCAGCTCATGCCCAGAGTTAGCTGCTGCACAACAGTCAGTAATGTTTAAAAGCACAATTCACAGATCATTGATATTATACTGATGGATCATTCAGCAATTTAAATTTTATGAGGCTCAGGCATGAGCATGTGACCACATTTCTTGCTTTCCTTTTATTTAGGATTTTATCTTTTTTTGACAGTATTTATAAAATCCCAAATCAGCCATGGAGAAATTAAAGATCATACATAGGCTTAGGTTATGTTTTAGTGCAGCTGCTCTGATGCTGAAGGAAATTATAATGAGAGAAAGTCATCCAGTGAGGTTTAAGACTGAATATATTTGAATGTTTTGGTAGGTAAAAGTCAATCAGATCTGTTGCTGTGAAGTCAAAGAATCTGTGACAGTTGTAGGGTTAGTTGTGATGTGCAGAATAAAGAAGAGAGAAAGTGAGGCTAAGGAACATTTGAGGTTGGTTTTGCTGGCTCATAAAGAAGGTCTTTTGTTAGTATCAAAGAGCAGTATCATCCTGTACTTTCAACATACCCAAATTAGTTAATTGATTAGCCAATTAACTAATTTTTAGAATAAGATTCTGTGCAAGTCGTGACATAGAGAACATGATTCTCTGGGATTCCTGGTAAGGGGACTTTTGATTTGACGAGCCACTGACTGAGTGATTACAGAGTAGTCTAACAAGACTAGCCCAAACTTAGAAAATACACTGAGAACACAAACAGAGCTACTGGTGTTCTTTCAAAGTGTGGAAGATATTTGGAAAAGCCTTAAAAAGCACTTGGTGTTGCTGACACATTGAGAAGGTGACTACAGCCATTTAAATAAATCAACAAGCTGCCCATAGAGGGTGGCTGGGCAGAGAATAGTTAGAAAGCTGCAAGAGACAGGCTCTGAAAATTATGAATGTATTAGAAATGAACATGTATGTGCATTAGTTTCTGGTAAGTGCAAAATGAGTCAACATCAGCACAAGCTTCTAATTGTACTTACAGCCGAGCAGGCAACATTGGCTCAATATATACATTACTGTGTGGTAAGAGTTTTGTGCACCAATGGAAGTGGTTGAAGCAAGAGTATGCATACTAGCCCGTGGTAGTCTGACAGACAGACGTTCATAGAGAAAACCTAAGTGCAGGGCTGGTAGTGGTCATTGACCAAATAACACCCACTCACATCTGTATGTCTACATACAACCCTCCTTTTGCAACACTTTTCACTGCATCACACTCATGCTTTTCAGACTTTTGCTTTCTAGGAACAAAATAATCAAAAGGTCCATTCCCATGGAGAACAGAACAGAGCCTCCCTAGAGATCCTTGTATTTAAGGCAATTGTTCAATGTTATATTTTCCCTAAAAGCCTTGCTCTTTCTGGGGAGGAAGAAGGGAATATATTGGGTTTTGAAGAGTTAAAGAAAATAATGAGATACATGGGGCTGATTCATTAGCAGTTTAGTGTTTGCATTGTTAAATTTTAAAATAACCTACATGCATTAGACACTATGTTACTATAATGGCAAAATAATGATTATGTTAAGTCAGACTTTATTATTACAATGTGTTTACTTTCTTTTTATGATTCCAGATTCCTTTCCTAATCAACGGTATTTCTATTGACATGTGCTGTGTTATAGCTAGACAACTTCATTGCTACAATACGGATTTTTTTTCTTTAAAGCTGTTGAAATTTCTTAATGTTTCTTACTAATTTAATGGCAGTAAAAATTAAACCGTGGATGGTATCTTCTTATTGTATTAGACAGTTTTCAGTATGGTGTTCTAAAGGCTATGGATCATTAAAAATATTGCATTATTTATGTGACTGTATAATAAAATCACAATTACTGTGCACTTGTGGTACTGGGCTAAATTGAAATGTTGAACATAATAATCCATTCACTCACCAGAAAGGGTCACTGACTAGTCTTACACTTAACATTGTACAGTATCTCACTGCTCTGCATGATTAAACAACTGTTAATTTCCCTACTGCCTCTGGTCTGAAAGATTAATCTCTTTATTAACTTTCTAAAAATAAGTTTCCATTACAGAAAACATGGTACTTTAATAGAAAGATGCCTGCTTGTGTGTACAGTCTTTTATCTTCTCAGATTTCACCTCAAGACATTGAGTTAATTGGTATGTAACATAACAAGATATGAAGGGTTCTCAATCTGAAAACTGATGGATCACATAAGAAATATTCAGGGAATGGGAGGAAGGGAATTCAGATGGATGAATCAGTATTACTGGCATCTCAGAACTGTAGTTTTGATGTGTTTTGTATGTGAGAGAATGGGTACTAGCATGGAAAGGACTACATTTCTTTATATACCACTTGGTAGTCCCATTTGGAAAGATTTTTGAGGGGAAAAAAAAAGCATATTTCTAGCATGATCTTATCTTGCTGTGGTAGCCAAAGGGCCCAATCTAAATCAGGACTGAGCTGTGCTGAGCTGTGGAGATGCAACAAGAAAATCACCCCACCTCTGAAGAGCTGCAGTCCAAAGGAACTGAGGAAGACATAACTGAGATGGGGGATGGAGAGGGAAGGAGCAAAAAGGAGTAGAGGAGCAGGGTCAATCTATTAGAAAGATGAAGTCTTGCATTAGTTTAGAACTTGGAAATTTCATTGACTTCCAAAAAAGATTTGTGCAAGTGAAGCTGGCAAGTGCCTTGGCTTCCAGGAGTGTTTTGTATGTCTTCAGGCGTCTGGCATCGTTTGATTCAATCACAGGATTCTTGCTTGGTTTTTTACTACAACAAAAAGAAAGGCACATATAATCTATAAGGGAGTTACATTTCAGTACAAGTGTTTCCTGCTGTAAAGTTCTACCTATGTTTTTTAGATCCTACAATTTGTCCTGGATTTACTAGCAAAATCAAAAACAGCAAATGAGAAGAAAATAGTTCTGCAGAATACTTGCATATACATAAAATACCTATTAAATAACTTTATATGAAAATCATTTTGGAAGGTGTTCTAATTAGTAAAAATTAGTAAATGAATACTGGGTAAAGATCACACAAGGTTTTTTTTATAACTCTAAATGAAAGCCATTACCTAGAAGCATCAAAGGCTGTCTTTTTCATTGAGTTCATGCTTTATAAACCTTGTATATAAGTGTGCTTTGTGCTTAGAAAGGCAGCTTCAGCCACACACATCTATTTACTCTGCTGAAGAAAACTGAAATGTTTCTTTTTTGAGTTTGCATGCTTGTTATATAACTGCAATTGCATTGCTATCACATGCCTATAAATATTTTCCCCCCGCCATTTTCAGTGTCTTTTATGCACAAACCCAAAAGCTGCAGTCTCCTTCAATTTTAGCAGTTAAGTTTAAATATAACTTGTTTTAATTATAAACTTTTTTTTTTTTTTTTGTGCTATTGCATTCTTGTGTTCTAAAAACTCTCCTGGAAATTCTTACAGACGCAAGCTGTAGATAAAGTCTCCAATCCTCATATAAATAGCAGCATGTAATGCAGTCCAGGAAAAGATCAGCCTCTTATTTTTGTTTTGCATTTCACCAGAATAGATTTCCCTATAAATGCCTCATTTCTGTCTTTTCCCTTCATAAATGTAGAATGTGACTCCTGGAAGGTGACTTTTGACTACACTATGCCCTGAAATTCTCACATTTAAAAGGCAACAGTGCTGGGTAAATCCCCAAGAGATTGTGACTTCCTCTGTTTAAGCCAAACAAACCCATCTCAGCTACGAAAGGCCCTTGATGTAAAGTGTCTCATCAAAGGGATGAAAGAAGTGACACGAAAGAGACCGCGAGCAAGGGGAGCGTGTTTGTTTAGCCACCCCACTAACAAAGCCTGTGCCTATCCCATCACAGCCCCTAAACTTTTGGCACTGAGAGTGGGAGGAAAGGATGACCCAGAGGAAGAGGGCTCTTCAGCACCACCTTATACTTTTGAGATTTCCTTGGCCATCAGGAATGGTGAAAATATGGATTTAAAAATACAAACAAAAACTATGGTTAACCCTACCTAATTTTAAAAATTCTAGTTCTGTGATGTTGTACTTGTGTATTATACCATGTTTCTGTTTTGTTCAAAGGGTGAAAAATGGAACCTCTTTGCTTGTCTTCCCTAAGTGTGATTGTGTAATTATCTGAATCCCCAAATATTTCTGTGTCTCTGAACAGCAATTCTCTCTGTCCTTGGATCCAGAGATGATGTGAGTTCTTCCGTCTGACCCATTAAAGTGCCTGGGACTGGCTTCCAGCACTGACATTACCTGCCATTGTCAGCCTGTAAATCAAGTCAGTCACAAACATGGGCTGGAGGGATGGCCAGAGCCTGCCGTTCCCTTCCAAGGGAGGGAAAGCGAGGGATCTGAGAACACATAGAGTCTGAGGAAAGCCAAATGATTCCCAAAGAGAAGCAGATGACAGAGATGCTCTGGAGACAAACTCTGCATTTGAAACCAATAGCAAGTTAAGTAAGTTCCCTGTCCGGGAAGTTCAGCGTACATTGCTGTAACCCCTCCATTGTTTTTAACTCCCTTTCGGGGCTTTTGTCTCTGGCTTGGTTTCTAATTTAAGTTCAGTAACTTAAGGATTGCAGGGCACAGTCTTTTTTTTTTTTTTTTTTAAAGCTAAGATTGCTTATGCAATTAGAATATTAAGATGTGGTGTACAGCTAAGTATTTAGCAATTCCTGAGACAGCAGGTACTTGGCAAAGCATCTGTCACTTTATCCATCAAAACTTGCTTGAAGTGCCTTGCCACCAGTGATAGCTGGCTGTGGAATTAACAGCATTCAGTGGGGAGGTGGAGAAAGAGATCACCACACATTGCTGAATATCATTTGATCTGTCACGATTTACAAACCCTATATATTGACATTCAGCTCTTTATTTTTATGAACAGGATTTGCTAGGACCCTTTCTAGCTTGTTACCCACTAATCTGAAGAAAGTCTGGGATCTCTTCCATTCTTGCTCTCTGAAAATACACAAATGTGAAACAAGGTATACATGTGTTTTACAGTACTACTATTAAATGTGGATATGGTAGACACTGGAGTCTGCGTGATGCTAACACAGCTGTCCATCATCTAGACTTCCCAAAGCTGCTGTATTTCAGATACACAGCCCAGAGGCTCACTCTCAAGTTTATGCATCATTCCTTGTAGCCAGTGTCAAGAAGTTAAAGTCTCTGAAGAGACAGCTGGGGCTGCCTCTGACAACCAAAGTCACAGGATTTTTTTTTCTGGCTTTATCCCTGTGGCTGGATCCTGGAGCTTGTCATCCTCCCAGCTCCATGCGTTTACCTGGCTGTGTCCTGATCCTGTGTCGAGGTGAGTTTGCAGTAGACATCGGAGCAGGGATGACTGGCTGCTCCGCACAGCAGAGCGGGGCATGACGGCACAGCTGGCAGAGGTGGTGGCCTTGTCAGTAAGGGTCCAGTCTTATGTTCTCTGCTTGCTTAACACCAGGTCAGTGCAAAGGGTTGTGGCAATGTGAAATAATGTGAAGGAGGATTTTTTTAAGAACGATCTCTGCTTCCCTGAGCTCTGTCCCGTGTTTAGCCCCTGGACTGTGTAAATTAGATTCTGCTGGAGCAGAAGATAAGGCTGCTATGGAAAGTTCACTGGAGATGAAGAGCATCTCTCCATCCATGGATGATGAAGAGGTCCTAAACATACTCAGGAGAGAAGAGATTTTTTTCTGTATGTCAAGGAAGGTGCTTAGCTCATGCCTGAGTTTTGTATCTTCCTACAACTCATGCTTCTGTAGTAAACGTGGTATCAGACATGAAAGAAGAAGAAGAACCAATTTACGACTGGCTTCTAGCCTGAGTACTGAAGAATATTTTTACTGTAAAACATGAGCCACCCTGGGTCAGCTGGAGACTGTCCAATAGTTTTAGAACTACGTGCTTAGTTTCTATTGCTCTTTAAAGCTCTTACAAGAGAGGCAGGATATAAATCTATGTTTATTAAGGCAGTATCTGTCTGTATTACACTTCTACAGGCCCAAGGCAGTGTGTTACTACAACATGATATGTAATTTCACTGAAGCCCTGAAAAAAAATCTTGGTTGCAAGAATTGCCTGAAGACCATTTGGCCTAAAACTTATTTAATGTACACTGGCATCTATAACTTGAGAAGCAGAAACCTCTGTAATTTAAGAAGTAACTTAGATCTCGGTGATTGAGATGGATCCAGCCTCTTTTAGAAAGGCAAGTATTGATATTTTGGTTTTACTTCCTGTAATTGCCAAAGATAAATTTTTGCTTCAGTGTTTGTAATAAGCTTTATAGGTATTTGAACACAACTGTCCTGTCTTGTGCTTGATAAGCTTATGTTACTGGCCACAGCAGACACAGAAAATAGGTCTGTAAAAATCTGAACAAAGCAGAGACATTTGTAGATATAAAGATAGCTATCATGAACTTACACATGCTCTACATTAATAGTTTTTAAAAGCTAGTGTCAGTTTCAGCTATACAAAAAGAAGTGTTGTCAACACTGCAGAATTTTTCTTTAGAATGAATACAAAGTTGCTAATGGTGCATCCCTACAATTGTATATGTATTCCTGAAGTAATGTGTGCATGTGTGGTATTAATAGGCAAGGCTGGGTGTCACAAAATGGGTAGTACAGGCACTGGAAATATGGAAACAGTCACTGTATTCTATTCAAGTCTAGTGTAGGATTTTCATCAAGTTTTAGTATCTTATAATAGACCACTGTTACTATAGCTAAGGAAGCTGGTAAGAAAAGGGATGCAGCAAGTGTTTCTAAGTAATACTGTTGGCTCTAAAGCTGTCTTTAAAAATTTTTACTTATGTCCTGACTTTAGAGTAAATGCAGATCTGTGACCGTGCCTGAGGATGCTACTGCTTAGGATGTGCTACACCAGGGCTGCACCTCGGTATTCAGATCCTGGACTAGGTGAAGTCAAGCCTGGTTTCTGGAAACATTCTTACTGCTGAAATTACTGGGGATTAACAATCACATCTTCTCTTTCCTGTGCCAAAGCTCTCTGATAGCAAAACAACTCTGCCCAGCTTAGATGCTATTGTTTGATCCTCCCCGGGTGGCTATTTCATTCTTGGGTCTCAGTGTTCCTTAGAAGTAAATTATGACCACAATAACTGATTCCAGGAATTAAATCAAAGATCAAAGTGACTTCTGCTTCTGAAACAAACAAACAAACAAACAAACAAAAAGATACTCAAGCCTCATATTTTAGGGAAAAGTTAGAATCTTC
The DNA here is from genome assembly GCF_028858705.1 of Grus americana. NCBI lineage: Eukaryota > Metazoa > Chordata > Aves > Gruiformes > Gruidae > Grus > Grus americana. The sequence goes on from NC_072891.1 coordinate 45,097,362, forward strand.
CACCCAAACCTCCACTCTTAGGCTTGACTGAAGCATGGTAATTCTCAGCCAGGCCCGTTATATGGAAAGGAAAGTGGACTGACGTTGCTGTGTTACTAAGTTTTCTTTAAAGCATCTGTTTTATTATTAATATACTTTTAATAGCATCTGTCTGATTGTTTTACAGACTGACTACAACTTAAGTTAATGATGAGACATTAAAAGCTTGCTCTTAAATTTTTAACAAGAATAAAAATGTACACAGAGCATGGACTTTGCTGAACTATCTGGATCTGATGTGAAAACAAGCTAATACCATTTCACACTTTGGTTTAAATATTTTATTGGAAGTCACAGATGCTTCTGATTTATATTTTTCTGACCACCGTTCCCTAAGTACTCTAAATGCCAGTTAAGCAATCTTTTAGAGGCTTCCAAAAAACTGAGACCAACTTTTCATCAAGGTGAAAGATACTGGGAAAATGAAAGCTGGAAACAAATTAATTTCTAGGATGAGCTGTGCTTCAGGTTTTGTTCGCAGACACCAGAAACACAAGGCAGGGAGGACATGGCTGGTGCTCTCCAGTGTTTGGGATGCATGTGCTAGCAGAAGAGCTGGGAAGTGTGCCTGCAGTTCCGGACCAAGAGGTGGCTCAAGGGGTCTAGTATTTCCCTGAAGGGATGAACCAAGGGGCACACTTGTGAGTCATAGATGTTCCTAATCAACCTGTAATGCAGAAGCACCAGCTATCCTTTACTACCCCACTGAAAAAAAGCTGCAAATTTATGTACCTATAAGTTGCTCCTATGCTCCTATGATTATAGATACAAGAGTATGCCTTACCTTACATGTTAATAAACTTACTGACTAGGGAAAGACAGTGAGCAAAACTAAATATTCTGTGCTTTGGCAATCATTTATTTTCTCTGCATTTTAAACAGAACACAAGGTAGAACCAAGAAACTGAAACAGCTCATTTAATGAGTTGTTTTAGTAAATTTATCCCCTAACAACAACCAAAGAAATAGGTTAGTTCCCTTCAGAAATTAGAATCTCTATCCAGCTCAGAGCATAGGATGACTTTTTTTTAAAAAAAAAAAAGCCAAGTATGGCAGAGAAATAATACTTCTGACTATTGCAGTGAAAACACAGTTATTAACAGAAATGAGCTTGCTTTTCTTTCATTTCCAGTTTGGCTGTAATGAGCAGTGTTCAGAGATCATGGATTGTTTTACACTGCTGATAAGTCAAGCCAAAAGAGAAGGAAAGCTTCTGAGCTGGGACCTGCAGCAGCTTCCAAGTGTGAGTCATAGTCACTGGGGTGTCCATTCTCTGCATCTTCTGGGAATCACAGAGTCAAGAAGGCTTGTCACAGACATCAGCCCTACCCGGAAGCCTTGATCTAAAACAAGAAATGACAGAGATCAGGGAATGATCAACCAACAGGGGTGCAGACATTGCAAAAGTAACCGAGTTTGAGCTGTGAATACTTAACTGAGAAGAGACAGTATTATTCACCCGTTTGCTATCACTGATAAACAAATGCCTAGAAATACAGAATAAAGGAATCGATAGGAATATGTCAGCTGTGCGAAGCCTCATCCTGGGAAATGAATGAATGAACATATCGTGTTACAGAAAAGTGGTGATACGAGAGGAGCATGAGTACTTTTAGCAGACACACAGAAAGTTTTCATATTTCTGGTGAGGGATTGGTGGCAGCTACTACCTCTTAGCATAGTCTGGTGCAATCTAATGCAGTTTACACCTTGTCACCAGGTACCCACTAATGTAGTCTCCATTTTCATCCTTGAAGACTGAATAATTGGGGTTTTTTTAGATTGCTTTTACACCATGCCAGGAATCCCAATAGCATTCTTGCACTTTCCCTTAATGATGAGAGCTTGTATCTGTGCCAAGCAATTTGTGATATCATTTGTAGGAGTGGATGCTGTCCAGAATGTGCTACACTAATGCCTCATCTCAAGAAAACTAGTAGTACAGTGGCTTCCTTTTAATTAATTATGATGTCAGCTTTGTGTAGGAGGCCAACTTACAGCCTGTGAACCAAACCTCCCAGCTTCTGATCCAGGAAAGAGAATCACACCATGCACAGGCAAGCAGTATTGGATATAGTTATAAAAATTTCCATGAGTTTGCTCTCTCAAGATAGAAACCTGATCAACGCTTCAATTAGGGATGTTGATTCTGTGGCTTCATATGCTACAAACCACACCCCTCTTTAGTCTGCTGGGACAAGATGTAGGAATGTTTTTCTTTGGAGATAGAGGCTTCATTCATGGGACAAAATGATGCTTTTAGAAAATATGTCTATTTGCAAAAAGGAGTAAAAATTAAAAAGTAAAAAAAAAACCCCAACAAACCCCCCCCCCCCGCAGCAAACCAGCTCATGGATCTGAGTACAGTGACCCAGCTAGTTTTGGGTTTGTTACCTAGCTCTGAACTCAGCTATTCTTTCTTGGGAAGTTAGTCGACATTGCATTTGGGTGCCTTGATGGCCACTCTGAATGTGGGAACTGGGACCTCTGAGCCTCTGGGTTCAGCTAGAGAATGCTTATTATCTTTGCAACTCTTTCTGACTGGAGCCATCCCATGGGCCCCACTGGTTTTGCTCTGGTTACCCACCATTCGGCACCATGACTAAAGGTTATACAGGTGAACCCTCAGGTGTGCCTGGAACTCGGTGCCTGAAGTAATTGCCTTTCATTACAGGGGATAATCCCTACAGTATTTCTTCAGCCTCACAGAAAATGTAATAAAATGGCTAACACTTTTGCTTATTTTTTCCAGTATCTGTGTCTCACTGTGATCCCAGAACTCCCCTCTGGTATGAAGTAACACATACCCAGGGTCTTTCAGGTGATGAAATGAATGATTTACAAATCTTAGGATTATTCCAAGATACATATTTTGTATTCATGCTGATCCTTGCCCAGTGGTGTTTAAATGGCTTATAGCTAACCTCTTTTTTCAGCAATCCAGCAACAATACTTGCTCCTATTTTCAGATACAACTTTTTTTCAGAAATTGCCTCCATTTGAGACAGAAGTAAAAATTTTTCTGCCAAGATTGCTTGCCTTCATACAGAACTGCCCTTAAATTACAGTATCTTCTTTTGCTTGTATGGTAAGAAAAATATTTTGAAGACTGTGTTTTGGTAGTCCTTGATGACAACTGCCATAAAACGTAATTAAGATGGGTAGGGTATCATTCCTGTAGTTTGCTATGACGTTTATAATACAGTGTAGATTAGAAAATACACTATGGAATATTGTCTGGTGTTCTAGTTCAACAAAGTAAGATGTTACTGATCAAAACTGGCAAGTGTAAATCTTTGCCTTGAGATGAGCTAGATTAGCACCTCTGTTTCTCAAGTTAGGTTTTATTGCTTCTGCTAGGTTTTAGAGGATTTACCCTGAAACAAAAGTAGGGTAATTCGTTGTTGAGTCAGGCCTTTTGTCTTATTGTATCTTTTGTGATGAGCACGGTTTTTAGCGCCATTATTGCCGGACAAAGAGATACTGACGCTGTCGATAAAGATAGGACAGCCTGACTTCCTCGGTGCCCCAGGCCTCTATTAAGAGCACTCCAGTGTTACTCTCGTGTTTACAGCTGGCATACTGCTCTTATTATTTGCGTTGTTTTCCTTTAAGCAGGGGTCAAAACGCTGCTATAGTTCCTTATTACTTTGCATTTCTCATTGTTGTCACACACACTCTGCAGTCAAAAAGCACTCAAAACCAAAGAGTCCTTGAGCTGAGATTGAGTTAAAAGTTCGAATGGTTAATTATGTGCCAACAACAACCCATTGGACAATTTTCCAGTTACATACATCCACTTTCATAGTGTCTGAAACTCAGCAGGGGCAATGTACACCACATAAATAAAAAACTAAGAACTTGTCTTCTGTAGAAGGAAGACACCCAAGAAATGGCACAGGAAAGGGAGTGGACTTTACTAAGATATGAATTGCTGCTTCATTTCCCCCCCCCACTACTCCAGAAAGTAATTTTTTTTAAATGCAGGGAAAATTCTGAAAAAATCTTATTTAGCAAAATGGCAAACAACCCTGGCTGGACCCAACCATGTATTTATATAAACATGGAGATGACTTTAAGAAGAAATGGTAGTCACAGGTCTGGAAATTAGAAAATCAGATATTATGATTTTGTTGATCAGTAGGGTAGATTAGAATATTAGCATGCCAGAGAAAGTCTGTTCCTTACAGTACAGTTTCTAGTACTTTATTTAATGTGATTTTAGATATGCCAAGTATTGGTGCTTCCAGCAATTTTCTCCTGGGAGACTGTTCTACAGCCTAATAATTATCAGTCTGAGGCAAATGGTCTCTTTGCTCTTCCCTGCCCTTGCCAACTGAAAGCTATCTAATAACGCACTTTACCCAGCTCTGTGTTCTGTGTTCAGGTATCTTTGTAGGTCCTCAAAGGTGCTCTTGATTTTGTGAAGTCCCCTTGTGTTTAGGCTCAAGTAGGAGGCATTTCCAACATAATTTTTTTTTTGCTTTCCCCAAAATATGCTCTACTTACCATTTTCCAAGTCCTCTTGAGTGGCAATTGAACAGCCAGCTCAGTTTAATTGCCAGCATGGATGATGCTCAGGATGTGCAGAGGATTGTGTTAATGTACATGGTGGCTCCACAAAACCATTGAATCTTAGGACGTGGAAGAAATCCACTCCATTTTAGTATGGGACAGCCTGCTTTTTACACTTTCATATGAGTTTTTAATCAAGGCATTGGTCTTTATGTGCTTCTGTGAATTCTCAGGAATCATCCCAGATATTCAAGAACAGAAACATAATTCAAAAGCAAGGACAGTCAAAACACATTTCCATGGATGCTGCTTTGCTTGCAGAAGCGTGTGATTTCTGTTTTGTCAGCTTTAAAGTGTTTGCATTCTTGTGCTTATGGTCTGCATTTCTAGGTCAACAGAAATAACACACTCAGTGTTAGTGAGTTGATCTTAGATAATTTTTACAAAATATTAGCTGGAACAGTGTCTTCTGGGATAGTGCTGCCACACTAATTCTCTTAATGTCATAAATATATTGCATAGGATTCTTATATAGACTATAAAGGTTTATATGCTTGGGAAGAATAATCTAATGGATAGAACATTGTAAACAAATGTTTTACATATTTATCTTCACAATAATCTATTAATAATTGAATCACAAACTCATTTTGTTATACCATCATTTATATATCATCTGTGCTGTAAGTTTACATTTACTTCTTATGTATCTTACCTTTAAAATTAAATACAAATTTTAGAAATCTAGGTAAAATTGAGCAAGTAAGGCAAACAACATCTTTTAACATGAGGCCAAAAAAAGAACAGCAAACATCTGGCAGTTCTGCAGGATTTTAAAACTTCTTAATCATGTTAATGATGATATAAGCTTTGCCTACCATCTTAGTGATGATACTCCTAGTACTTCCTTTCTTGCTTTTCAGAATGGTGACACTTTTTTCCACACATGGCTAAGTCTATGTTGGCCTGCCAAGTCAAATGAGCTCCTGAAGCAATATCTCAAAATCAAAGTTTTAACAATAATGACCTGAAAAGATTTTTTGGCATTCAGCTATACCAAATGTGTTCAGCAAACTCAGCCCCAGATTTTCGACAGCTTTCTCACCACATAGAAAGTTATACTGAAGCTGCAGTGAACTTTCGCGTGCTCAGATTTATCAAACCGCAGTAATTACCACCCATGTACTTCAGTTCTTTGACCCACACTCTGTGGTCAATTAATAAATTGACAATCTGTTAGGCTGTTTCACACTGGGATTGGGTAAGGATGACAAGGAGAGGGCCCTACATCAGTGGTTTCCTTTCAAAGTACACTTAAATACCATCAAATCCACAATCAATGGCAACACACACACGTGTTTAACAAAGCTTTTAACCTTTTAACCATCGGGCCATCTGCCTTTCAAGAAATATTGCTCTTGGTTCAAACAGCAAAGCAAGGGATTGTATATATCCTACAGGCTCTTATGACTGGAATCTGTAGGTGAGTGACACCCTGGGAATCTCTTTAACTACCTCATCTCCTCTTGTAACCATGGCACAGGGGCCATGAGACAGAAACTATAGAATCAGTTTGAGATCATTAGTTTGTAACCAAGGTAATAGGTAACGAAGCTAACTGACCATGGCAAGGTACAATGCTGCCATGTTCCATGTACAGTCCCTACCCTACCGAACAATAGGCCCAGAGATATTAATCTTATGAAGTAAGTTGCTATGGACAGGTGCATCCACAACAATGATACTGCACATGCCCGTAAGAAGAGGGTCATCCAGTGGACACGGGTGCGCGACCACCAGCGACCACCAGAGACCCCTTGAGGACCACCGACCCAAATCACTGAGCATGCATGACGGGGAGGAGAATATGTAAATGAATTCCAATAAATTATTATCATAGGACTGCCTTTTCTGAGAAAAATGATGAATATGTATATTTTGATCCTACATAACCTGTGTGTTGGTGATCACCTGGCATGCATGTTGGGTGGAGCTATCCCCCGTGCATCCAGTGCTGCGATAAAGAATGCCTGCCTTTTAACACTACATTGGTGTTATGAGGTTTATTCTTGGGTTTCAGCGACACTCTCATGTAAAAAAAAAATTGAATTGTAGGGCCTACTATGCAAGAGCCATCCCATGAAACAAATCCACACAATCTGATAATGAGTGATGGGAAGGAAGACTAAGCTGGGTCTCACTGAGCCCTCCTGAGCCTCCCCAGCAGACCTATTGTGGGTATATATGCAACATGAAGTAGGACATGAGAGCCTTTTACTTAAAGAAAGGATGGGAAAAAAAAATTGCTGGTTTTGAACATAAACACCCTAGCTTCCAAGCCTAGTCACACAACTGTCCCAGGCTTGGTGGAAGCCCTGTAGCTGCAGCAGGATCTAGACTGGCCTAGCAACTGGCTATCCCGAAAGTGAGAGTACATCCAACTGTGAATAACCTGTATCTGCATTAAAGGGCAAAACCAGGACATAAATTGGGTTTGGCCTTGTGTGAACCATGACTATAGGAAGTTATTCTTAGCTACAAAATACCTGGGGAATCCCTGGCTGACATGACTGCACAAAACTCTGATGAGGCGCAGTTGTGTACCAGCAAGAAGAATGCTGCACGGGAGGTGTCTCATCCTGACTATAGGAGCTAAAAGAAAATGCAAGAATTTTAGGATTTTGAAGAAAAGATTACTGTGGTAGGTAAATTAATAAAACAGGAGTGGGTTACAAGAGTATGAGCTTTAGGACTAGATGCTGTACATGGATTTCAGAACTGGCTTTACTTCCTGAGGGTATATAGTATCTTCAGCCATTGATCAGGAGAGAGTGAAGGATTTGAATAGCTAGGGTTCAGCAGGAAAAATCCAATCAATTACTCCAAAAGCATCAGAGCCCCCCAGGGCAGATACCAAAGGCAAAAACTGGGCTGAATTCAAGGGGGTGTGGGGGTGTGGGGTGCATGGGGGTGTGTGTCTTGGGAAACAGACACTTGCTGTTATTGAACAGCTGCACAGCTGGCAAAGTAGTTCCACTACATATAGACATGCTGAAGAAACAAGCATCTGCTTGAATCAAGATGAAAACTAAGTGCTACTTGCTATTAGTCAATGAAATTAACCCTGTAGATACACAAACTGTATTGCAATATGATACACTTGAAATTGTGGGGGATTTTGCTCACTGTTTTTCTGGAGAATGCTCTTCCAAGCCTTTTATACTTTATTGTCAGAAATAAAAGACAGCCAAGGCTTGTAATCAAGCAATGTCTTTTTGTATGATCAAGGAGTCAAGGTAGTTTTGTCTGTAATGCTTGTTGTCTCTAAATATTTACAGGAACATCAACAGATTTCCCCAATGGATTATTCAAAGGCAGAAATCTCTCCAGGATCAGTGTCCACTTAAATACATAAATCTGAGATAAAAACCTCCGCATCTAGATAGTCACCTTGCAGTCAGTAGAGAAATAGGCACTTTCAGGATATGATACATCTGACCTATTCAGATATTACTGTAGGATGAGATATGTCAGGCATTGTCCATTTCTCCCTATTATATATAAAAGGAACATACAATTATGCTGTGAATGTCTACATGCAATACGATGAATCCTGCCATTGCTGCTAAAGAATGTGTATCTCCTACAGAAGACGATCATTCTTCAGAAGAGGTGTTCAAAACCAGATAAAATAGGCACAGCTAAGAAAGGCTGTGTTTGTTTCGTATCAACAGGTTTAAAACATCTGGCTTGCTTTCAGCTTCTTTCCTAGGTGCAGGACCAAATTTCCAGCAAAATCACAGAATTCTTGCTGCAGAGGCAAGGCAAAGAGGAGTACTCAGTGGTACTTGTGAGGAACAAGTTAAATCTGTGTAAAGCAGACTTCGTCTCTTAGGCGCGGGGAGCAATGCATCCACAGTAGGTGTTCCCCTTTCCCTGTCACGGGGTGAGTTTGCCTCCTGTTATTTCATCTGCTTGCTTCTTCAGCCTGGTTGGATTGAAATCCCTGAAATAGATGGAGAGATAGAAGATCTGGCAAACACCTGAGAGATGCTGATGATGTGTCACTGGTGTTGGCATTTACTCCACCCCTGTATTCATATTTACCTAAAAAGTTTAGGAGAAGCCCTGTGATGTGAGTGAGGTGTGGTACCTAACAGTTTAGGTCCAGGAAGAAAGAGAAGCCATTAAGAGGTACTTCTGACAAGAACAGATTCCAAAGAGCATTGCGTATGTAAACGACAAGTAAAAGCACCAGTGTCTGAAGATAGAAGGTGCTCTTCGGGTAGGATGAGTAATGAAACTGCAAAAGATGGAGGAACAACAAGTTTAAATGCTTTATATTGGCACCCTCAATAGAGGTCCTGAATTTCTTCTGCCACCAGTAGAAAGGTTACTAAAATCTGCAGGCTCCATTTGGAATGAGTGAAACTGCCTAAGATGCAGAGATCCAGCCAAAGAGCTGGAGCAGCTGAGTCACTAAGTGGAAAGCAGCGCTTGGAGAAGGGCAATTGGAGCTGGCTCGCAGCAGGTTCTCAGAAATCTGCTGAGTTAAATCTGCTAGTGGGCAGAGAAAGACTGAGCCATCACTCTTGGCTTCTGCGAAATTACAGTCTAACTCAAAGACTGATGAACTCAGGGAGGCATCGATGATGGACAGATGGATATTTGGATCATGCCCTTAAAAAAGGAATGCAGTTAACTGGAATGCAGATTTTGATTTTAGGTTTTGAACATGTTAGCATAAACTACGGCAAAAGAAAGCAAATCTTAATCTTCAATTTGCATTGACAGAGGTGAGTAAGGACGAACCATGCCTTTCCTTCCCTCTCTCCTTTTTTGCTCTGTAATTCTTGGATGAAATGGTTAAGTGAAAAATATATTTAGTGAAAGTTCAGGAATCAACATACAATGTGAAAAAAAAAGCATCATGGGAAGAGAACATAATCAAGTATTTTGGGCATGAGTAGAGCACATTAACAAGAATTTTCATACATCTAAAAAAGATAATCTCTACAAAAACCTCAAGCAAATGGCACTGAAAGTATGTATAAACTTTTGCTAACAGATGGAATATAAGGCCAAGGCAAAAAAGTACAACTGAACTGGCATTTAACTGCTGGGGACTAAGCTGTGCAGGATAGATAAGCTTCAGTTAAGGCAATAGGAATCTTTCACTGACTTCAGCTTCAAGACCTAAGCCGTAAGGTGAATTCACCTTAAATGAATACAAACAGGCACTGCTTCCTGTGCTGAATTGTATGGAATGTGCTTCATGAAATAAGCATGACTGCTTGGGGGAGGCAGATGGACACTGCCTTAGCTAGGGATTTGGAGAAGGTGCCAAAAATACTGAGGTTAGTTTATGCTAACACTTTCAAAACCCAAATGTTCTCAGATTGTGAACTTTTATGACATGCTCTGTGAACAGAAGGATAACTATCAGCTATTTCTTTGATCCAGATGTTGCCAAGCCACGAGGCAACGTTGCTTGTTTGAACTTCAGAAAACTGACACCTAATGATACCTCTGTCTTAGCTTGACATGACAGCATGAAGAACCAATGTTATCTGAATCTTGTGAAAAGGATTAAAAAATTATGATAATGGTACAGATTAAAATGTCGCCTGCTCCATGTGGTTGCTGTGGGAAACTGAGTGGAAATGCCATAGAAACTTGCAGAACATTATGTAAAAGAATCCCTCATGCCCTGTGACCAAATCTGGGTGTTGTTGGGAAGAAAAGGCTCTGGAGGAGATGAGGAAAAGATCATAAGATCTTGGTGGCCAGCAACAGCTGTGCCACAGAAAATAATCAGTGTGGGGGTGGTTTTATCCACAGTTGAGGGAGAGAGAGAGATAGAGAGCAGGGTGGAAAATATATTAATCAAAGTAATCTGCATAGCTTCCACTCTAGACTAAAACATGAAATTAAACTTGAACTGGAAAACCTCCAGATGATAGCAGAGTGGCTTAGCAGCAAACTTGTCAATATATTTTCTCAAGTCATGCCAGAGGGTGGCAAGGAATTTTATCAGCATCAAGAGATGATTTCATAAACAGGGGACAAGACAGGCATTTTCTGAGAGTAGCGTTCTTTACTGTTCTGTAAAGAAGTTAGCAGGTCTTTTATAACAATTCTGTTTTCCTCTTGCTCAGTTTTAAAAATATTTAATATCATGTAATGTCTCCTATTTTATAGAAGCTGTCGAAGCAGCTGTAGAACATCAGTAGACACAGGAAGACAAAAAGGAAACAGAAACCACTAACAAGTACTACATTTACATAGTATTATCTCTAGTAGCAATACTTTTAACTTAGCGAAAGAAAAAAATTAAGAATGCTCCCATATACATGATTTTCAGATAGAAGGAGATTAGATTTACCAAGCCATTCACAGCATATTATCCATAAGATAAGTGGAAGAATTTCCTCCACTTACAGCTGCAGTAGCAACCACCAGGATCTCTCAGTCCTAAATCGATCAGTTGGAAACAATTGATTTCTGACCTTCTAGGTCCCTACTAGTTTCACTGCTCATCTCATGGATGTTACCTATGCCATTGTGAGAAGAGGCACACTCAGACATCATCAGTAGTTTTGGAACAGAATTACTGTGTCCTGTCTGTGCCATCAACAATAAGCACAACTGTACAAGCAGTATTTTCCCTTGGAGAAACAGGCCATATAATAAGATTTGACCTCCATTTGAATGAGACGCTAGCATGGTCATGACAAGCGTATCTGCATCACAAATTAAATGATTTTTGTCTTAAGCAATAAACCACAGAGCCTTCTGGCTCCACATCAGTGTATTGCATATGGGCTAGAAGGACAAGGAGTCAAAAATCATGTTCTCCTCTCCCTTGAAATGTTCTTAACCCCATAATAATAAGCAATGCATATTCCTGGTATGTAGTCCATATGAATGGGGAAAAATAGATGATGAGAGAAGTGGTAACTCAATAACTTCTGATGCCAACTGAAGTTGGCTTGCAATGTTCCAATAGCTACATTTTCAGATTTCTAATCCTTTCAGATTAGAAATCTAATCCAGGAGGCTGGGTTTTGGGTAGTCTTTTTTTCCCCCTTCTTTATCACTGATTACTGCTGTAAAGGAGGACTCAGAATATCATCAGTTCATCATGGCCAAAAAATCCTCATTGTTTGGACTGCTTTTAAACTGGGAGAAAACTGTCAGCTGTCTGTCAGATTTTTATTATGTTGGCATTTCCCACCTGTTGAAGCCTTGTAATCAGAAAGACAAGCATGTCTTCCACAACAAAATACATGTGTGCAAACCAGTATACAGACAGCCAGCTGGATTATCTGAGGGAGAAATTATTTCTGTGAACTGACCAAGTCCATGCATTTGATAAAAACTTAACTTGAACAAATACTGTTTGACAAAACCAGCAAAACAGAACATTAGAGCTGATCAGCTGCTTTGGGATTCCTGTTGTTGATGTCTTACTGGTAAACCATTTACGTATGCTGTCAGGAGGTGTCCAGAAAGTGGTAAAGGGATAGTTGCAGAATCAACAAGCTGCCCCATTTGGCTGGCCGCAGAGAGACTCTGGTGAATGGTGGATAAAATAGACTGAAGTAGGGGTAGGAGCTTGCAGTTACACAGAGAGTCAAGGAGAGTGACACATGGGGTCAAGGAAGCCATCCTTTTAAATTCCTTGTTCTGGTTTTACCACCTTTGGGATGATGTTTGCTCTCATAGCATTACCAGAAAGCTATTTGTGGAGTCAGCCAGAAAAAGAGTGCTGCCTTAGAATTTAGCAGAAAAGGGAGATCCATGTTCCTTACATTCATTACTTTTACTGCCCCCTCAAAAGATACTATCTTTTTTAATATAAATGAGGAGGGTCCTTCCCTCCACCCTATGATGTGATAGCTTATTGATGAAAAGGACGTAGCACTGCTCTTGTAGCACACAAACATGACCAAGGGCTACTGGGAACTCTGTGATTAATACCTCCAGCCATCAGACAGACACAGGCTGTGGGCCAAGAGGCTGGGTTAAATGCCTTGCCATCGTTAGGTCACAGAGGAGGCCACAGCTTTGAAACCCTGTGGGGATATGAAAAATGACACTCTGTGGTGTGAAGTGCCCCTGGAAGAGCGATTGAACTTGTGAAGAGGTCCCAGGTAGATATCTCAGGCAATACAGAATTGAACCCAACCATTAGATCCTCAGGCCCTCATTTAATTCCTTGTTTGTTAGAAACATGGTAGTTAACAGTTAGCTTTTCCTTCCCCCTTCCTCCTTCTCCCCTCCTTCCCAAAATAAAGAGGTGTGATAATTTTCTTGAGCACAAGGTGGCAGGATTCAGCTTCCCTTTAAAGCAAATAAGCGCTGAACAGCGCTTGAAGCACATAAGGTGAAAACGCTTCCGTTATTCAGGAATGCAAAATCCTGATCAAGTAGCCAGATAAACCTGCAAATAGGTGGAACACTGGAAATAAGAAAAGCCAGGCTACGACACTCAGAGAGTGCCTTGTGTTTGGAGGAAATTCAGAAAAGGGCTGTGCGGAAGACGATTTCTGTCATTGAGGGGAAAAGATGTGGGAGCTCTGGGCAGAGAAGCAAATACATGTCAGACTAGTTGTTAGACCAGCAGATGTTGGAGATTTGAATTCATATGCTTGCTCTGGGTCATGGTGCAGCCATGTCTCTCTCACCATAGTTCTAGCTTGAACGTAAGAAAATCTTAATGTGGAAAGTTTCATGGGAATCAGGATACTTGTCTGGAAAACAGAAGGTTTCTGATAAAATCAGAAGTTTCTGTGAGCTGTCCAAGCTCTCCCTCTTGTAACAGCTAAAAATCCCCAAACTGGAAGCAGTTTATTTCTATGCAGCTTTGGTGCTGGCGTGTAAGACTGGTCTTTCTGTATCCTTTGGACAGGATAGGATACCCTAGTACATGCACAAACATGTGTCCCTTACCTTTTCCCAGACTCTGGGGTACAATTTCTTACTCTCCAACCTAAATAACAGTACTCTCACAGGGATTCTCTGAGTTTCAGCTCCTGCATCCTTTCCAGAAATCCACGTTCACACCTTTTCATACATTTACTACAATTTCTATGCTATGGTACAAAGATATTTTATGCACAGTGTATGAGTTAAAGTTTGAGAGTGATCAAACTCAATTTCAGGACAGTAATTTCAAGAGCATTTTCAGGTTTTACTTCTAATGTATTCAGATTAATGTGTTCTCATAACTTTATGGCAGTTTAAAAAAAAATGGGCAAAGAAATGTGTATTGCAAGGGAATAGAATTTCTGGGAGGGCATTAATTTGTTTTCACCTGCCTAAGGCAAATCTGACTCTACTTCACCTGCTTGGGAGAGGTGCTCACCTCACCCGCTGTGAGAAGGCTCTATTGCTCAAGATTCCGATGTTCTCCGAGGTGATCTATTTGTCATGCTTAACTGTCCTTTCCATACAAAGTTTTCATAATGTTGAACATGAATCTTCCTTGCTGTAAATCAAGTGCATTACTTCTTGTCCTATCCCATAGACAAGGAAAAAACTTGTTACCTGTCCCTTTGCATACCCTTTTACATATTTCACGAGTGTTACTGCACTTCCCTTCAGTCTTTCATGCACAGAAGAAAGCCAATTCTTTCAATCTTCATTCAGAGTTCATATTTTCTAGCCCTCTGATCACATTACAGCTTTGTTATACTTTCAAGTCTTTGTTCTAGTTTTACCACCTTCAGGATGATTTTTGCTCTCGTAGCATTACCAGAAATGTCTCCAGTGGTTTAGTTGTGGTTCTCTAAGTAATGGTTCATAGGAAATATTTGAGCAGTTCTTTCCTACCTTCTTTAATCTGCGAGAAAAAAAACATAGAAGAATGGTGTTACCTTTATAAATAAAACCTATTTATGTAGAAATAAAGTCACAATTTATCACGCAATTCTTTGCACAGGTATCCTTTTGCAAATCTAGAATTAAAAGACTGAAAGCATCTAGCTGTGCCTATTGAAAGAGCTGCTGGTTCCCCCATAGGCCAGCAATGGTATTTCTTGGCGGATCATTCCCTCGCTTTCAGTTTGGCAACTTTGGTGGCCCTAGCATACTTCACTTTCAGTTTGCTATCCTTCCACATTCTCCTCTCATTCTATTTTGATAACATACTCATTTTAGAGGGAAATTATATTTTTAAGAGAATTTTACCAACATGTTTTCACATTTGGTCATTTTTGGCGTTGTCATGCAGAAATCTATGTAGGTAAGTCCCAGTCCTTCTGAGAAATAATTACTGGAGAACTCAGCAACACTCTTGTGGGAAATGTCTTTGAGTTGTAGAAAACACAAACTGATGTTTACTGCAACAGGTGATAGTATCCCTTTCCAGTGTGTGCTCTAGTGTTATTTAACACTTAACCTGCAGCCTTATGAGTTCAAGGTCTTACCTACAGAACTTTACTCTTCCAACACTATTGAATTATGTAATTAGCCAGTTTGATCGAACTGCATGGTTTTGACCACTTCGCAGAATCACAGAAAACAGACACATAAGGTGTCTGTGAAGTAATAAAATCCAGTATGTGCCCACACATGATTAGACAACTGTGAGCTTATTGTTATAAAATCAGTAGGAGAATCACGATACATATTTATTGCCTTAAAGAGCTGATGTCTTTGTGTTCATCCAGATGAGAGAGGGGGAATTAAGCATATTTTTCAAAGTTGTAAGCAGACTTGGCTGGAGAACAGTAATGCAGGTTTTGCAGCAACTTCCAGGGTTTCGAAATTTTACTTCTGTCCTGCATCAGAGACCTTTGTCAAGGTTTTTTGAAAATGGAATCATATTGCAGTTCATGCTATTGATTTTTCTGTCTCTCTTTTTCTCTTAAACACTTTCCTCCAAATCCTTTAAAAGTCCCAAACTATTTTGCCTTTAGAAAATTGTTCCATGAAATTATTGTACTTGCTATCCTTGTACAAATATTTTGGTTTAGAGAAATATTTTAAAGCTATTAGTGCCCTTTTTTCCAATTTTGCATTACATGTGGACAAAATGCCATGTACTTGAATAATATTTTTTATGGTCTTTCCATGTTTTTATGCTGCATCATATGGCTTTGTTACTCCTTCAGACTCGCTTGATCTTCCTCGTGTTTTATTTAGAAAGGACAAAGTGCTGAACTTGGTAAGGAGGAGATATATTCTGAGTAGAATAAATGTACCTATGTAACAATTTTACTTTAACTTCAAACAAATTTGGTTTAAATATGACAGCATGATTGACAATATTTTCAATTATGTATCTTTATCTAGTCTTCACTCATTGCCTTATAGGAAGGTATAAATCACTTTTTCAGCTAGGTATGACTTTCTTACCAGGATGTTCTTTGAAAGCAAAACCCCCTGCAAGTGACTATGCCAGGCCTATGAATGCACCCAGTAATAACTCGATTTTTCATAGCCTGAGCAAATGCAAAAAGAACGGAGTGTGCTTTCAATTAATAAGTGTGATGTCAAATTGATTCCTGACACTTTCTAACAGTGTATTGACTACTTGTTCTGTACATTTTTAACAAAAGTTCTGTAACCTTTCTTTAATTCATTGTGATTTACTAATCTGAAAATACTCAGCCCTAGTAATTAGATCAGGAAGGACCTCAGCATCTTTGGATACAGTGGTACAGAGGTAAGAAAACAGCCTGCCATCATGAAGCAAGGACTGCCTGTCTACTTAGCAGGACAGAAGGAACACAGTCTCAGAAATGGCAAGGGAAGAACATCATTATTGGGCCCAATTTCCCAGATCAGCCTCTCTTTGCACCTGCGAATATGTAATATGCATATGTAAGCCAGACCTGCCTCAACCTCGATGCACGGAAACGTTAACTTCTCCCCCCCCCCCCCCGCAAGGGGGCACTGTACTGGTCCGTAGGGCTGTTGGGAGGTAATTACCCCCACACGCTAATTGCGGCCGGTCACCGCGCGTCCCGCCGCGGGACCCGGCGCAGCGGTCTCTCCGCGGGGCGCGGTGCAGGGGCGGGCGGGGTGCGGTGCATGGCGGCGGCGGGACGCGCGGTGGCGCCTGCGGAGCGCCCAGCGCCGGGCACTGCGGCGGGCTCCGCGCACGGGCATCGCTGCGGAAAACCCGCACCCGGGGAGGGGGGGGAGGAAACCGCAAAACATCCCCGAGCGCGGAGCTGTTAAGGGAAGGACAAGGCGTTTTGGGGAAAGAACAAGGCGCTTTAGGGGTCGTTCATCCGCCGCCTCCCGGGGCTCTTACAGCATCCCCGTTCATCACCCGATGGCGAGATCCCGCCCTGGCGGGGATGCCCACTGCCCCTCGGCAAGGTGTCCCCGACTGCGCCCGCCGGGGCGGACAGCCCGCACCGACGGCAGGGCGCTCCCCATCCCGCGGGGCGCGCGCGCGTATGTGCGTGTAGTGTATGTGCATGTGTATGCATACGTGTGTGTGCGTCTGAAGGCTCAGGCGCAGGCTGCCTATTGGTATCTCCTCTTCGGCACCCTCCCTTCTCTCCCCCTCCCCCCTCCTCCCTTGCTGCTTTTGTCTTTTTTTTTTTTTTTTTTTTATTTCAGGCTCATTTTGTGGAGTTTCTGCCCCTCTCTGCGTCAGCCCCACGTCACTTTGCCGGCAGCTCCCCGGCTTAGGCTGGAGCAGGAGCCGGGGCTGCTTTATTATCAGCTGGAGGGAGGAGGAGACGGTGCGTAAAGCGGCAAGCACGGCGCCCCGAGCCCTGCCGCCGCTGCCGCGGGCTGAGCCTCCCTCCCCGCCCGCCCTACCTCTGGCGGGCAGCGGCAGCCCGAGCCCCCGCAGGTAGGAGCGCAGCCTCCGCCACCTGCCCCCGCCGCTCCGCGCGTTTTGCAGCATCATCGGGAGCCGCCGCGGGGGCAGGCGGCGCCGCTGTCCGCCCGCCCGCGGGGCCAGGGGCAGGTGCCGCGCCGTGCCGGCGGCCCCGCTCGCCCCTCTCCGCCCCAGCGCTCGGCTCCTGCTCCTGCTCCCGCCGCCCCGCGGAGCCCCGGGCGGGCAGCGCCGCGGGTCGGCTGCGGCTGCGGCGCGGCGCGCCCATGTGAGTCCCGGCTGCGGGGTGCCCGCCCGCGGCGCGGAAGGCTGCTCACCCTCCGGGCGTGCGCCCCGGCAGCGGCGGCGGGAGTAGCAGGAGGCCGTCGGAGCAGCTCTGGAGTAAGCGCGGGCGGCATGGTGTCCTGGCGGCGGAGGCCGGGGCCCGGCCTGGCGCGGCTGTGGGGCTTGTGCTGCCTGGTGCTGGGCTGCTGGCGGGGCGCGCTGGGCTGCCCCGAGTCCTGCCGCTGCAGCTCCTGGCGGATTTGGTGCGCGGAGCCGGCGCCGGGCATCGCCTCCTTCCCCGTGCCGCAGTGGAGCACCGAGGACGACAATGTCACCGAGATGTGAGTATGGCCCGGGCCCGGGCCGGCCCCAACCCGGGCGCGGGGGTGGCGGGACGGAGCAGCCGGGAGACGCTGCGGGAGGGGGGGCGGCGGGCGGCGGGGAACTTCCCCGTGCCGAAAGGCACTTGGTCCGCGGGCAGACGCGGTGGCTGGAAGCTTAAAAGCCCGGTGTGATTTAATTTGGACGCGGCTTCCCAGAGATACCGCTGCGAGCCCATTTAGATGATGAATCCTAATTGCCCGCGATGCGGTTCCCGGGGAGCGCGGCGGGCGGCGCGGCGGGAGGTCGGCACGGGGGTCGGGGCTGGCCGCTGCGGGACCGCGGGGCAGCCGGGGAGCGGGTGGGCGCGCTGGGGTGCTGCCTTCTGCCCCGGCCCCGGCCCCTGCCCCTTCCTCTGCCGGGGGGCGCGCAGCGCCCAGACCTCATCTCTGCGGCGGCAGCAGATCTGGAATGGGGGTGGGAGGGTGGGGGGGCGTGTGTGTCAGCTGTTTAGTTTTTAACTTTCTTTTCCTCGGTTTATTCTGAGAGTTTTGGTGGATGGCTTCCATCTTCCCCCCCCCCCCCCCCCAATCTCTCCTATAATCTTTTTATGTTAAAAATAACCCCAACAACAAAAAACAAAAAGGAAGGGAAAAAAAAAAAGGAGGGGATGTGGCCGATTCTGGTGGAAGGGCCAGCAAACTATCTTCCCTGCCCTGGCCCTGGGCGTGCGAGCCTGCTTTGCCCTTCTCAGCAAGGTGGCTGGAAGGAGAAAATACTGAGCTTGCAGAGGAATGAGCATTGTGCTGTGTCTCTCTACAAGTGCTGGAGGATTAGGAAACCGTCATTAACAGTGAGGAAGGTGCAAAAAGTTTTTTTTTTTCTCTCTCTTACCCATGCGTTGCTTCCATCCTCGTTTGCGGGCAGACGATAATCGGTGAGGGAGTTCTGTAGCTTTTCGTATTCAATCCTGCATCGTTTCACAGCTCTGTACTCTGGCATCCACGTATGTTGCCTGAGAAAAGCTGCAAAGGCTCTTGCTGAGCAAAAAATTTTGGATACTGGACTTGTAGATGATAGATCTGGGGAAAAAAACTTTCTAAGGCTTTTTTGTCCATCTCTATATTTCCCAATCCCTGTTGTTTCTGGATTGTTTTCCATGACATTTTTAATATAAAAGATACCAGAATAGTTTCCCCAAAATCTATACAGATTTCTCACTGTTTGCATTCTCCATCCTTCTTCTCTTTTTCAATTTCCTTTAGAAACAATATAAAAATACCATGAAATACTGTGATTTTAGAGTAAATTCTAGCCTTTGGGCTACCTTTCTGCAGTTTGCTGAAGTCAATTTGCAGCATTTCCCTGTGTGTGTTTGGGGAAAAAGCTGGAGACATTAATTTCTACTATTCATATATAGCCTATCAATGGTATATTTTTAGGACCGATGGTAAAGAAACAGTCTTTCTGAGTTGTTACGGCAGTTATTGTTTCAGATGTTTGTTTAATGTTCTGTGGATTGCTTCATTAAAAAAAATTTCTTTGAGCTATGCATCTCTGCTCATTTTCATAGGCTTTGCTAGCCTTACTATTCAGTACTTTCAATTTGAAGGTAACAGGGCAATTTCCCCCTAGAATTTAAACTCTGTTTAAAAAGGCCAGAGGAGAAAAGACATATGTAAATATGTATTCCAGCCATGATCAACTAAAAACATGTCTAGTCATTTTGCATTGATGCTTTTGGGTTTAATTTTCCTGTGCTTTTTGAGCATCACTGTCTTTACAGTTCTTTTCAGTTTTTACTGTATCATTCTGTGACATTGCATGTTGTTGTGTTTAGTGGTCTAAAAATAATTTTGAGTCATGGATTTCTCAGGAGATGCTGTTGCACATATTTTAGATGGTCTTTTCATGCGTACTTTAAACATAAAACACAGAGGCCCTTTAATTAGTTTATAGGCATAAATTAAAAATTGGACTGCAGTAGCTGTCACGTTATTTCATTGTGGGAGCTCAGTAAACAGTAAATATGTAGGGAAGTGATTCTAATGTGGTAGATACAGACTGTGGAAACATTTTTAACACCGCACATCTTGCTTTCTTCTAGCTAAGAAACAGGTTTAAGAGGCCGGGGCATGGCCTTTTACTTGGGAAACTTCAGACCTGATTTTCCTTTTATGTGCTCTGTAGATACAGGAGGACAATTCCATCGGTCTCTGGTGGAATCACTCAGTATAAATAAGAGTGAGAAGACCATAAGACAATAATTTCTAGTAATTCATTCCCATGTATTTCCTGAGTGTCTGTTGAAACCCATCTTTCATTTGTTGCTTATGTCCTGCTTTTGATGGGAGTGTATCCCGCAGTCCTAAGCAAAACATCCACAGGCGCCCGGGATGCGCGTGGGCTGAGTCAAGATCCTGACCTGGGCCATGTGCGCTGGGAGTGTGGGGATAGCTGCAGGGTCAGGGTGGGCATGGTGGTGCAGAAGGTTGGCTGCCGGCCAGGTGGATGGCACCCAGCAAGCAGGATGTGAGTGGGCAGCGAGGTTTTACCCTTTGCTCCAAGAGATAGGAGAGAAAAAAGCTGAAGTGGTGCTGGTAGGAATAATGGAGCTGCGGTCCCACGCATCGGGCAGCCTCCACCTCCACCCAGGTGCTTCAGCTCTGTTTTGGCCCGTAGGTAAATTGTGGGTTAGAGCTTAATAAACACTCTGCTCCAAGTCCAGCTATTACTTGATTCCTGGTTGGATCCCCCATCCAAACCCACTGAGAGCAGCAGAGAGATGCCCGGAGCACTTCTGCATCAGCCCTGTGAGAACCAGCTGCTGATACTTAGTGCGGGGGGGCATAAGAGTATTTATGACTGATGCTTTTCTTAGTCATCTTCCTCACTCTTTCCCTTCCTAATTGTTCTTGCATAGTTTTCTAGTAAGGTGAATAAAAGACAGATTTTGAAAATTCTCTGTCTCTAACAAGATTTTAGATTTGTCCAGTTGGCTGGGGTGCTGACGTGAGCTGGTCTTTATCTGGAAAGCATGTGCCAGTGCTAGAATCGCTTATCGTAACAGAGCTTAATCATAATAATTGGTAATTTTGATATCATTAGAGATAAATTGAGCTCCAGAGTGAGATCCTACATTAAAATCATGATATCAGTCATTGAAGCTGACATTAAGAGCCAATGACCAAGAGTGGTGAGAGCAAAATGAGTATGTAAGTATTGTTAAATCCATGCATTGTAGGCACGATAGCAGATAAGTAGTCCTTGGTGAGATCACTTGAGAAAAACTATTGATATGATAGTAAATGAGTAATTTTTAAAGCGCTTAGGGCTTTTTTGTAAAAGGACTGGTTTAATATTTTCTCATTAAGTAAAATGGTTTGTTAGTATATCTCAGTATATATGACTCTTCAAAGACTTTGATTTCAAAGTGTCTTCTTGCAGTACGAGTATATTCCTGGCCTAGTTTCACAGTTCTGGTATTGAGTCATTAATATGTTGACTTATGATTATTCAGGTGAATGGGGTTTGAAATTAATTGGTGTGTTTCAGGAAGAACTGCTTGCCAACAAAATAGTAGGTGACTTTTAAGCTCTTGCCTATTAAAAGAGAGAGGTGATTGTGTATTGCGTACATTTCAAAACCACAAAATAAATTTCTAATGCAGTTATATAAAGCACTCTAGAATTGTTAATAAATAAGACAGGATAAGTAATTTATAGAGTAAATTATTTAACAAGTCATGTGAGCTTGTGCTAAAAAAAAGGCATGTTTAAATTCATATGAAGCACAGAGCTGTCGGTATTTTGGGTCTCTTTCATTTTAGATTTGTAGGCTGTGGTAGATTTAATATAATATGAAACTGTCTAACAGGCTTCTCAATCTCTAGCCCCTTCCTTCTCAAAAGACCTTTTGGCTGTGCAGCATTGCATGGCTTGGCTGGATTTAAAGGTTATTTCTGGTGACTTTGAATTGTACAATAAAACACGAGGCATCAGGCTACAAATTATTAAAGGTGTTTTGGACAGTGGTGATATAATAGCTACTTTCAGGAATTTGTCCTTTAAAAAAAAAATCTTCCTTTAAAAATCTAGGTAATTGGTTAAAGTGTGTTGAAAGTTATGAAAATCAGTTTTGTAATTTCTAGGCTCTGAAAATATCACAAAGCATTGGGTTTTATATATACTGGGGTTCTTTTTTTGCTTGCAGGAAACCTTTTGTGTGACTTGTTTTAGTCCTTGTCCTTCCTGTGGATGAGGACTGCTGGGGCTCCTTGGGGTCTGCACTGGGTTTGCCTCTGGCAGGCTGAGATGAGGCAGCTCAAGCTGGAGGAGAGCAGCATCCTTCAGGAGATGCCCAGCGCTGGGCAGGGTTGGGCTGCCAGAATGTTGCCCCTCCCTATATGTCTCTGGTCACTCAAGGGTTTTAAGAGACGTTTGGGATTTATATGCTAAAATGAAAGCCATTTGTATGAATTCAAGGATTTGGTCTTGAATACGTTGGTTTCAAGAAATTTCCACGTCTTTCCATGGTAATGAGAGAACAGAAGGCCCAGCAGTCCAGCCTGCGATATCTTTAGGATGGCATTTTCCAGATTGCTCAGGTTCTATTTTTTCTTTATTATTTTTATGCTGACAGTGTAAGGGAGAAAGTAGCGTAGCAAGATTCTACATCCCAAATCATTGCAAAGCAAAAACTTTTGCGTAACCATACAAGGGCCTTATTTCTCCATTTTGGATTTTGTTTTAAAGTAAGAGGGAACCACTGCCCTCCACCCCCCACTCCACCCTGTTCTTTTTGAATTGCAGTTCTTTCCCCCTACCCCCTATTTGTCATCCGTCACTGCAAGAATGTCTAACAATATGTTGATGAAGGTGGCCATCCAAATATCCTTGCCCAAGCTGGATGAGTGTAGCAGATAATGAAAGAGTAATAAAAGATGAAAAACAGAGTAGAGAGCTCTAAAACCGTCTCAGTGCTTTATTGATCTTAAATGTATATTTAGCTTGTTATATCTGAAAAACCTCTCTTTGAAAACTGTCCTTTAAAAAGTGAAGCACTGATTGTATAAATTCATTAATTTATGTGCATTTCAAAATCACAGAATTTTGAAAGCCACATGCCTGTACTACCTGGGATATGAATATGCTGTTACTGGATGCTGTTTGTATTTGCTAAGATCTCTTCATCCAAATGTATGAAGGCACATAGCAGCTATTAAAATCAAATATAATTCCTGTTCAGTTGTGAACCTATATTTTCAGAAACTGCATAAAGCAGATCAAACTACTCCCCCTCCTGAAATATGCATATGGAGATCCTGTTTCTTACATAGCTACTATTAACTAACATTGCAGAATCATAATGGGCTTATGGGAAAGGAGCCATGCTATGGAAATTCTGTTGTGAATATGCAATTTTTTTTTTTTTTTAATTTTCTGTGAAGAAGAAATGACCTGCATTGAGTGTTGATCATCGACAGAACTTATAGCTGAAACTCAAATATATTTAATACCAATTCAGCTACTCTTGTTTCTGGCTTGTGTTGTCATCGGTAGGATAAATCCTTGAAGATCAGATTTCAGGTCAGTAGTCTTTGGTTCCTAGACAAGGGCTGAAGAAATGAGGTGTTTTTTTTTTTTTTTTCCAGAAGTAAGAGAAAGTGGAACAAGGCAGGCCCAAGGCATTTTCAGAGGCAGTTTTAAGAGATCGTAATCTCTGACTGGTGTGACTTGAACCGGCCTTTTGCCAAGCCTACTGGTCCTGGTCCAACAAGGTACTTAGATGCCTTTTATTTCAGGGGAAGCTGAAGCTGAGATTCTGGCCTTGTTAAAGTCAGCGGCAAAACTGGATGAGATTAGCATTTCACCAGGGTAGAATAGTTTAGAGGACACACATGAAGGGTGAAAAGAACTTTGATTCAAGCATTTTCCTGCCTGTTTTAAGATTGGAAGAGAAGAGGCCTGTTGCTCCATTATTTGATGTGGTTTTGAGTGGCGGCTTTTCAATCTCAAGTGTTCTCCTACTGCGTGAAGACTAAATATGTTGAGGCAAGAGGAAGCTGAGATTGACTATTTTAGAGGAATCTTTTACAAAGTTTTAGATAATTCTGTATTGAAATGAACCTGCACCTACATGTGCAAAACAGTAGCGGCTGCAGTCATGACAGCACCTTGTGGTGCATATATCCATGGAGGATATATGGTTCACTGTATACAGTTGTGTGATGTATAAATAAAAGAAGGGCAATACATTAATCAAAGTTAGCCCATTGCTGAAACAGAAAAACAGTGAAATGCCAACACTTCTGAGCTCCTTCTGGAAGAGTCTGTTGACAGAGCTCTAGTTGGGGCTGGGCAAATTACCTATTTTTCCTCTTTGACAGTTGAGCCAAAAGAAATCTTCCAGTTTTAGATTTAAATGAAATTATTTTTACCTTTATTGTTTCCTAACCATACATGTAAAAATAATTAAGGCCGTATTCAGCAGATATCCTGTGAAGCGTGGATGTCCCACATTGCACAATCAGATGCTCTATTCCATATGAAGAGTGTATAGGACGTGACTTTTCCCATTCTTTTGCAACAACTGGCTGATTTTCTGAATGCCAGACAGCACAGCGAGCATATGCGGATAAATCACGTGCACATACTGGGCATGTCAGACTTAATGGGCATGGACTGGGCGGCTTTCCACAGCATGTGCTGTGGGTGTCATGCGCTGGACTTACTAACCATGTCTGGGACTGTCCCAGGCCTCAGCATTTAAAATCTGGCAAGTCCCTACGAACTGTGTAGCGAAGGCACTTAACTGAGCTGGCTACTCTCCTGCTAGCAATGGAGAGCCCGCTTCTTCCAGGAAGTGATTCAGGAGGCTAAATTATGTTTGTACTGCAAATTATCTGACGGAGGCGTCCCCATCTTCCTCCACGGAGTGTAAGAAAACCCTGGGGACTTAGTTCACTGGGGGGCAGTGGAAAAAACAAGACCTTCCTTTTAGCAAGTAGGGTCACTGTGGAATAAGATGTTTGTGTGGTGCCAGATGAACCATTTCAGCAGAGCATGTGGGGAGCTGCTCTGCTTGAAGCTGAGCATGGGTCTGAACCAAGGTCTCACATGTCAGCAGCTTAACTACTGTCCTGTATGGTGTACAGATGTGGGCTTGCCTCCGGTCTTCCCGTCTGAGTCGCCTTACTTGGCGTGGAGTAGTTAAATGTGCTTTTGGGTCAGAGAGCAGGACAGTCAGTTTCAGCTAAGCGACTGTGACGCTTATTTGTGTAGTGAGACAGCTGGGTCCTGCTCCACTGAGTGTTCAACTGCAGCAAGAATCAGAACAGCACGAACAGGTAGGGTTGAGACTGCCCTCTCTGAGGTTGCTTTATAGTATGGTATCTTATGAGAGACTGGGTTTACATTCCCTTAGGGAGAGGAAGGAATTGAACCTGGTACTCCTGCACGCTTCTGGAGCATTATTTCCAGCATTTCTTGCAAATCTGTGGTCTTCTACCTCATACACATGTGTCTTTTTTTGTTTTCTTACTTTCTCTTAACAGGTGAATCTATTTGGTGAATATGGGTCTAGTTCAGGAAGATGAATTTTTTTTTTCTTTTTTTTTTTTTTTGCCTACTAGGTGGGTGAATAGTCTATTGCATATTCATCTCCTACCTCTCCCTCCTGTCTTGCCTCTTTCTAATTTTTAGACACAGGTTTTTGAACACATTAATGCATACTGTGATCCTCGCCTGGTATACATGTACACTGTTCTCTCCTGCTGAGAGCAGTTCTGTTGACTTCTTGGGACTGACTATGTATGTAGTGTACTTAAGCATGTGCTGAAGTATTTTACAGTTTAGAGTGGTAGCAATATAAGCATCTTTTGAAGACTGTGTATTGCACACATATTTATACATATAAACAAAATTTCATACTTCTCCAGTTAGATTCGAATAGATTTACAAACATTTTGATTTGGCACAAATCCACATGTGACATCAAGGCACCTAGACAGAAGAATACTAATGCTGGATACTACTTCTGCACTAGACATCACTGCAGATCCCAGACCATGTTTGCGTGCAGCAACAGTCTTGTTGCCTGGAGCTTGTGTCATTTGGGGGATGTGGACCTAGGTGGCACAGCTGCAGAAATAGATACCACTTGTCCTGGAGGTGGGTGCGGGTGGAAGAACGACACTGCCGATCTTCCCTGCCCTGAATGTTTCTCCCAACCCTCCATGGCATTCCTGTCTGCATGGAGACAGGGCAGTTGTTCCTTTGGTTTGCTTGGTCTGGTTTTATGCGTAGTTTTTGCCTGCTGTAGAGCACTTCTGCATATTCTTATTACATTTAATGAACAAACAATTTAACTTGAAGCAGTTTTGCTCTTCACAGTAGGTATCTGGAATGGAAGGTTTAGGAGATGAGAGTCCTAACAGTTGGGTATCATCGAAATGTCTGCTCAATCTTGTATAATTGCAGGTGAGCACTTCACCTTCACCATGCATGTCCTGGGGCGAAGGGGAATGCTGCATGGGTGTGTACGTTGGAGGAGTGCTGAAAGGTGTGCGCAGCGGTGCAGTGTGGTCATGAGAACCATAAGGAGAAATGGGCTGGCAGATGAGCAAAATATTACTGTACTCATAAGCAGTGGCAGGGAGAAAAACTGTAATGGTAAATGAAGGATGCTGTGAACGTAGCGGTGGGTAAGGAGAAGGCAGCTTTGCAGAAATAGTGAAGTTTCAAGACTACTGTAGCAAAAGATGTCACCTTGTGAGAGAGGTACATGCGGTGAGAGTTTAGTTTGAAGGGAAAATGGTAGAGAAGATGATCGGAGACATGAAATTATGTTAAAATGGAAAATTAATGTGTATTTTCCTAAAGTACAACAATAAAGACATCCATGAGCAGGTTTTTAAGTAAAGTTGATCTCACTCTGGAAGAGGCAATACATATATGTCAGGCAGCAGAAGAACAGAAATACAAAGAGAAACCTGAAATACCTAGGATGCTTATCTGCATGTACCATTGCAAGAGAGAATTTCCCAAAAATCAAACTGGCCAAGTACAGCAACATGGAAAGTTACGGAAACAGTGGCAGCAATGTGGCAGTCCGCATGAGTATTAGAAATACTCTGGAAACTGACAAATGTGCAGAAGGTGTAATAAACACATCATTGTGCTAATACATGCAGTGCAAGTAAGAAACTACTTATATTAAGTGAAGAACAGGATTCCTCAGGTGAAGAGAAAGTGCTTTTTTTAGGAATGCTAATGGAAGAAGCTAAAAATTCAAAAGCTTGGCCAATTAAAATGAGGAGAAATGGACTATACAGGACAGAGAACAGAATGGAAATAAATGTGATAAAAGAAAGTGAAGAGCACGTAAGTGTGGAAGAGTGAAGAGTGCCTCTGAAGGCTTTAGCAAAAAAGCAATTTTAAGGCTGTTGGAATGCTTTCTGAAAAATGCATTGGTTAAATATGCATAGTAAGATTGATGTTGACATACAGAAGATGGCAACCTGTTCTGGGCCTAGAAGACTGCAGTAAATGTCAAGAGACTCAATATCATGAGAAGATATTGAGACAACCCATAATCCTTTTGAAATGCTTTAGTAACATCATGTGAAGATGTATTTATGTATGTCTTCCATTAAAAGACAAGGTATGTCTTGGAGAAGACACAGATCTGTGTTCAGGGCTGCAAAGGATGTTTCATGAGTCTTGGGAAGGAGGCTAGGAAATCAATTGTGAACCATGGCAGCAGATGGTATCATCTGAAGAATGGAAAAACATCTACCAGTTGGGTTCTCTATACAGTAATTGCAGAGAAAAAGGGCAGAGATTATGACCATATGTAGACTCTCAAGACTTAAATAAAAACAGAAGAAGGAAAATTTTTGCTGGCTTATGGGAAGGGGAATATTGTTTGAGATGTCAGGAGTCAAATTATTCAGCAAATTTAATGCATTAACAGGATATAGATGGGTTTTCCTGGATAGATGGCTTCAAGTTTTGCAGTTTCACTCCTATGTTTGGAAGTACTACCTTTTGATCTGTCTTTGGCATGAGGTGTATTGCATGCAGTGAATCAGACAGTGGACAGTGTAGCAGGTACAGACACGTGTCTTGATGATCCAGTGAATATCAGAGCAGATTGAACGGAGTATTTGACATTCCAAGAGCCAGTAATTTTAAACTGAATAAAGCCAGGTATTAATGTCAAACAGTGGAAATAATATATGTGGGGGGAAGACTGATCTCAGAGGGAATTTGAGAGGGAATTTCTTACGTTGAATCAAAGAGTCAGGGAATACGGAACATGTCAAAAGCTGGAGATAGGAAAAAGAAGCATACTGATTTCTGTCAACAGGTTCTTATCTAACTCAGAAGGATGTGCAACTCAATTAAGACATCCCTTCCACAAAGTCACTGCCTGAGCATGGGCGCTGGAACAAGAGAATTCAAAGGTTTTGACATCAGCCAAGATGCTTTCATGTTTTGATTCACTGAAGGTCCTAACAAGATGCATATAAAGAATGGTTAGGAGCAATCTTACTGTGCTGCTGTGGAACTGAAGTTGTGCCGTTCTGATTTGCATCGGGGCCAGTGACAGCTACAGTGGTGGTGTGTGCAAGCGCTGAAAAAGAGAGTGGTTGTGTTACTCGTCTTTGAAGAATCACTGCGCTAAGTGGTTCTGTGGATGAAAGAAATGTCACATATACGTGTTTGCATTTATTCATTCCTTTGAGATGCTCTTTCTTCTTTGCAAGTCAAATAATAATAAAAAAAGATTAGTCTTATGTCTGCTTTCTGTTGAGAACTATTGAAAAGCCACATTTACTACTCTCCTTTTGTATGTTATTTAATTTGTGAATTTTAGTGTATATATTATAAAGGGACTGTACAGGAATTTAAGCCTCTTCCTAACGGTCTGCAGAGATGATTTCATACATGGTGGATGAAACGTGTTTTGTAGATAAGTGTAAGGTCAGTGATTAAGACATATATTTTTGAATAAATAGGTTATTGTCTGGTCAGCTGATACTTCTTTCTGACTGTATCAAGGAATATCAAGATGTCCAAAACATCTTTGCTAACGAAAAGCTAGACTGTAGCTGTCAATTGTCCTCTGGAGAAATGTCAAAAATTGATGTCTTGGTGAAGTATCAAATGTATGAAGTTCATGGAGCTCAAGGGGGAGCACAGGTCTCCAAATGGAGAAAATAGTTAAATTAGCTTTGTATGCATTTTGTGGAAAGTAATTCTGAAGGTGGAGCTCATCAAGGGCGTGACTTTTAAATCTGGAAAGCTGCATGAAATGTCTTGAGAGTTTGCTTGATTTGGTAGTCTGCTGTTTGAAGAGAACAGAACAAACACCTTGAAGCCAAACCAGAAACTGTAAGTAAGCCCGAGGGTGCATTACATTTCGTTTTCTCTGTCTCTAAATATAGTAACTGTTTCCTTAAACTCTGCATTGCAGACATAGTATTTTTACTTTTGCCTTCATGTTTGCATACTGTAAAGAGGGAACTAAGGTTGGCTGGTAAACCGTGGACTTTCCATTTCCCAGGGAGTTGTAGTCATAAGCAAGAGTATGGATCTGCTTCTGCAGTGCCAAAACAAGATTGGGATCTCCACTAAATTCCCACTATCTCATGCTTTAAGCTGGTGGGTTGGCACTAATTGTTCAGGATAATGGCTTTGGAGAAGCATTTCCCAATGGCAACTGCATACTACTAATTGGTTACTACTAGTTGGATAATCATAGTTGGCGTGTTGGTGTGGAGCAGTATGTCTGAGTGCCGCCATCTTCTGTCAGTTGACACAGCCACACATCAAGAACAGGGAATTCTTGAAGGTAACTGTGATCTGTGACCTTGGCCCTGAGCTGCTGAGTTCCAGATCGCCCCGAACAGCGCATTATCTGAATGTGGGATATGTGGAGTGAAAGATTTGCTCAAAAATGGGTGTGCCTGTGGCTGTAGAAAACAATCCCAGAGTTAGTTATGGCAGTTCCAGAGCTGCTGAACTGGCACGTGGAGAGCTACCTCCTGTAGTCTTCTGTGACTCATGGTTAAATACTCTAGACTGGAGGGAAAAACCCCCTAAAGGATGACTTAAGGAGCCTGTGATAGTGGCAATCTGTTTTGCACTCTTCGAGAAATACGGAGTTATTTACTGTTTAAAAAAAAATGCCACCACAGGACTTGCTCGGAATTTGTCAGGAGACACCAAGACAGCCAGGGAGTCGAGTACCTGTTTGTAAAATTTCTGAATGCTAGGTAAGTCCACAGTGGACTGACTCAACACACTGCCTCTTTCCTGAGTTATGGCATGCTCTTTTAGCAGTGGAAGTTCTGTTTCTTGAGGTTGGGCTCATGAAATCTGGCACTGATGGTACCAGATGGAGACAGCAAAATAGAATAAAATAATTGGAGTGAGCCTGTATAACTGTAGAGAACTTGTCACTTGTAGGTGTCTATATCATGCTCATAGTTTGCTGTTAGAGTTTCCTTCCTAGGGGCAGCTTGGCCCTATATATAGAAAGATTTCTTGGTTGAGCAGAGGTTATATCATTGGTCCCTGCATCTGTTTGAAACCTGGCATTCCTGATATGCAGCATTGTGTAGCTGTGTGCTTCATTTTCAAACTATGTGAGTTCGCACCCCTCGAGCATTATTTTAAATTTGGTTTCAGAGAGGCTGCAAATGAAACGCATTTGAATCTGCCAAGTTTCATCAGGTATAGTGTCAAGCTTACAAATTTTGCATGATTTTGATACATAACCATAAATCAGCCCAGGTGTGCTGAAAATGTCCCTGAGTTTTAGGATACCTTTTGATGAACTTGGTCTGACATGTGAGTTTGTAAGAAAATACAGCACTAGGGAACTTTGCAGTGTTTAATTGTTGATGCTACCATATAGCTGTCACAGTAGTGTAGACTAGGGACATATATGACCTGTCATTAAATGGTAATTCATCTACTGACAGTTCAATGTCTGGAGTGTGCTGCCTTTTTCCCTAAAGACTTAGTGAAAAACTAATTCAGAGTATAAAGTTTTCCCAAAGTTCAGAAACATTTCACCAGGGAATGTTTATTAATTTTAAAAACTTTTTTTCCCAGCTGTATGAACCAGAGCTAGACATATAATTGATTTATTTTTTGGAGTGTTAAGAAAATATGTTTCCCATAAAGGGAGTTTTCTGGCAACAGAAATACTTCTGGAGCTGAATTACAGTGTTATTTGTTTGCATCTACGTTGTTAAGACTAGTACGCACTGGTTTTCCAGCATATCCTTATAGCTCTAAATGGAGCAGTATACCTTAATGTACGCTAATCCAGAGGAAATAGAGTAAATCAAATAAGTTAGGAAGGCGTACTTCTGCTGACCAGTTTTTTTTCAGGTTAAGGAAAAGATTTGAACGTTAGAGTGAAATCTTTTTTTGAGCTATTGAGGATCCAGAGGAAATAGAGTAAATCAAATAAGTTAGGAAGGCGTACTTCTGCTGACCAGTTTTTTTTCAGGTTAAGGAAAAGATTTGAACGTTAGAGTGAAATCTTTTTTTGAGCTATTGAGGCACAAAATAATGTAGACTGCTTAAAGGACAGAATCTGCTTTCTCTTTATGCTCTTGCAGCTCAGAGGTTGCTTCACTGATGTTATACACGCTGTATCCGTAGGCTTTCACATGTGTAATGAGCAGAAATGAAGACCACCCTCTTAAAGGAGAACTTATTTGGAGGAGTTAACTCTTCTACAATAGGTTTTTAAAATATCGATTCCAGCACGTTGCAGAAGTGAAGTATGAGCGTGTGACATTATTCAATAACTGCTGAAGTGTGCTGAGATGAACGTGTTACTGTAGGTTGCAAAGTGCAGTCAGTAGGTGTGTGATTCTGAATGCCTTTATTAGAATTAATCAGTAGTTTACAAAGGGGAGATGAAATTAAAGGTCTGAAAACAAATACTGTTTACTGATGACTCATTGTAAGAGAGGCAGAATGCTATAATATAATCAAGCAAATAGTATGGTAGACAGCTGGGGGTTTGGTTTAGAGGCAGCAGTCGGTATTTTGTGAGCTGGTGAGTGTGATCCGACTGGGTACTATCCAGCCGTGTTTTGGCGGTGCTAGGCCTTGCTGTGGTGTGCTTCCAAGCTCTTCACGTGACTTCAGCCCGCCCTGAGCCTGGATGTTTTTCTTCTGTGCTGCAGTAGAAACGTTAAGTTAAAGAACAGGGTGGATATTCTTAAGGGCAGACAGGCAAATTACGTTTCTGAGCATTGCCCACTGCAAGTCAGAGCTTTTAGAGTATTAATGTTTGATGATAAGTAACATCAAGGTAGAGTAGTAGTGAAGAAGGTAAAAATAGACTTCAGTTAGGGAGAGGTTTTATTTCAAACCTCCCTCTAAATTAAGCAGAACAACTTCCCCTCACAGTGTACAGCTACAGTCATCGTACTCCTTCCTTTCTCACTGCTATAAAATAGCTGCAAAGGCTTAACTTAAAACAGACTTGTTAAGCAAGTAAGGAAGCATAAGAGGACGTGACCCGCTTATGGTAAATTACATCTGTCCACTCTTTCTTCAGGCATTTCCAACTGTGTGAAATTTGCTTTACTGTCCTGTTCTGCACTGAGAGTGTTTTTACAAATGCATTGCAGAGCAGTTATTGATTTGAGTTAGTTGCACTTAGCCAGAATATCTTCTGGGTCCCTACTTGAAGTATGGTTATGGAAAATCAGTGGTTTCTTTTGGTTCTTTCAGTTAGGAACTGGAATCATAAATCATTCACCATAAAAAGATTAGTAAAGTATGGCCCCCACCCCGCTTTTCTTTTAAGGGATGCAATAAGAAGGAAAGAAAAGATCAGAACTCCATGCTGATTCATCTTCCCTAATATCATCCTTTTGGTTGATTCCCTAACGGATCAACACTGATCTTTTTATATAGATTGTGTGCTCATACTCAGATCTTCGTCTGATGTAAATTGTGGTAGCTTTATTAACTTCAGTAGAGCTCAGCTGTTTTACGCTGGGTAAGGCTTACCACAGGATGTAATACACTAAAATATTTTTGTGCAACATTAAGTTATGTCAAGTTCTGAAGCTTCTCATAGTGGGAGGTTCTGCTAAATGTTTTTGTGATTAAAATTGCAACGTCAGATTTGGATGGGTGATAAGTACGTTTAAGTGATGGATCTGTGTTCTGGCAGTTTGTCAGGGGCTTTTTTTGATGGCTTAATCTTCAGCTAGTACAACTGGTCGCTCAGTTGCTTTTGTTTTACTCTTCTGAGTCTCTTTTCCTTCTGTGTTTCTCTGTCCCTTTTCCTTGACTCCTGCTCTTCTGTGTTTTCCCTGTCTGTATCTGGTCTTGACAGGATTCTCGTTGGTTGAACACTGAGGGCAGGATGAGGAAGTCATCTTTTATATCTCTTGCATAACTTTATTTTAGCATGACGAGGTCCAAGTGACAGAGGAGGTAACACAATTAGATCATGAGTTCTTTTTCAGGGCAGGTTCAGCAGAAGTATGATCATTCACTTCTAAGACTCTCAGGTGGAAGAACTGATAGTGTTTTATAAACTGCTTCCTTGTGTTTACTTGGCCAAATATATAAATACACCAGCCAACCAACAAAAAAAATAGATTAATAAACCCCAAGAGAGTAAATCAGATTGCCTAAAAAAATCCAAGGAAGGAAACACAAAATTCGAAGGACTCTATTATCCTGTAGTGGGCACACCGTCTTCATCTTATCCTAAGAAGTCCTGCAGAGCAGTCAGTGTCATATGATGCTGTAGTAATGTGTTTTGTCTAGCATCATTCATTGTCTTTTTACTGCCCTTCTTTTTCCCAGGGGACAATGAGTCCCATTAGGGGAAACTTTTTGCTTTTCCTGGTAGTTGGCAAGAGCATAGCCCAAGTCAGCTTTGCAGCTTTGGAGTGGAGCCCAACCCAACTTTTGGGATCCTCGAGCTTCTGTTGGGATGTGGGCACACAGTGAATTTCTTTAACGCACTAGTTGAGGTAGGTGGATTGCTTTGGGAAAGCAATACACTTTCTTTCCAATTCACGAGAATTCCTTTAATTAAATTAAAAAAAAATGCTTAAAGTGAAAACAAGTTTTATTCTAGCAGAGAAAGACTCCGTTTTAATAAACCCTGCAGCTTTGTTTAGCGCTGGATGCTCATGAAAATGCATGTCAATCTCTGTTTAGGTTTTTCTGGGACTGGGGTTATCTTTTGAAATGTATGGACTCTTTAGCAAGGCATCTCTTAGATCATACATACATCTTTTCTGCCCATAATGTCAGTTAAATTGCAGTTTCCACTGATTTCTTCTTCCTAGACTGCATGAATTGCACTGTAAAACTTTTTTTCTTGCTGCAGAAGAGATAGAAGATTGTGTATCATCCCATGCATTATCTGTGAAACATTTAATTTCTAGTCTGTGGGATGTCACTGGTTATTCGTAGATCTCACATGATGATAATAAAAAGGACCGGCTTGCATACCCACATCCTTTTGGGGTTTAGGCGGATATTCATGGGGTTTGAGTAGACTCTGTGCTTTGGTCTATTATGGCAGTTTCTCTTCATTTCCACTTGTGCATGTAACGTGATGGAGTACAGCCTCCTTTCCTCAGTTTTCTTATTGCCATACCTTGTAAATAGAAGTAAAATTACTTTGTAGCAGGAAGAAAATCAGTTGAACAAGTGATTAAGTTAACAACATGAGAGAAGACTAGGGCAGTCCCATCCCCTCTCAATTTAAGTGGGGGTAACTCCACTGCCACCATTAAAGTTGACCCTTTTGCTGTTGTGAAATCCCTGAGGGAGGGAAGTGTGTCTTGGAAAACTGTGACGCTGTAATGCAGTGTTATTTGCTGTGCTTTCAGGTTGACTTGCTTCCTTGATGAACAAGGCTTCATTTCCCCTGTGTAAAACTCAACTGTTTCTCCTCCAGCCCTGTCCCACAAAGTAACATTTAAATGATGGGGAAGATCTTAAGGAGCACTTTCGCTCTGCAGATGCTCTAACTAGATCTTACTGTTAATTGCAATAGGTCAGCAGTCACTGCTGAGTTTCAGACATCGGTGCTTGATTTCTGAACAGTCAAAGCCATGGAAGGATCCACTTTCATACTTTCTACTGTCTTGCTTTTTCAACAGTTACATCGCAAACCAGCGAAAATTAGAAAGTATCAATGACAATGAAGTTGGATTTTATGTTGGACTTAGAAATCTGTAAGTATGTGGGATGCATATTTTATAAAGCTATTTTTTCTTTATTTCTTTTACAGAAGCATGTCGAGACCTTGTCAGAGTGCAGGCCTAACTTTATGTGTTCTAGAGGACAGTCATAGATCTTGCGGTTCAGCCTTGTTGAGATTTCATCCATACTCTTATTTTAACCATTATTATTGTTATGGTTTTGATTATATTTTAAATGAAATATTCTAACAGTTTTATGTATTTTCACAGGACTGTGGTGGATTCAGGCTTAAGATTTGTGTCCCATCAGGCATTTGAGAAAAATGTCAACCTACAGTACATGTGAGTAAGGATAGCATCTGCTTTCTCAGACAAATCTGCCCAACTCATGTTAATTTATTTAATTGTTAATTTATTTCTCTCTTTTGCCATTCCCTTCATATAAAATGTTTTAACAAGACAGACTTATAATGGTCTTCTGTCATTAATTGACCCTAAATAAGATCTGTATGGTAAGGAAGTGGCAGAACATAGGACCTGTATGGTAAGGAACTGGCAGATCATAAGAACATAACATGGGATGGTAAAAAGACCATCCAGTTCATTACCCTGTCTCTGACAATGGACTCTGGCTGTGCCTTTTGTGGTAAGTGTTGTAGCACAAAGAGTGCTTCTGTCAGCCAAGTTGGTGCTGAGGGTATGAAGTCCACACTACGCATCACGCTCAGTGACATGGGTTTGACTAGTTCTAGTCTGATCCAACGGGCTGAACACGTTTGAGCAGCTGCAATGCAGTAGGTGCATGCATGGAGCACATCTAATGTGATTTGACCAGTGTGCGTGCCCAGAGGCTGTGGCATGACTGTGAACTTAAGTCCTGTAAGTGGAAATGATCAGAAGGTTCACTTTGGAAGCTCACTCAAGATCTGAACTAATGCACCCAAAGTAGAAGGTAAGAATGAAGTTACTTTCACACCCAAATGCAATTTGTGGTTCATGAACTTCAGGAAGCAGAGTTGGTGCCTGTGCAGCTTTTTGACTGTGGTTTTATAGGCTACTTATGCTTAAGATTTAGCAAAGGCTGAACTGATCAAAGTTCTTTATAAAAGTACAGAGAAAAATGATCAGCTAAAATGAAAGACTTTATTTCTTTTTAGTATAAGTCCCTGAAGGACTGTAGTGCCTTTTGGTGGGACAGACATGGAGTAGCTCGCCTTGCCGCTTACATGGAAAACTGTGGGTCTAGTCCTACAAAACACTGAGGTCATGTGAGGGGCTCAGTTCCTCACAGGTACCCTGTTCTGGCCAAGCATTCAAGTGTGTATTTCAGTCCAGCCATCTTCATTAGGTATATTTAGCACTTAATCCTTTGCTTTTGTTAAAATCCTAATGAGATCAGAAAGACCTAAGGCCAAGCCTTGTAACATGGAAGAACTGTTGAACGGAGCGCAGGGCTGATTGCTCTGTTAATGAAATGGAATCACTTTCTGCACCTGTGTTTTCCAAAGAATGGCAATTAATTCATTTAACGAAGTGGACACAAATGTCTGTATCTGCTTAAACAGTAACGGCTGTCCTTAATGTGGAACAGTTGCTGGAGGAGCGTGAACCAGATCTTATTGGCCTATGAGGCTTACATATTACTTCATATAGTCATTAATAAAGTAAAGAGCTTTTACTATAATCAGTTGGCAATATAAAAGAAGTATCTTCTAGAGTGAATTTGTGTGTTTACCTGTGTAACAATTGCTCAGTGAATTATGGTTGTAAAAGATGAAACTCTGTAAAGCCAAGTGTATATGCACTGGCTGTGGAAATTTGCAGTAAGAACTTACTGTCTGAGAGGCACATTTGCAGAGAAAGATTCAGTGGCTGTGCTGGGACAGAATCTCTGCGTAATGCAGCAGAACAAAGCGAATTCAGTCTGGGATTAAAAGGAATTTTGTGTTAGGTTTTTGCATCTTTTCCCTGTTACTTTAGCTGCTGGGAATGCATCTATTGGAATACTGTATATGGATTAGGACACTGAATCTACCCATCTTGAAAGATATTACACAGAAGAGCAACAGAGCTATAAGGAGCTTGTAAGGCAAATAATTTATGGAGACTCAGAGGCTAAGAATATTCAGTCCAATAAAGACAAGACTGAAAAGGAACATTCATCTTCTTATCTTTAAAAGAAGAGCAATTATGAGGAGAGCAATCAGTTCTCTCCATGACCATGAGTACAGAGTGAGAAATAATGCATTTAATTTGAGGTAAGGTAAATAGATGTTTGGAAGACCTTCCCAGCTGTATGGGCAAATAGACACTGCAAAAGGTAACGGAGACAATTGGTGGGATCCTCTTGATAGGCTTTTTTGCCTGTTTCCTTAGGGAAATGGGGTTCATGCACTCACAAAGTATCTCTGTCCCCAGTGGTTGCTTCTAACCAAAACTTACACAGGTAAACAGGTTTTCTGAAAACTGACCATTGGACAGAACAGGGAGACCCTATTAGAGTTCCCACTTAAGGGAAAAGTATCATTGTGCATATATGACCTGCTAGGCACTGCAGAATCCACGTGAACAAGATGTCTTTAAAATACATCAACCACAGGAAGAGCTGCAGCTGGAGCACACTGTCAAACGTGGAATACGTATCTGTTGGTAAGCAGGCTTTACTTGATCGTGAAGCTGTTTGTTAGGATCAAATTTGACTGACTGACATCTGTTCAGTTGATGTTCATGGAATCCTGATCCAGAATACTTATGTTATGAACCAGGAGCTTATCCCGTCTCGTACTGTGTTTTCTTTTGGTGGGGATTTAGTAATGTTAGCAGACACAGGGTAAGCCCAGATAAGATGGAAAATATTAAGTGGCACCACCTGCTCTATATGCATGTGAAAAAGCAGTAAGTAGGGAGACATTTTTTTGCCGAGGCTGATCTATTATCCCTGCAAAAAATGCATTTGTTTGTTTTCTCTGGGAAGTCTTGATGCACACTAAAATGTTTCTGAAAGCCCCAGTAAATCACTGCTTGTTGTCATCAGCAATAAAACTCCTATTGACTGCACTGGGAATGAAGCGCAGGCCCTGTTGTGGTTGGGACAGTGAAAACTACTAAGAGCTGAAATGCTTTCACTTTGCAAGAGTAACCTTCAAGTACAGGTCTTTGAGAAGTCTTGCATTTTATTTTGAAACAACAGTTTGTTACTATCCCATAATGAACACAAAAACTCCAAACACTTTCCTGAAGACTGATGTAACTGTATAAGCTTTAATTTTGCTAGTGATACTATTACAATTTTCTTTTTCTTCTATGAAAAATCTTTTGATGTAAAGAGCTTTATTATATGAAAGTAGTATTTATTTTATGAATCACATAAGAATATCAGATTATAAGGAACTTATTAACATGCATTTCCTTAAGCCCTTTACTGTCATTGCCTTATTTTCTTGGCCAAACTTCTGTAGCCCAGGTATCTTTCTAGAGTTATGTATGATGAGAAGATTTGAGTAATAACATAAACAACAGGAAAATAAATGCTCTAATAGGTATTACTTAAAAGTAATTAATAGCCTTGCTCATCTAATTTTGGTATTCTCATTGACCTTAGACTCAAATTTAACAAGTCACGTTTAACAAGCTATTAAACAGTCCTAGTTTAGTAGTGTTGTAATTTATAAGCTCGTCTGCTGCTAACAGTAATTTTCATGGACCTGTGTAATACAGGTGCATGGTGTACTGTCGATACCTTTCAACGTAAAAATACATTTCACAGCAAGTGCATATTTCCAAAAATGTTAAAAAATAACTATTGTTACATGCCAGGCTGTGTATAATTGCATCGCTGAATCATAGATTTCTCACCGTAGTATATATACAGCTCTAGGTATTAAAATGTGTTTGTATCTCTACACTGTTCGGGTTTAGATAAGGCAGCCAAATAAAACCATTTGAGACCTTGCTGCAGATTTTCCCTTGCTTGCACACAGGGCTGGCTCCAGCCGTAGGCAGAGCAGGCAGTTGCCTGTGGAGGGAGACTGAGTGTAGGAAAATGGCTATTTCTTCACCTTTTCCCCCTCCAGTTCTCCTTAGATCTGTTCCCTCCTCTTCCTTCTTGCCTCCCCTTGCCAGGAGCGCTATAGGCAGTAGAGCTGTGCCTGTGTTGCTAGCTGTGTGAATATTTATGCAGCTTCTCAGGCTGCTTTTGCACTCCTCACATACTGCCACAGGTTTGCTTTTAGCTGAATCAGGGATAGCAAGTTTAAAGTGAGCTTGATATTTGTATTTAAAGTATAGGCATGCTTTTGACTGAATGAGAGTCTTCTCCTTAGGTATAGCTTTGGAGCCAGGCTCTGTACACCAGAGTTTGAGGGTTCTTTTTTTTTTTTTTTCAGTAAAAAAGGCTTTAGAACCCCAGATGGATCTTCTTTGGGCTGCTCACCATGATCTTTTTGTGTGTAGTTGAATTGGGGAACTAATTTATATTCTCTTTCCATGGAAGTGGAAGTGCGGTCCTTAACTACTCCATAATAAGCCTGGTGGTGATTTTTTCACTTAACATGAATTAAAGAGACTGCATCAGGCAACTCTATAATCAATATAAAGTGCTCAGTTTATCAAATATATATATAACATTAAATTTACTGTCAAAGTATCATCTAAGGTGATAAATCTGTAACTGTGTGTCTGAAAAATTTCTGTTGAATTACTTGTGAACTTGAAAAACCTTAAAGTGGTAAACTACATGGGAGAAAAGGCTACAGTCTTGGAAGCACTAAGTGTTTCAACCCATGATCAAGAATATAGACACAGGAATTTTTATTACTGTTCTTTCTTCCTTTTCCTGGTGCTTATCAAACACAACTGGTAAAAATCTGAAAAGACAATTAAAGCTATCAAGGTACTTTTGATATTTCAAAACTGGAGTTGTTAAAACAACGACTCTTTATTCTTTTGATAGTTTTACTTAAATTATCAGTTCCATTTTTTCACAGGCTCACATGGAGCCATTGATACCTGCACAAAGTGTTCAGAAAGTAACATACCTGGTGACATTTGGGCAATAAGTCTGGCTCATGAATCTAAACAAGTAAGGGCTATTCTTCTGCCTAAGTTTGCAGTAATCCTCCGAAAGCAGTGACTGGCCTGAGGCTAAATAACAAGAAGATACAGCTATGGCAGCACCTAATTCTTACAGTCTGCTGTCTGACAGAGTTCATAGCTCTGAAGCAGGCAGCTCACCACCTCATGAAGAGATGGGATGAGTTAGATGACCATGAGTAAGTTGAGCAAGGAAACATGTAAGCATCCGGGAGGAAATCTTTAGGAAAGATGGGACTTCAGTCCTGCCCGTGAAGTAGGTGGGCTGTTAGGGCCATGCTGGGTTACTAACAGCAAACCCTCTCCCAGACTCAGTCTTTATGTTTTTAAGATGTTCTTGAAAATTTTATTTTTAAGGTATAATTTTCTTAAAAAAAGAGAAATACTATCTCAGAGGATGGCTGGGGCAGTTACATAAGATGTTTGTGGCCCATTTTCGGATTTGTGTTGTGATACATTAGTATTTAGAAGGTGTTGGTGGTTGAGGGTTTCAAATCCCCTTTAATTTGTCATGATCTGGAATCAGAGCTTGATCCTGGCTCTCAGGTGCCAGGGAAGATCACACGAAATGAAATGGCTTCAGCTGAACAGAGATTTCCTTGAGGAACCCATCTGCTGATGGTTAGGGAGTCCTTCTGATATGGAAGAGCAGGATCCTCTGCTGTGTGGAAACCAGGAGTCAAAACTGGTCATCACATGACCTGGAATAGTGAGTGGCATGGGCAACTGTCTGCAGGTAAAGCCCATTGTATATCTGATTGGCTTTT
The DNA here is from genome assembly GCF_028858705.1 of Grus americana. Lineage (NCBI taxonomy): Eukaryota > Metazoa > Chordata > Aves > Gruiformes > Gruidae > Grus > Grus americana. The sequence goes on from NC_072891.1 coordinate 45,138,382, forward strand.
GGGAAAAGTAGGATTTAGTTCCTGCGTGGGTAAGAGAAGCAGGTGCATGCCTCGTTTGGTAATACTGCAGGGGCATCCGCATGTGCTGCTCGGCATTGTCAGAGCTGGAGGAGTTCTCCTGCATGGCGAGTGAAGAGTTGCCCATGGAAGCATGGGGTTTGATGCGCTTCACATTGCCTCAGCGCTGGAGACAAAAGCCCGAGTCTGTATGAGGATTCAACTTATTTCTTTCAACCTCTCAACGTATGGCTTATCCATATTAGGGAAAAAATCATAGTGGCAGTTTTTACTTAAACGCAACCTCTGTCCTATGTGCAAATTATACTTTAATTTTGGTATATCTGGTCAGGGCCCATGAGATGTTTCCACCAGCATCTGCCATACGGCAGTCCAGTTCACATGACTAATGAAATTGTAGCTTATCTGTTTTGTTATCGCACATTAGGACTAGTCAATTTGTAAATTTCAGGCTGTTTGTCAGAAGGAATCAAAGAGGAAATATAAAATATAGTAAATAAAATCTCTTAAAGATTCTGTTCTAAATGTTTGTAGAAGATCCAACTAATGTCTGTGAAAATTATCTTGTACTCGGAGATCAAGGACTGAAAGTCTGGGAAGTAAACACTGTGTTCCTTAGTTGGGGGGGCGGGGGGCGGGGGGGCAAGAGGTTTAATCCCTGGTTTTAAATGCAATGCAACTTTAACTATGGAGCCCCTATGGAGCCTTTATAATACCACATAAAACTCGTGGTATTTTGGCTCATAACACTGATTTGCACTGTACTGTTGGCAGTTATACTGTTTACTGCTCTCACTGTCTTTAATTGGGGGACTGATAAGACTTTAGAAAAACAGCGTTATTTTGCTTTGGGGTGGAGAAAGCAATTTTGTAAGCCTGGAATGGGAGGAGTATTTCTGATTCAGATGAACATTTCTTTGCTCTGCATAATGGGAGAGGACCTTTCACTTAATTACCACTGGAAACCATAAATGCTTAATTGACATAAAAAAGCCCAATATAAGCATTTTACAGTTTTCCTTTTGATCTTCCACGTGGGTGCATATTGTATGTGCAATTTGAAAAGAATAACTAAAAGACTGCGATGTGGATGTGTGCTAGCATGTGAGGAGGGCTTATGTGAGTACAGAATTTGGTGCAGCATCAAAGAAAGGGATACACCCATTTCTCTTATGAATAAATTGAGCATGTAATTAACACCTGGACTTTACAAAATACTTTTGAAACACAATTAAATCTAGTGCTTTTCTGCAATGAATAGAAGTGCTAAAAGTGAAAATATTGATCCCTGCTGAGTTTCATTTTGAATATATTTGACTTTAGATGCAGACTGGGTTCAAACCCTTGAAATCCATCAAACTATAAAACAAGACTGAGCACCATTTCCTTGCAACTGAAGGCAAAGGAATAAGGGCTTTTTAGAGCTGGTTTGAGTTCTTTTTCTTTTTAAGAGGCACAAACTGTATTTTCAGTGTAAGAAGAAGCAATTCTAATTAATGCAATCTTTCTCTTTTCCCATAGCAATTTATCCAGAAACAAGCTCTCAAGTTTGTCCAAGAAGCCTTTTAGCCATCTGGGTTTGTCTGATCTGTAAGTTGTCATTTCTTAAAGTTTATTTTTGGCTGGAATGGAAGAACAAGAATTTGAAGTTTGTTCTGTTGAAGGTAGAGGTCCATCAATGATTAAGAATGAAATTCTGATCCAAAGAAAGCAGCAATGCTGGACACTTAAATACAGAAGAGATTTTCATTCCAGGTCAAGTGTATCTTTTAAAACAATGTAGAGGTCAAAATAGCCTCTTCCCTTCAGCTTTAAAATATTTTATTGTGAGACTACACACAAAACTACTGATGTTTGTATTAAATATTGGAGCTAGTGAAAATAGAACATTCTACAGATCTTCAAATGAAGCGCCTCTCTCATATTCTTTATTGGCCCCACAGCTGCTATGCTTATGGTTGGCTATTGAAGACTATTTTTATTTTCTCAAATTCTTTGAGTTGCATTATGCTTTATATAATCATTTGGTAACGAAGCACTGGTAAACACGTCTTTGTTGATTGTTTTAATATTACATTTTTATCCTCTGTTCCATCAAGCAGAATTTCTGTATTGGTATACATTCCAAAATTTTGGTCATCTTGTGCATTCTTTGCTAGTTTGTGGGACTGCAGAGAACCTGCAGGAGCTTTGGGAGGGCTGGGGCTGCAGAGGAGAGGGAAATTGCTCTCACAGAGCTCAGAGCAGAGTCAAGTTGTCCAAAATGCCAGTCCAGGAATTACAACACCAGCCTTGCAATCCTCAACCTCCTCTGGTGAACTTCAGCATGTGAGAAAAGAAATTAGCAAATCCCAGTGCCAGAAAAAGAGGTTATGCCCCTTAGGTGTGTTTTGTTGATAATTAAGTTGGTATAATCACTTCCTTTACAGTCCAGGGAACATTGCTCACTGCAATTTTCTTTCATAACTTGATGTTTGCTGAGCACTCTGATGGAGAGACTAGCTAGTTGCAGAGCACTCTCATTGCTGTTTGCCCTGCATAGGTCTGTTGGTTCTGAAGTCCCTCTTTCTTCATATGTTGCATCTAGTTCCTGCCAAAAAGCCATTGTTAGTGTGTACTTGGCTGTAGGTTCTATGTTTTGTAGTTGTCATGACCTCAAAAAAATACAGGACTCAGAGCAGAGCACGGTCTGAAGCTCCTAATTTTTCTAAGCAGTTGGTTAGAGAACGTTCCCTGCAGCAATTAATCCTCGAAGAACTGCAGATGGATTTTAGGGGAACAGGTTACAGCTCTGATAAGCTGAGTTTTTTGTGACTTGCACACTTCATGTTCTCAGGAGGCATTTATGAGCGTAGATTCTGTGAGCAACTTGAGTTTCATTTCTGTACATCAAAAATACCTGTGAAATTTTGTTAAGAACAATTGTTCTCCTTGTAATGAGATGCCTTAAACAGTCACTTGCACATGCTTTATTGTATCTCATCTCTGCCTGTAGGAGAAAAAAATAACACTGGGTCACTTCTTATGTAGATATTGTTTCTATGTTCATATTTTACTTGGGTGTTATTGCATTACTTTGTTGTGTAGTTTTATTAAATTTTAAACTCAGAATTGGTAAGTTTAATAACCTGTGGTTTAAATTCCCTTCACCATACCATATACCTAGATGATACATTTCTGTTTCGGGGCTGTTTTTTCAGTTACTGTTTCTTCATGACATTACCTGGGATTTTACTGTAAGATTTTCTAGAGTGTTGTAGCAGATGAATTTTGAAGGTTAGGTAAAATTCTTTTTTATGATTAGAGTTTGTTAGAGCTTGCTATACCCCATTCTGCATTCTAAAAGAGTTGGGTTTTTTTGCTATAGGATATTGGGGGACAATCCATTTAAGTGTTCCTGTGAAATTATGTGGATCAAGAAATTTCAAGAGACCAAGTTTTACACAGAAACTCAGGATTTATATTGCATAGATGACAACAACAAGAGGACAGCCTTGCTGGATATGAAGATCCCAAACTGCGGTAATACTTGTTTAATATAAAATTACTGCTAAATTATTGTGAGACAGGAAAAACAAACATGCTTTTTTACAAAATACCTATCAGAATGACAGCAACGCTGCTAAAGGAAAAGGTTTCAGTGGAGATATTAACCACTCAGTGGTCTTTCTCCCCACATGGAAAAATTCGGGGAGCTTTCCTTGATCCTTTAAGAATGTACCATTATTCAAGCGGAGGAAAACAGAACACTGATTATACATAACACACAAAAATTATATAAAATGCCTGTGCCTTTGTTAAACTAAATAGTAGTGCTTCCAAGCTCAATAGACACAAAATTTTACTTCCTTGATTTTTTTTCAGGCATTTGTGGTTAATGAAGTCTTTATTTTCCTTCAAAAATACAAACTCTAGTGCTAGGACCATAGAAGGAAAATTCAGAAGAGCTGCCTGCTAATAGAGACAAATTAGCAATAGCCTTTTCTTCACATAGATAAACCTCTACTGAGTTCACTTGTAAAGGCTATGCAAAACAGTCATAACGAGCTTAGGTCTGTAGCATTTTGCAGCATATTGTTTTCAGTTAGCTTATATGGATCTGGAGATAGTGGAAAAATGATGTAACAATAAGGCTTTTTTTTGTGTACAACTTTGCTGCACGTATATAGTTCTGGGACAGCTCGTCAAAGGTTTCACCCACTAGTTGAAGAGATTTCTCCTCCTCTGTGTACGAGGGGCAGAGGCTGGGTGGTTCTGATGTGACATGAGACCTGCTGAAGTCTGGAATTTCCTTTGCAGAGTGGGGAGCTGGGGTGCCCAGCAGCATGCAGGCAAGAAGGAAGGGGAGCAAGGGTGTTGTCTTGGAAGCCTGATTTGGATTGGGAAAGCTGTAAGTGAAGGTGAATAGCAGGAGGAACACAAAAATGATACCTTTTCTCCTTCCACCTTTGCCCATTGAGTGTCCTTTTCTCCACTGCCTATACGGACGCTGTGCCACCCTCTCATAGCAGCTACCAGCAAGGAACAGCCATGGAGGGGAGTTACTGCAGACCCAACATGTGGGCGTTTAATGGCAGTAATACGTTTTGTGGCCATGTATCATGCTGTTGGTCTTGTGTCCAGCTTTCTACTGGGGCCAGGTGTGGTGGTGTATTAATAACAAAAATGATGCCAGTGTCTGGTGTGATCAAAAAAAAAAAAGCAACCTGTTTAGGAGGTCTTATGAGCTGCATAGCTGGTCTTGCGTGCTGCAGGACCTGATTTACCTGAAGTGGGAGGTGATACTGAGCTGAGCTAAATGGACACAACCGTCTGCTCCAGCTGGATGGACTAGAAGGTAGATTAATCTGCTGGATGTAGCAAGGTCTCCTGACCTGGACTGAGATGACTTAATACAAGCCCCAGGAACTCCAGCATAGTCTTTTGTAACATTCTTGGCTGGCACATCTAGAAGCTCCGAGGTAGCTAGGGTTGTCCTACAACAACTTTTGTTGCTAAATAGCCAGAATTAAACCTTAGAATAGAATAGAATGGTTTGGGTTGGAAGGGACCTCAACTTATGAGACATTATTTCTTTCTCGTGAGTTCTTGACCATCTGCAGTCACAACAAGCTTGTCTCTGACCTCTTGATGCTGTATAGGTGCATGTGTGTGTACACATGCACGCGTCCTCTGGGCATATCTTGACTAAAGTACTTGCCATGACAAGGGAAGGTGGTACTTCCAACTAGAGCAGGAAGAGGAGGAGGAAAGGTGAGTATATACCACATTCAGATTGGAATTTACAGTGTGTGGAATTTACATACGGGAAACATGGATTTTGCTGAAGATGTGTGTGGATGTCAGCACATGCCTGCAAATTATTTACATTAGTTTATAGAGTCCAAATATGACTAAACTTTACATAATTGGTGTTCTTCCTTTTTTTTTTTTCTTTTTTCTTTTCTATTAGTGGGTCTTTCCCTTTAATTTATCTTTTCCAAAATGAACCAATTCAGGACATGGGTTTTTAATAAAGATGACAACATAGCCTTTTCCTAGGCACAGAATAGAGAATCCCAGGTGAATTTGAATGAATGCTTGGTGAGCACAGGCTGTGTTCCAGAAGACACCTGAAAGATCCAATGCGTGGCTCTTGCTTTCAGTATCTCTGCAGATATTTTTCTGTAGTTCATAGAATCATAGATTCATAGAATGGTTTGTGTCGGAAGGGACCTCAAAGATCACCTAGCTCCAACCCCCCTGCCATGGGCAGGGACACCCTCCACTAGACCAGGTTGCCCAAAGCCTCATCCAACCCGGCCTTGAACACTTCCAGGGATGGGGCCTCCACAGCTTCTCTGGGCAACCTGTTCCAGTGCCTCACCACCCTCACTGTGAAGAATTTCTTCCTGACATCTAATCTAAATCGACCCTCCTTCAGCTTAAACCCATTACTCCTTGTCCTGTCACTACACTCCCTGATAAACAGTCCCTCACCATCTTTCCTGTAGGCCCCTTTCAGGTACGGGAAGGTTGCTGTAAGGTCTCCCCGGAGCCTTCTCTTCTCCAGTCTGAACAATGCCCACTGTCTCAGCCTGTCCTCATAGGAGAGGTACTCCAGCCCTCTGATCAGCTTTGTGGCTCTCCTCTGGACTTGCTACAACAGCTCCGATGTCTTTCTTGTACTGGGGCCCCAGATCTGGATGCAGTACTCCAGGTGGGGTCTCATGATAGGGGAGTAGAGGTGCAGGATCACCTCCCTTGACCTGCTGGTCACGCTTCTTTTGATGCAGCCCAGGACACGGTTGGCTTTCTGGGCTGCAAGCGTGCATTGCCAGGTCATGCTGAGCTTTTCATCATTCAGTACCCCCAAGTCCTTCTCCTCAGGACTGCTTTCAATCCATTCCTCACCCAGCCTGTAGTTGTGCTTGGGATTGCGCCAACCCACATGCAGGACCTTGCACTTGGCTTTGTTGAACTTCATGTGGTTCGCACGGGCCCACCTGTGGCATCCCTTCCCTCCAGCGTGTCGACCACACCACACAGCTTGGTGTCATCAGCAAACTTGCTGAGGGTGCACTCGATCCCATTGTCCATGTTGCTGACAAAGATGTTGAACAGTGCCGGTCCCAGTACCGACCCCTGAGGAACGCCACTCATCACCGTTCTCCACTTGGACATTGAGCCGTTGACCACAACTCTTTGAGTGCGACTATCCAGCCAATTCCTTATCCACCAAGTGGTCCATCCATTGAATCCATGTCTCTCCAATTTAGAGACAAGGATGTCATGCAGGACAGTGTCAAATGCCTTGCACAAGTCCAGGTAGATGACGTCTGTCACTCTTCCCTTGTCCACCAATGCTGTAACCCCATCATAGAAGGCCACCAAATTTGTCAGGCATGATTTGCCCCTAGTGAAGCCATATTGGCTGTCACCAGTCACCTCCTTATTTTCCATGTGCCTGAGCATAGTCTCCAGGAAGGTCTGCTCCATAATCTTGCCAGGCACGGAGGTGAGACTGACCAGCCTGTAGTTCCTCAGGTCTTCCTTTTTTCCCTTCTTAAAAATGGGGGTTATGTTTCCACTTTTCCAGTCAGTGGGAACTTCACCAGGACTTCTCAAATATGATGGCGAGCGGCCTGGCCACTTCGTCCGCCAGTTCCCTCGGGACCTGTGGATGCATCTCGTCAGGTCCCATGGACTTCTGCACCTTCATGTTCCTTAGATATTCTCAAACCTGATCTTCTCCTACAGTGGGCAGTTCTGCATCCTCCCAGTCCCTGCCTTCTGTGACCTGGGCAGTGTGGCTCAAGCATTTGCCAGTGAAGACTGAGGCAAAGAAGTCGTTGAGTACCTCAGCCTTCTCCACATCCTGGGTAACCAGGTCACCCGTTCCATTCCAGAGGGGACCCACATTTTCCCTCATCCTCCTTTTATCACTAACATACCTATAGAAGCTTTTCTTGTTGTCCTTGGCATCCCTGGCCAGACTAATTTCTGTCAGGGCTTTGGCTTTCCTAACCTGCTCCCTGGCTGCTGGGACAGTTTCTCTGTATTCTTCCCAGGCTACCTGCCATTGCTTCCACCCTCTGTAGGCTTCCTTTTTTAAAAAGGACAAGACCCCACTGATGAGACTGGTTTATTTCATTTCCAGAACTTTCTGAGAGGCTAATAGGTAGAAATGGAATAGAAGAAGAATTCAGCTTTTGACATATATGAACTTTTTTTCCTGTGAAGTGTGTGACCTTTTTAGCTGCTTTTGATGTCAAGAGAAAGTTTTGATCATGCAAGCCTTTGAATTTTGTTAATAAAACATATTCTAATTTTCTCTGCTGATGAAATGGCTTCATCCCATCTCTCTGGTTTGTTAATTTTTTTTGATTTAGAAACACAGCAAACATGCTCTCTTCTTTGTGTGCAGGTGTTATTAATTACTTCATAATATTATAGTAAGTGGCCTGTACAGTATGTGGTAAATGTCTTAGTAATAGGACGTCTCGCTACTGTGTGCTGTTAATACATGTCTTGCTGGGAAGTTGGAAGAGGCCTCTGTGGTTTCTTGATTATAAGGCTTTGGTTTGTAGATAATTAATGTGAAAATTAGCAAAGTTCTGTGGTACTTATTGTTTATATGGTGGAAGTGGTCATTAATGTGTTGATTAAAGACTGGCTGCAATTTAGATGCCATCAGCATTGCGATTTCTTTTCTTGAGGTTTAAACTCGTATCTAGAAGATCCTTTCCAGCTGCAATATTAAAAGTGTCAAGCAATTGTTACGATGTTTGCAGAATTATTTTTTCTACTGCATTTGAAATGTATTTATGTGTGATGAAAATTGTCAGATTCTTTTAAGTTTTAAATTCACACTTAATTACTATGTCAAAGGTTTTTAAGTTGCACCTACCACAGTATTAGTAGAGCCTTCTGTGTAGAGGAATGGTGGTGTTTACTTTTGCCCTTTTCACAGCATTTGCTGGTTGTCTGTGCCATATGGCCAGCATCACCACCTAGGCCATCCTTTTTTTTTTTTTTTTTTTTGTTTCCACCTGATAAATAGCATTAGAAAATCAAGAAAGAGAACTGAATAAGTAAACACTTTGTGTTTATTACTACCTCTGTAATCTCTGGTGGCAGTTGCCACTGGTGTATTAAGTCCCTGGAAGCAAGGCATGTCCTCTTCTTGGGGGCAGGTCACTCAAAAGTCCAGCAGTCTGCAGATCAGCTGGAGCTCACTGAATGCCAAGGAGGCAAAACCATGTCCTTGGGACTGGTTATTAAGGTGTTGGTTGCTCCCTTGAGTAGGCATTCAGTTACTCCGCTGCTATCATTCAACTCACTGATACAAAAATAAGTCCTTTTTTCTTGTGGTATCTTTGGGAGAGGCATGGCTGCTACAGCTGCCTCTGCAGTCCTGTGTGGATTTTTTGTTGCTCTGGATCTCAGTCTGGTAATAGCATTTTGCCTTATCTGGCCAAATAGGTTAATGAGATTGTTTTGTCTTTTTTATCTTTTTTAAATATGTCAGTAACAAAAGGAGGAGCAGAGAGAATATTGGCTTGTTATGTGACGAGAATGGTCACCTTACAAACAGGGACATAGACAAAGCAGAGATGTTTAATGCCTTCTTCGCCTCTGTCATCAACACTGATGACGGGCTCTGGGACCCCAGTTGCCCCGAGTTGGAGGACTGTGACTGCGGTAACGATAAACTCCCAGCTGACCCCGAACTTGTGCAGGACTTGCTGCTGCAAGCACCTGGATGCATATAAGTCCATGGGGCCCGATGGGATTCATCCCAGGGTGCTCAGAGAGCTGGCTGATGTCATTGCGAGACCTGTCTCAATTATTTTTCAATGGTCTTGGGAATCTGGAGAGGTCCCAGTTGACTGGAAGCTAGCAAACATTGTTCCAATCTTCTAGAAGGGCAAGAAAGAAGACCCTGGTAACTACAGGCGTGTCATTCTCACTTCAGTGCCTGGTAAAATTATGGAGAAAATTATGCTGGGAGTTACTGAAAAACACCTGAAGGACAACACGGTCATTGGTCACAGCCAACACAGGTTCGTGAGAGGAAGGGCCTGTTTAACAAACTTAGTTTCCTTTTACAACAAGGTCACCCATCTAGTTGACCAAGGGAAGCCAGTTGATGTCATTTTTTTAGATTTCAGTAAAGCTTTCAATGCTGTCTCTCACAGTATCCTCCTGGACAAAATGTCCAGCATACAGTTTGACAAAAACATAGTGAGATGGGTGAGCAACTGGCTGATGGGTCGGGTCCAAAGAGTTATGGTAAATGGGGTTACATCAGGCTGGCAGCCAGTCACGAGTGGGGTTCCCCAGGGCTCCATTTTAGGGCCAGTTCTGTTTAATGTTTTCATAAACGGCTTGGATGTAGGACTAGGAGGTGTTGTGAGCAAGTTTGCAGATGACACCAAATTGGGAGGAGCTGTCGATTCCATCGAGGGTGGAGAGGCCTTGCAGAGAGATCTGGATAGATTGGACAACTGGGCAATCGCCAACCGCATGAGGTTTAACAAGGGCAAGTGCTGGATTCTGCACCTGGGAAGGGGCAACCCTGGCTATACATACAGACTGGGCGATGAGATGCTGGAGACCTGCCATGCTGAAAGGGACTTGGGGGTCTTGGTCAACAGCAAGTTGAACATGAGTCAACAGTGTGCCCAGGCTGCCAGGAAGGCCAACCGTATCCTGGGGTGCATCAAGCACGGCATTGCTAGCCGGTCTAGGGAAGTGATTGTCCCACTCTACACTGCACTGGTGCGGCCTCACCTCGAGTACTGCATGCAGTTTTGGGTGCCACAATACAAAAAGGACATAAAACTATTGAGGGTGTCCAAAGGAGGGCAACAAAGATGGTGAAGGGTCTAGAGGGGAAGACGTATAAGGAGAGGCTGAAGTCCCTTGGTTTGTTCAGCCTAGAGAAGAGAAGACTGAGGGGAGACCTCATCGCAGCCTACAGCTTCCTGACAAGGCAGAGTGAAGGGGCAGGTGCTGATTTCCTCCCTCTGGTGACCAGTGATAGAACCCAAGGGAAAAGCATGAAGCTGTGATGGGGGAGGTTTAGGTTGGATATCAGGAAGAGGTTCTTCACTGAGAGGGTGGCTGGGCACTGGAACAGGCTCCCCAGGGAAGTGGCCACAGCACGGAGCTTGACTGAGTTCAAGAAGCATCTGGACAATGCTGTCAGTTATATGCAGTGATTCGGCTGGTCCTGTGTGGAGCCAGGAGTTGGACTCGATGATTGTGATGGGTCCCTTCCAGCTCAGGATATTCTATGGTTCTGTGATTTATATATGCTGGTGTGGTGCTTCATCTGGCTTTCAGTTTTGCTTAGTGTCCCAGTTTTATAATCTTATTTGTCATATATTGTTTCTGCAGATGTTTTCTTTCTTGTCACTGGTCATGCATGCTAGCTAAAGTCTACTGAAAAATGTGGCAGATTAGTCTCATGTACTAATTTGTTGTACATATAACAAAGGTATGCTCAGACTAGCTGGTTTTTTATGTATGCAGCCAGGCAGCGGAAATGTGTCTGACCTGAGAATTATGGGATTTTATGAATGCTAGATTTTTTTGTCTGTCTCTTCCCTTGTGCATGAAGTACTGTGGCATTGCTCTTAGTGCTGCTTCTTGTGTATGACTGACAACATTTTAGAAGTCATTGTAATGTAGAATTACAATCTAAAGAGATGGGTTGCCCATTTCTTGCTTGGTTGGGGAAGTCATGAATTTTTACAGGCAATTGTTTTGATGACTACTAATGGACTGGACTGGATCTGGCTTCATTTCAACCTGTTTCTGGTGATAGATTTTTGTCCTAAAGGTAAATAAGCAAATGGTAATATCAGACTAAAGGCAGGTGGTTATAAATTCTAAGGGGGAAAAAAGGCAAAATGAAGGATTGACACATTTATTTCTTTGAATTTACAGAAAAGATTTGTAGTATTAGTGAGTCAATAAAATAAGCGTTAGATCTTAGGCAATCACAGTAAAATGCAGTCTAAAACCACAAGCAAAGGCATAACCCAGTGGGTGTTGACATTTTTTTCCATTATCAGTCAGACTTCACAGATAAGACTATCAGAAGGAGAACATTACAGGCAGAATGAAGTGAGTTTAAAAAAAGCCTTAAACATTCTCCGTGTTTACCTTTCAGAATATTCATGGGCTCTCTAGCCTGTGTTGTTTATTTTGGCTCAAGAACTAGATGTTATGCATGATGTATGGTGCAAACTGTTCTTATTTTCTCTGTAAGAGCTTTAATTCTTATCTGTGATCATGGGCTGCATGAAAAATGTTTTTTTATGGGAGTTTTGATAGTAGTGGAGTTTCACTGTTCTTCAAAAGCTGAGTTAGAATATTCCAAACTTAATTAAAACAATTTGCATTATTGCAGCTTTTAAGTGAAAATACCCAATAATTTATGGATGTTTGAAAAGGCAACAGGAATCTCAAAGACATGTGCATAACTTCCTTGTGAGCATGCACACTTCTATCTGTTCATGAATCAACCAATAACTTTCATACAGATGTCTAGACATATGATACGTAAATCGAGGCTTGTGAATGGTGATATTTGTGTGTCTGTGATGTATGTGAATATCTCATATTTAAAAAAAGGAGAATTTTATTTTATAATTCTGATTCAATTTCTGCTTTAACTTGAATAAAGCAAGTTTATAATACAAAGCTGGTTACTACTAGAAGTAAGGCAGTATCTAAGGGAAAGAAACGTGTCTTGATCACTCAAGTATTGTTCTCGAACACGGTGTATTGTGCAGGTTTGCAGAGGTACTCTCTATGCCTGATTTGATGCATCTGCACAAGTGTGGAGTACTGATCTACTGTGCAAAACAGCTATCTCTTGGCTGGTGGTATTCTTCCTTTGCTCTTACAGTGTAGCTAGGTGAAGACTGACAACTACCTAACTGTATTCAAGTACTTTTTTCACTTTGAAGGTGGAGACATTTCATGAAGGCATTACTTCAGCCATATACTTGGTCTACAGTATACTTGGTATCAACAGTAAAACCTATCATTTTACTCATTTATGTAGTTCTCGGAGAATGTTCCTGTTCCAGGATCGTGTTTATCATGTTGCAGTATTTGACAGGTTGGCATTATTTTCAGTATTGCCTGATAAAGATATAGGAATTGCAACTGCATTACATGCAGTTAGTGAATAAGAAGCCATTTGTTAGAGGTTTGCATAAGCTCATTTAGGCTTCATTAACTTGCATTACAAAGGCTGTTTAGCTCTTGGTTCATCTGTTAAACTTGTGGCTGCTGTATTCAGCCCAACTGCACTGAATGTATTGGGTTTTCTTTTGAAAGTTGTTGTGGATAAACTGAACCTTAAATACGAGTTAAGAACAATTTCTCCAGATGTAATTTAATTTCCCTAACAATTCAGAGAATTTGAGAGAAAACATGGCTGGGTACCTTCAGGAGACCGCTGGCAAGGGAAGTGATGATAAGGTTGATAGTCTCTATAGAAACACGTGATCTGAAAATTCTTGCAGACAAACTCTTAATATTGATACTGGGGATGAGGTCAATTAAACGATGCAGGTGCTGCAAGATCCTTTCTTATTCAGCACCTTCCAACTAGAACCCTGGTCAGGCCTAGGGACCTTAAGAGAAAGTTCCTGGGCAGAAGTTCAGGAGCTGATGTAAACCTTGGAAACATAAGGCCTTCATCTGGTTTGAAATGTTAGCAGCAGCCCTCAAAGCTTCTGTACAGGTTGAGTGTAGAAGACAGCTCGCTGTCCGAGTGAATTTGTTCTGGTGCATGGCTGTCTGTGGTTTTTGCCTGCATGGCATTCATGATGGCATTTGAAGCCCTGGATGGGCTGACAGTTCTGTGGAGGTTGTGTTTGTTGCTGTACTCATGAAGATGAGTTAGCAAGTTTTGTGGTCTTTGCTGCGGCACACGCTGGCTGTTGTTACAGAAGTTTGTTTTAGTGATAATTTCAGTTAAGCAGGGAGTGATGGAGTATTTAAAGGCAAAGTAAGGCTGTATTGGCTCTGGGAAAGCGTACTTTAAAGACTCATCATCTTCCGGTAGAGGCTGTACTTGTTTAATTATTTTCTGTAAAGATTCCCAGCTGAATGTGACAATCAGGCGTGTCGTGATTGGAGGCAGATTTCTTTTAGTCTTTTAAAATATTTGGGTGGCTCAGTGAGCTGCCACATCACTCATTCTGCTTCCCGACAGAAAGACGTTCCTCCATAGATTAACGAGGTGGGTGTTGTGAGTATCAGATCTGGTGTGGTAAGAAAATGAGAGTTGGACTTCTTAGAAGTTATACTGAAGCAGCAAGCACATCTAGCAAGAAGAGGTCTGAAATGAGCTTGTTCAGTGTGCATATGCCTTCCAACTGCTCATTAGGAAATGCTGACGGCATGGGATAGTCCTAAATTCTGGTCTGAGTGACTCTTCTCAGGGCTTTGGCAAGGAGCCTCTACGTTTGGACTCAGTCTCTCCCAACGGTAGGAATTTGTGCTTTTCCTTTCAGAAGGGCATAACAAGAGCTACTCTTTCTTTTTTTTTTTTTTTTTAAGATTAAAAAAGAGGTAGTGGTTACGGGAGGAGATTCTGTCACCCTTCCCTTGATGCAGGTTCAGTTCAGGAATCTAAAGTACAACATTGGGGGATAATGTCCTCACCACCACTGTGTAGACTGTTTGTCATCTTGGTATAACTTCTGTGAGATTTCTGCAATTATCTCTATGTATTGAGAATTTTGATTCTGTGGTTGTGATACAACGGGAAACGGAAACAATTATTTATGTTTCTTTAATTCATTTTTTGCATGTAAACTTTTCGGGTATCCTCTTTATAGTGCTCTAAAGATGCAGCCAGACTGATTTTTGGCCCTGTTGCTCTGCAGACTTGGGTGGAAACATGCCCACTTAGCCCATGGCTGAAAGTTGGCTCAGAGCTTGTTGGCTGCAGACAGCTGCTAAGTGAAACACAGGAGGTGTATCACATATCCAACAGCTCCCAGCTTTATAGCTAGAATTACTAGAAAGTTTCTTCCTATAGGAAAAGACCCTTGGAATTTGTAAACATTGCTGTATTTTCAAACAAGGCAGAATTTTAATAGAATGAAATAAGAAAACTCTGTTTTTCTTACATCTTACATTGATACAATCTGTTTGGAGCCAGTAAGACCTCTGAAATCTGCATATCCATGTGCGCAGTTCTTAACAAATTGCATTGTCAACCATCCTGTTTTCTGGCTCCAGACAATACAAATAGTATGTGTTACCAAGTTGTATTGTAGTGCTGTAATGAGTTGTATGTTTTCTCCATAGAGAAAAAAAGCAAAACCAGGGGAGCCAAGAACCTAGGACTGCATTGAAACCTTATATGAGACAAGCAGACTGTATTTGGGCCACTGTATCTTAAGAATTATAGGGGATATTTTATAAATCAGTGTTTCTGGTAGTCTGCCTTTACATCATTCAGTTTGATAGATGATTGCTAGCTCAGTATAAGTTTAATCATTCTGGATCTGATCTATTTATTAAAAAGATGATTAAGGATTTCAGGTAAGGAATAAAATGATCTTACTGAAATTCAGATGCAGTTGGCCAGTTTTGAGAAAGAAATTGTCAGTTTTTTCTTGGTAACTCCTTGTTCTTCTCACAGAACAGCTTGACCTGCAAAAAAGTGCCAAGCTAAAAAGAGATGTCGTGGGCCACATTGAAAACCAATTAGTGACACAGCATTATGGGTAGACTCCTGGGAGTTTGTCGACAGGTCGATGAAAATCAGGGGCTTAATGTACAAAGGATGGCATAAATGAATTCAATATTGGATTTACGATATTCTCTCAGGTGCTCATTTCTTCATCATGTCATTTCTTAGGTATTACTGAGGCTAATTTACCATGTTGTGAGAATTTTTTGGTAAAGGTTTTTGAGCAGCTGAACAAATCCCAGAACTGAACAGATGAAAGCTGAAGCTGAAAAAGTAAATCTGGAAATAATTTTGTAAAAAATTTTGTGACTGTGAAGATAGTTAACCAGTGAAACAACATCTTGGGTGTATTGGTGGATTCTTTTCTCCTTTCTAAAGACCTTCTTCTTCTAAAAGTTGCTGTAGTGTACTAGCTAGAGCATTAGCTTGGTGCTGAGAGTTGAGTTACAGACTGCAGTTTGTTTTAATACTCAGTTATTTCTTAATTAGGTCATATCCTTTCTTTGACATATAGTGACAGTCTGGCTCTATCAAGGCCAGTGTAAGTTTTCTGTAGAAAGTAGTAAGGAGCAGCAGGAAGACTTTGAAAGCCCTCTAGGAATTTAGGCACATTCTTTTTATTAATTTGCATTGACAATTGTGTAGCCAAATGCTGTAGTAACCTTTGAAAATTTCATCCAAAGTATTTGGTTTTGATTGCTGAAGTCCCAGCTACACACAGTGAAGATATGAGTCATTCCCTAGTGATGCTTGACAGTTCCACTGTCTGATGGCCTCAGGCCATTGGTTTGCGCTAATGATGGTCTGTGAAGGTAAATAGTGGGCACCCCCCCACCTCTTAAGGGAAGGTTTTTTCTTCTAAATTGTGAGAAGATATTTGGAGAGACTCAGCTGATAGAAATGAGTTCCTCCTGCTTGTCTCTGTTGTGTCCAGTTGTGCTGGCGTGAGGGAGGTAGCTGCGTATTCTAACCCAGAGCTGCCTATTCCCAGGAATAAAGTGTTATCAAATTGAATATGAGAACAGATATTCTGGATGTGATGAAATAACATACCTGTTATACACCCATGCGTAATGAAACACACAGATTTTAGTGTATGCTTTCTTCTATAGAACTGTAACTCACTACATTACAGTTTAAAATTCTCAGTAGCAGGTTCTGTCCTCTCATTTTTGTAGAGGTTGAAAAGCTTTGGATAGATTATTGAGAAGAAAGGGGACTTGAGGAAACGAAATAAAACAGAGTGGTCTTAAGAAGATAATTCAGAAACTCTCTTTTCTCTGTCCCGTCAGAACAGGAGAGCACTCAATGAATTTGAATGTCACAGACAAATTTCAGAACTGGTAAAAGGCAATGGTTCTTGTATACAGCCTGAACAGTACGTCTGTGAAACTCATTGCTGCAAAGGCTAGTAAGGCCAAGAATATGGCAAAGCTGAAAAAGAAATCGGATACTAGCAGAGTTACTACTGATATCCAAAATTATAATAATTAATGTTATCAAAGTTTGAAAGAGATATTGTGTTTCGAGCTTTGGGGCACAGGGTAATCTCTGTCTGACAGATATGAAGATGAGACTTGTGGAAAGATGATGTCATGTCTACCTTGCATGGGCTCTTATGCTACAGTCTAAACTTCTATGCTGCAAAAGTATGTGAACCTGTTGTCTGATTGCTTGTATCAATTACTGTATACAAAATCCTTTAAAATATACATCCGTATCAACAGACGTGATAGTCATCTAAAACACTGTATTTAATCAAATTGTCAGGAGTAAATGCAGCATGGTTGGATATCTTTGTGATTGTGTAGGTGTCAAAATGCTACTGACTGGTATAAATGGTCTCACACTACACTGAGCATACATACTGAGCATATGTGTCTGTTAGGCTGCATTGTGATTTTTTAGAAACAGTTATTTTTCAGTACAGGTTTTCCTGCTTAGTCTCATTGCTTTATTGGTAAGTCCAGGGTATCATGTTTTCTAGATACAAGGTCTGTCTGCTTTTTCCAAACAGAACCACTTCTCAATTAGTGTGTATTCTGCTGTGGAGCACTCTGGGTGCCACTGGAAATAAAAGCCAAAATGACCTTGCAGTTAAAGTTCACTAACTCAGGATATCCAACCACAAAAAATGAATCCCAAGGCAATTCTTGTATGTGTTTCCCACCCACCTCTTATGACTGGGAAAGGGAGTAAAAGAAAACATACACGATAATGTGATTGTGATTATTCTATTCTATTCTATTCTATTCTATTCTATTCTATTCTATTCTATTCTATTCTATTCTATTCTATTCCGTCCCCTCCCGTCCCGTCCTGTGCCACTTACTCCTTTTTTCTGCAATGTTTTCTGCTGGGTCTTGCAACTGGTTTTTAGTGCAACTTTTGGAATCTATAGAATAATAAGCACTATTATTTTATAGCCTTCTGGCAGGATACAAGCATGATGTAGCTATTTCCCTCAGAGATATAACACTAACATGGCGTGTGCAGACTTTTGGAAATAGACAGAACTAGATCTAATTCTGGATGGAAACCAGAACCAGTACCAGAGGATTTAAACTTCAGTTGCCTATCCTGTAAATAAACTTTCTCCAGAAGAAGTTGTTTCAGACTTAACAGCTATTAAAGGAGGGCTCTAAGGGACCAAAGTTGTTTTTATTTTTGCTTACATGAGAGGTTTCATGTGAAATGATGTGTTAGTAGGAACTGTGCAGGCTTGCACAGTGAAACACTAGTCTGTCATGTAGACCTTGTCCCAAGTGCTAGGGCCGGGAAGAAGTGGGTAGCTTTAATCCCTTCACACATTCAGGTCTGGCAAGAGTGGTTGGAATGGTTTTCAGAGGTGGTGTGGAAAAGTAACTTTATAAAGAAAATGATCTCATTACTTTTCTCCTTCTTCCCTAACCAGCATAATTAATATCTGAATGTTCCCTAAGATTAGTTTTATTTCCTGCCCAGATAGTTGACAGACACTGCTGAGATTTGAATTCACAGCAGGCGAGAGCAGATGGCTACCTTCGCTAACAGATTACTGCATCAAAGCGTACAAACTGTCCAGCTCTGTCTCAATAAACTTCAACATATGATTTATAAAGTGAACATAACAGAAGAAATCCATGATGCCTATAACGGGAATCGTATTACAGCACTTAAAACACTGGGAGAATTGCTTTAGCAGTTATTGTATACTTGTGCTGATCTTCAGATCTTACTAGGCAAGAAAGCATTGCCTGGAAAATTGTCTTCTCTTTGATATTACTTCCTCTCATTTAATTTTTATTGAACTAATTAAACTTAAAGGGAGATTTCCAATACATACAGCTTCTAGTGAAGTTCTAGCGAACATATTAATGCGTTCACACTGATTTGATAGTTAACTCTTTGTATGGGACATTTTACGCAGGCAAAAAAGTCTCTGCTAAACTGCTATACCTGCAAATCCATGATGAAACTACTACACTCTTAACCAAAAAACAAATAACAACAACGAAAAAGAGAACCGTTGTTTCAGAAAAAGAAAAGTCATTGCAATGACATACCCAGCACAGCCGATAAGCTTGATTATTTGAGATGATAAATTGCAAGTAAAACTTGCTTGGAACAGTTGATGAGAAGTGCCTCATAAAGCAGGCCAAGGCTTTTTACAGAGTGTTGCAGCTCCAAATGATGGCACAGTATCTTTTAAGACAGATATGATATTTCTAGCATGTTGCATAATTATTTGCTATGTAAATAAATATGAAATGTGAGGTCCTCTGTACCTAAAGTCTATTTATCTTGCTGGCACTATTTTTTGAGACGATCAGTCTATAATTCCTTGTGCTTTTGTAAACATTCAGTGTATATTTACTCTTCGGGAAGCTCCCATTGCTTTAGGTGCTGAAAAATGACATAGAGAGTGATTTATAGCTCTGCGAGATGGAGGGGGAGTCCTGATTCCTGCAAAATCTGGGCTTGTTTCCTGATGAGTGGTACCGTGTCACTGCTTTTCTGCTTTCCTAAAGGCAATAGTGAAGTCTGCCTGAGGTGCCTTGGATAGCAGCTCTGTGCAATTGCTAACCCTCTCCTCAGGTTTGATCTGTTCAGTGCTCCGTTTCCCTCACTTTGTACTTAAGATCTAGGTTTTGCCCTGCTCTCTGTGAGCTGTGTCTCTGGATGAGAGGGTGGGCTGCAATCCCTTGGGTGATACTGGGAGCTAATGGGATTTTCCTGTTAGTGTTGTGGAGAAGAGTAGGAATATCACAATGTGAGTTCGCGGAAAACAGAGGTT
The DNA here is from genome assembly GCF_028858705.1 of Grus americana. Taxonomy (NCBI): domain Eukaryota; kingdom Metazoa; phylum Chordata; class Aves; order Gruiformes; family Gruidae; genus Grus; species Grus americana. The sequence continues at coordinate 45,157,890 of NC_072891.1, forward strand.
TCTTTGCAGCTGTTATGAAGAGACAGATTAAATTTCCTGTTTTAAAGAATAAGGGAAGGGTTTTTGCATTTGAAGTTAAAAACTGAAGTTAGGATAACTTCTGTTAGCCCACTTGAAATATTTCCCTATGTAATTGAGTTAATGTATTTCCACAGACAGTAATATTTTCTTAGGATGTCAGGTGGAGGAGGTGCAGAAGAATGTTACATTGCAACTTAAAGATTGTAGTTATGTGTTTCCAAAGATGCTGTTTGTACTTCCTGACTGAATAGTAATTGACCACAGTAAATATCTGATTTAATGGCGGTTTTGCTTGCATTTATACAACTTGCTTATAATTAAGTGATGTCTTTCTGTCAAATACAAATGCATGTGGGCTTTTTTTGTTGTTTCTATCCTAGACTTGCCCTCAGCGAACTTAAGCAATTACAACATCACCGTGGTGGAAGGAAAGAGTGTTACATTGTACTGTGATACCACTGGCGGGCCACCCCCTAATGTGTCCTGGGTGCTCACTAATCTTGTTTCAAACCATGAGGTAAGTTTCATATTCAAAGACGTGACAATTCAGGTACAGAAGATACCTGCTGAAGGATGGAATGAAGCTTTCATGTCCAGCTTTAGTTAACGTTTTATTAAAAAGATGAAATAGAAAATTAATGGCAGGATTACAATTGTTTTCCAGTTACTTTCAAATCAGGGTGACTGCCACAGTGCCTTTGGAGAATGGCAGACATTCATGCACTTGGGTTTTTGGATGTTCACTTGTAGATGAGTACTGTGATTTTTTGGAAGTAATGTGGTGAATGAGGATACTGAAACGTAAGGGCTTTCTTATTATCACTGATACCTGCATATGGAGAATAAATCTAATCTACCCTAATAAAGAAAAAAGCTTTCTATCTCTAATTATATTACATTTTAATGCCAAAAGCATGGTGTGTTGGAATTTGGTTGTAAATATTATTTTGTGGCTTGTTTAATTTTCCTTCAACAAACAAAGCAACAAGAGGAAGCCTTGGAAACTGAAGTGAAGGTTTTACTAAAAAGAATGGCAGGGTTTTTTTATAGTGAAATATGAAGATGTTTCCTCAGTAAAATCATCTAGGCAGGGGGAATTTTGTTTCCTGAGATCTTTGTATTCTGTGTCTGTACCTTAGACTGTGTGCACATGGGAGATAGAAAGATTAAGTAATTTCTGATGGAATTGTTGATAAACAGAAGCAGATCTTCAACATGTGGCTGCTGACCTCTTAAATTACCATTATTTACACAGTGGGCAAGACCCTCTGTTATTTACAATTTTATGGCATTGGCTTTCCTACATTCATGATGGTGCAGACTGCCTAAAGCTTCCTGGTCTGTACAAAGTGCGGGGTGTGTACTTCCAAAACTGTTCCTGCAGTGTGTAAGAGACAGAACCTCTGAGGTCTCATAATCTTTGTACTTTCTTCCCTGAGGTCATGATATTAGGGCTGTATAGAAATTGACTAGCCTATCTTCCAGCTCTCATCAGTAAGAGCTCTGCAGAGCTCTAGTTTTATTTTTAAAATTTTCTCTAATCTGTAAAACTACCCAAAGACATCAGTCGTCATCAAGAACAAGAAATTAAAACAGTTTGGGGAACCTATGCCAAGTTGTGCTTTTTCTTTTTTTGAGTTATAAGCCAAAACAAATGTGGGATGCTGTTCAAAAAGTGAGATCACTTCATTTTTTAACCCTCCTATCTTTAAAATGCCATGGTCAGTTTGCTTCAAGCTTTCCAGAAATATTCTGTCCTGGCATAACTTCATCTTGAGATTTCAGAAGGGCTCATAATATAGGCTAACTACAACCTTAGCCATGGAGCACGGTAGTCTTTTCAGTAGCAGAAGAATGAGTGCCTTTTAAACCTCATTTGCCATTCACAACTATCCTTCCCTTTTCTGTGAGTGTTGTTTTTGGTTTCCTTTCTCCCACTTCCATATCTCAGTTTCTGCCTCCCTTTTCTTCACCTCCTATGCTGCTTTTGCCTGTTTTCTCTCTCTTTCCTGTTTTACAAAGAGAGACGTTAAACTGAACTAAACTCTAGTCCTGCAAAGCTAACTGTATGCTCTCAGTGTCTGTGCTGATGTGTAATCCAATTGATGTTAGTTAGATTTTTCTTGCTCTAGATTTCAGCCCTGAGCCTGTGATTGAGCCCTGCTGCTTTCAGTCCAGCTTTGAGCAATGCTGACCTCTGAGAGCTGCACATAGAGAGATGTGTAATGGGTGTTTGCTTTTCTGCTCACCTCGCCTAGTGTCACACTCAAATCAAAGGGACATTTAACTTAAGTGGAGTTAAGGTGTCACCTCGAGGTTCAAAATTCTGGTCCCACAGGACTGTATGCAGGACTGTTCCCACATGTCTTCATTGACCACCGCTGAAAGTCACTATGGTTTTATGGATGCAGTGTGTTACTTGTTTGTGTTCTGTGCAGCACTGAAGTGTGTATGTGTACACTAAGAAAAGTACCTCAAAAGTAGTTTTTAAAAATGATCCTAATTATTGTTTATTTTCTCAATGTGTTTCAGTTCTTTTCTTTTTTAAGAAAACAGTCTTGCACTTTTTGAAGAAGTCCAATATGGAAAGAGTAATTATTTGGAGATCATAATGAATGATTTAAGAAAACCAGAGTCTTTAACAACTAGCTTTGCTAGGGTTTTTTTTTTTCTTTTTTTCTTTTGGTAATTCAGCCCTATTTGCTTTATTCAGTGTTGCATAGCTGCGTATTCAATATGGCATTTAAGACTGTAAATGGGCACTGAGCTTTCTAAAAATCCTAAGAATCAATAGTTCTAAGAATCATAATTCTTACCTTAATTAGCCTGTGCTTAAACACATAAAACAGTACTTGGGCAGTAGCTTAGGTAGTAGAAGGTATGTAATTTCTCATGGAAGATTTCTTGAGAAGAACAAGCTTTCAAGAAAAATTTGGCTAAGGAGGATGGAGGAGACACGTTGTCAAGGTACAGTAGAGCTCAGAAGGCAGCTGTGGAAGAGATGTCAAGTGTAAGCGTGAAGGAAAGAGACAAAAGGAAGAGTAAAGCAAGGATTGAACAGAATATGGGAAGGAAGGAAAGGAAGGAAGGAAGGAAGGAAGGAGTTCAAGGGGAGCAGAAATAGACTGTAGAAATCAGTCATGAAGTTGAAGAGAGGGATGAGCACGGGTAAGAGTATAGAAAGAAATATTTTTGTAGAGGGGAAGAAGTGTTTAGAAAAACAGGGAGAAACTGAAAGTGACAGGACAGAAAAATGGTTGAGTGCAGTGTTTGTAGCAGGACTTTTGGAGCTTTGAATCCACTGCCACTGACAGTTACAACTGGTTCCGTAGGTGTCTTGTGTCTGTTTGGATAAGACACTAAATAAGACTTTGATTACTTGTAGACTGATTCAGCTAAAAGGAAGGGAAAATGAAAAATGCCATTTGGCTGTGGCCAATGACTCCCTCCCTCTCCCTTGTTTTTTACACTGCGGTTGACACATACATGTTTTTCTGATGGCTTGTAGAGTGACACAAGTAAGAACCCTGCCTCGCTCACCATAAAGAACGTTTCATCCATGGACAGTGGACTGTGGATTTCCTGCGTAGCAGAGAACATTGTGGGAGAGGACCAAGCCTCTGCCGAGCTCACGGTATTATGTACGTATGCAGGCCTTCATACAGTTCCCAAGGCCAAACTGCGTTGGCAGCAACTGTTTTGAGTATAAATATTTTTTGGGCACACAGGTTGTCAAAACAAAACCCATTAAGGCATGTGAACTATCTACTGCAATTAATGCTGGGAGTAGCCCAACCAGCAGTTGTATTTATCTTTTTCAGCCCTGCATACTGCAAATTATCTTCCAGTTAGAACGGTCTGTAAGTAAAGGTCTGAAACCCAAAATACTCAAAGGCAGTGTCAGTGTGGGAAGGTTTGTAATGGTGTGCATGTACGTACACACTGTCTTAGGAATTAAGACGTGTGAATGCATCAAAAGGCTCGTAGAATTAATTATAAGAGACTACAAATGTTTAAGTTCTTGTTATGTAAAGCAACAACTGCTTTGTTCAAAAAATAACACACTTGCAACATTTGTACTGCCAGATGTAAATTTATTTGTCATAACTTTGAATAATGTACTTATTTGTCAGGGCCAAGGAAGGGGGAAGGGACATGTAGTGTAGAGGCACTGGCTTCTTAGATCTAAGCTCCAGCCTGAATTCATTTTGTGTGAACTAGACAGCATGTTTTCACAAGTTGCAACCCTCTGTTTAATTGAAGATGGGAATGGAACGCTTTGTAGATGGCAAACTTTGTTCAGCATGTGCTCATGACAGAGTAAACTAGAAAAATCACTGTAGATGTAGGTTTGTAGGTTGAAATTGGATATGTAATAGCAATGGGAAGGGACATAAACTAGAAATGTTTGAACAGTGTAAATGAGATTCTGAGTTTGGCACTGTTATGAGTGATAAAAGAGAGTATAACTAGATAAAATTGGATGCAGTTAAGAATAAATATCAAGGAAAATTTCCCAATAGTGAAATAATGGGCAAGGTGTTGGAGTAATCTCCTGAGGGAAACAGAACAAGTCTGTAAACTTCAGGCGTTTAGCAGGTTTGAACAAAGAATCAGAAAATGTATGGTAGAAAAGCATCTTTCCCTGACAGAAGAATCCAGGGAATTAAGTCATCTGTTCTGGCTTTGATTCTGTGAAGAAAATAATCTGAAAGTTTGGATTCCTAGCTTAATATATTTCCAGTACTACTTGCTTTTGGCCAACTTTTAAATATTTTCAGTACTGTTGTGTTCTTTCAGCACTCCTCTGCACCATTTTTTCAGCAGAGTAAAGCTAAAATGTCTCTCTCCCCCTTCTGAGTGATCTAGTAACTGAACTTATAGGGTTTAAGTGATTTAACAGGCGTTAAGTCTTTGTCTGAAACTAGTTTGTTTTGTTTCTTTCTAAAGAACGGCTTCATTTCAGTTGTGAGCATAGTACCCTAGGCAGAACAGGTGGGTTCCTGTGTGAGTACCCTCCAAATAGGTATCATTCTTATCAATAACATTCTTTTATACTGATGAAAGAAAAATACTTCCCTGGTAACTTTGGGGGGAGGGAGGGAAGGAAGGGAGGAAAGACATGTTGAGAATATTCTGATGTTCTTCGCTCTTTTTTCCCCGATATAGTTGCACCAAATATCACATTTATTGAATCTCCAACCCCGGACCACCACTGGTGTATTCCATTCACTGTGAAAGGGAACCCTAAGCCCACATTGCAGTGGTTCTATGAAGGCGCTATACTGAATGAGTCCGAATACATCTGTACTAAAATACATGTTATCAATCAAAGTGAATACCATGGCTGCCTTCAGCTGGACAATCCTACCCACCTGAATAATGGTGCTTATACCTTACTGGCAAAGAACGAGTATGGAGAGGATGAAAAAAGGGTTGATGCTCATTTTATGTCAGTGCCTGGAGATGGTGAGTATATTTTTTTTTATGTTAGCAATTGCAAATGGATGCGACTGTGGAGACAGTGGTCCTGGCCAGTTTAACTGTTTTGTAGGTTTGGAGGAAGCTTTTTATATGCTCCCTGCACCCTTCCCCCTCCCCCCCTGCCCCCAATGAATGTCTTCAAGATTAGTTGTAAAATAATGTTTTTCTTGAGCATTTTCTTGTTTATTGCTTCTCAAGGGAGGCCATGCTAGTACTCTGTAAATCTTCCCTTTGAGTAACTATCCTTAGTGCCAGATAAGGCTAGTAAAAGGTTCCTGTGTCTGAAGTGTTTCCTCAAGCCTCAGTTCTGATCCTGGAAAGCACTGGGTGCCAGTTCAGCCACTCTGTAAGTTTTCTGCATTGCATATGAATGCGACTAGACAGTGTATCCAAGGACATGGGGGATGCCTATGTAGCATCTAGTGCCTTGCTGGAAAATCAATAGTGCAGTCCAGAGAGTTGATGATAATATGTTGTTTAGGACACCAGAGGGAGCTGGAGAGAAAACAAGTAACCCAGAGGCAGGATGGACAAGGTCTCAGGTCCTCACAGGCATTTCGATGTCCAATTCCCATTTGTTTCCATGGAGGTTGGGCACCTACATGCCTAGGAATATCCATGCTCAAGATGGTTGCTGTTAAGTATTTGCATCTTCAGTTGCTCTAAAGGCTCTGCCTCAGCCCTCCTAAATGCTGTGTGAGCAGGCTCAACGTGGACTAACTTGTTGAGCTGCAGGGACTACTGTAAGTGCTTGATGTTCAGTGTGGTTTGATGTTTTCCCACATCTTCAAAACCATATGTGAAGTGACTGAAGGCATACATGTAAGCAATTGCTGTATGTGGAAAAAAACTCTGAGTGGACCTTGCACAGCTGGAGTGGAAATAAAGGCATGTTTTTGCACAAATAATTGCACAGTCATATCTGAAAATATGAGCATATGTGTACCTTTGGCTTTTTAGCCATGGGATATAAATAGCCGCCTTTTTTTGAAACAGCAATGTGCAGTGCTAATGTTATCTGGCAGAAAAAAAAAAAAGTGAATATTTAAATTCTCTCTCCTGCATTGCAGGCTACAGACAGCAAAAATATGGTCTGTATTTAGTGTTTTTCCCTCTCAGCTCAGTCTGCTGTAGGGAGAGAAATGGCAGGTCTTTTGCTTTCCCGTCCTTAGAAGGCGAAGGTGAAGAGCTGATACAACCAGGCTTTATTTACTCCTGCTGTCCATAGTGATCCTCTCCTCTTTTTTTCTCTGGAGTTCTTCCTTAAATAGACTCATTACAGAAACATGCCATGGTTTCAACTACTGGCATCCTCTAATACTGCATTATAACAGTTCCGTAAAACAGTTCACCTCATTGATACTCTGTGTACAATGGAAGTTCTTTTACACCCTGGTTATTTAATATTAACCTGGCTTCATTTTCTTAACAGAATAACAGTTTCTCTAATACATTTAGGTGAATTTATAATTTTTTGCCTTTGGTCCAAATCCCTTTTACTTTTCTGGTTTTCCCTTATGCTTCTCCCCTGTACATTGAAAATTTCCGAGCTGTGGCCATTTAAATCAGTAAATAGAACTGTAGGTATCCTCCAAATTAGAAAGACAGCACAATTTATTTGTTCCATCCTCTTTATACTCATAAGGAATGTAAGTCTCCCAACATAATCTATGCTGTGTTCTTTAAGCATTTCCCAAGCTCTGTGGTGGATTAAGCTTCACAAAAAGGGTATAGAGGAAGCTGGACTATGTGTAGACAGGATGTAACTGCATTAGAAATCAGCTTATGCATCGTGGATGGCACCAAACCAGTCTTAAAAATTAACAACCGGGGAAATTGCTTATCTACTTAGCCTCCTCAATATTGTTTTTATTTTTTTCCTATAAGAATCATGGCATTGAGCTTTTGAAAATGTCACAACATTGTTGTTTCCTCCAGTGAAGCTGACATAAAAGAAAATGTTAAAAAACTAGAATCCTCTGTGCATTGTATTACAATTTTTGTTTTGAACTATTACTATTTAAAGCACTGTCAGGCTTTTTCAAACCCTTAAAAGGCTTTTTCAGTGCTGTCGTTACTGTGTAGTTTCTTCTTTTGGCCCACATATTGTACAATGAAGCATAAAGATTAAGGCCCACGCCCTGGTATTATGTTCATTTCCATGTCTTCATGACTGAATTAAATACCAACCCTGATGTTTCACGGGGTGGGGTGTACTCACTGAGCTTTAAACTGATTGTCTGGTTATTGCATCACTTACGGGCAAATGCTCTGAAGGTAAAAACAAAAGAAAATAAAAAAAACCCCCTCACCTATAATCCATATGTCTGTCTAAATTAAATACAACTAAGTCTGAAGCATGTTCTATCATCAACAGTGTAATACTCCATTTTCAAAGTTGCATCAAATGTGATGAAGACATGATTTGTGCTAAGATGCTTTCAACTTCCAGCACACTACTCGTAGGATATTTTTCACTGGTCTGAGGATGCAGGCATAAAGGAGAGGAAAGCATGTACCACAGTGGGATTTCTACTGAGTTAATGATAACACAGTTAATGTTGTAGATTAAGACTTTGTTTTAAATACAAAGACCCAGAAGAATAAATTTCATATTCTATTAGCTGGATTTTTAACTGGCTTTAATCTGCTAAAGTTCTTGGATTCCTGTGAAGCTGTTCTTGCTGAGGATGACTTGATTATTTGAGACTACACTGCAGCAAACAGTAAGCAAGACACATTCATGTTTTATTCTGGAGGCTGTTCCCATAGTTGATCCAAATCAGCTAATGAATGTGGGAGAGATTTTTACCAATAGTAAGTATTTTTAATTAAGCTTATTCATCTACTAGCTCTCTGCTCTAAAATTCAGCTGAAGGAATCCAAGTCACATAGTGTCTTATCAAAGTAAAAGAATATGTTAAATATGCCTTAGAAATAGCATCTTGCTTGTGCAGCATAACAACATGGGCTGTTTTGCAGAAGTATGTTTTTGGATTGAGTCTTTTGCTGCTGCTTTGTTTTGAAAATGTCAACTTTAGAAAGAAAAAAGCAAGCAAACCAAGTGTGGTCAATGTAGTTTATAAAGATGAGTGAATAGGATAAGCCTCTTAATAATTTATTTACACAACAACCTGTTCTAACAGGGACCAAACCAACAATGCTGTTCTGTGTTTGCCTTAAAAATAATTGTGTCTAAACATGCAAAATTACTGTGGTGAAGTTTAATGTTAAAATAGCTTCATCTGATGTTTTGATGATTGAGTAGATATGTTTTTATGTATGGAATACTAAATAGAAATTTGAGTTTTATCCAGCATCTTGATTTTTGCAACTTTATTTGAAGTGAAGAATTTAGTTATATAAAAGATACTTGAATGGAGTTGATGACTTCCTAGTTTATATCCCTGGCAGGAGTTAGGGGGTTAAACTAATCTGATTACTTTACCCCAATTCCAGTAAACAGTAACAAAAATGTTGCCAGTAACTCAGGAATAAAGGCCTGGGAATTTTTTTTTTTCCTTCAAATTAAAATAGGTAAATTAGAAATACTGTCTTTCAGCAGATGGATGTTTTATACTGGAAAAAATGAATCCCTGAGCTTTTATGGACAGAAAACCATGGTCAGAAGTTGCTTGAGGACAGATAGTACAAGCTTTCTTCACTTGTTATTTATTTCTGCAGATTGACATGACAGTTCTCCTGGGGTCTATTAACGTATATCTCTGGATACCAGAATATCTTCAAATGCATTTAAAAATAAACCTAATTATCTGCTGCCATTCTGCAAATAGGTTGAAACTTGGTTTAGTATTTTCAGCAGAGATTCTCACACTGTTGACATAAGCAGAAACAATCGTGTTCTGGTCATACTTCATAGTGGCTTTATGCCAGTGTAATGCCACTGCTATGGATTTACTGTATAGTACTATAAACAGAATTATGCTTTTTGAAGTTTGTTTCATCTTTAGAGATTTTAACTATCTGTTAATTTTATTACCAAACCAACAAAAAGAAAGAGTAAAAGTATGGAAGAGATGATTAGGAGCCTACTACATCAGCTATGCTATAAATACATTATAGACCAAAATGAACAAGTAAGTTGAAACACAACACAAGTATCTTTCAAAGTGTGAATAGTCTAATAGTACGCTAATTTCAGTGGGCGCTCTGTGCAATATGCTCATATATGTGCTCAGCCTTACATATGTGCAGTAATTAGAAAAAGCTGCAAACTGGAACTAGTAAAATTTTAAAAAGTGTAGACTAGACGAGTATCCAATTTGCTTGTGTAAAGGCTGGCTTCTGAGACATCTGACTCTTTTGGTAAGAGTTCTGTCTGTGTATCAGCTGTGCAGCTGGCTTCTTGGAAGCATCCTTTTACAGAGCGAATGAAATGGTGCTGCTTAGGTCATTGCTACCTCTAGCCCTTAGTTTGCCAGCTCACAGCTAAATCGGTTTGCTCTCACAGTGATTTAATAGCAACATTTTTTAACCTAGTAAAAAAGTCAGTGATTGTCAATACTCACTGAAGTCTGCTTCCACTTAAGGTCAGGGAGAATTTTACCATTGATTTTTCAAGAAGAATAGTTATTGTTGCACTTATTCCAGATATACATTACCAGCAGAAAGCAGAATTTTGCCCAGTTGGGAAATACGCCTGCCTTTACCAGAGCTAGTGCCCTGTGCATTAGCTGTTTCACATGAAGCAAAATAATAGCCTTGAAGCAAAATACTAACCTTTGGGATAGCTCTAAAATGGTTGTAAATGTAATCTGATAAACAGGTACTGCAATATAGTGATGTTGCTTTGCATTTCTAAAGGTACTGATCATTGCTATTGCAAATAACTTGTCAACTCTTAAAAAATTCCTAAAGAAACTCTTAGTCTTCCAGCATTTGCAATCTATTTACAAAAGCTTTTTCTCTTTTTTTTTTTTTTTTTCTTCTCTTTTTCATGTGCAGGTAGTGGCCCAATTGTGGATCCAGACGTTTATGGTATATATTTGATTTCCTTTTCCTTTTCTTTTAATGATAGAAATGAAGGAACTGAAACCATTAAAAGATTGAATGTCAGGCTCAGTTAGATTGAAATGGCACATATTATAACACAATTCTAAAAGGTACTTTGTATTTTTGGTTCTTCTCCTGCCTTATATTATTTAAGATACATGAGGGTAATATGACATTTTACTTACTCTGCTGCTTTTGCTTCACAGTAGGAGAAGCATAAATCCACTGCTACAAATTGTTGCACTTGATCCTGTAGGGTGATAGCTGTCTGATGTAGCTCACAGGCGTGAGATTTTGTGAACCTTTTGGAGGCATTTCTTGGAGGAACGAGAGTTTGTGATTTCTCCTTATATAACTTTATTTATTTTTTTCAGGGATGATTCCATACTTGTTTTGCCTCCAAAAATGTACCCCTAAATCCCACTTAAAAATGAGGTTGGCACAAGTAAGTTTTCCTGTAGGCAATTTATTTTGCTCTGTCCGCTCATTTCTACCTTCCCTTAATCTCTCTTGCATAAGCAGACCATCAACTCAGTGATACCTGAGTGTGTGCCAGAAGATTTGATGACACAGTGTTCACATTAGTTTTTTAGTTAGGCAAAATATTTTGGTCTGTTCCTAGTGAAAGCCGGAGTGCACTAGAATAGAAGCTGCAGAATGAAAAGCAACTGGCTAGTTTTACATAATACTTCTGGTATACTTATGGTGAGTGGGAAAGTCCATCCTAACCAACATACCGAAACACCCTTTATCTTCCAGACAAAGCTGGATCGTGTTTGCAGTACTTTTTATTTGGATGAAATGGCCCATGACTCAAGTTTCCTTAAGCTGATTTAAATGTTATTGCTTTGATTCCATTCCATGTCATTAAACTTTAGCAAATGTGCAATTGAAGCATCAATTTGGCTTTAAGTGCTAAAGGATAGCTTCCCCTCCCTCTCTTCCAAATGCTTGGTTTTTTGGGGTTTTTTTTGGGGGGGTAGGGGGTGGGAAGGAGGTGATGGTTTGCACAATTTCTTGCATGTGTTGTATTATATAAGCTGCATGCATGAAGATTTTGATTCTGAGCTGTTGATCAAGGTCCTGATGCCCGTGTATGGCTTTAACCATATCAGTACTGTGCTTCAATTGACGTGGGTAGGTTTCTGCTGAGATGTGTGCTTCAAGTTGTGCTAGTGGATCACAGCCTGCAAGACCTAGTCCTGATGAAAGCAGCCTTCCTTTTTTACTCCTGGCTTTTCTTTCTGCTGTTTGAAATGGCTGTCTTTGATCTTTGTTTCAGTGACTCAGTGCTTGTTTTGAGAAACTCTTTGTAGTCCAGAGTGTTTTCCTAATTATTCCAAATTTACAAGTCCACTTAGTGAGGTGAATAAATGAGGCTGGGTGGAAAGTCTAGGAACTGCCACACTTTTTCGGAGAACCACTGCCTACATGGCTGATGAGAGGACCCCTGGGATGAGCTTCCCCCAGAGACTGAGTGGATTTCATGATATTTTTTCAGACCGCTTTCCCTCTGTGCTAACCTGTTTACCCACAACTCAGGTTGTGTTGGAAGGAAGATTTAAAGCACACCCCGCTACCCCCAGGCTTCCCTTTAAAATGCATTTTTCAGAGGCCAGTGCTAATCATGTGCGAATGTGCCCAGTGTAAAAGGTAAAGGCAGCGGCAGAGGATTTGATCCTGCTGGGCACTGGGACTAGCTATTTATCTGTCAGTCTGTTGGCCTCAGGTAAAGTTAATGGGAGCTGCAAGGTGCTTCCTGGGAAGTGTCGGGGTGCTGCAGGGCTGGGGGCTCCCCATGGAGGTCCATCAGGGCAGGGCCTGGCAGCCGGGGCCGTCCCACTGCCCCAGCCAGGAGCGGGGTAACCTGGAGGTCCATGGGCAGCCACAGCCCCAGGCATTGGCCCGCAGGTGGGCCCAGCTCAGCAGGACCCATTTTTGGCCAGCACCAGGCTGTGAGGGAGGAGATAGAGACAGAGGCGACGGAGGGCAGCGGACCCCAGCATTGAGTACCCCTCTGTGCAGAGCAAAGCCCTTCAGGACTGGATTCCCTCTCTCCCTTGGGAATTGACCTTCTGTGCCCTGTGCTCCACGTGAGGTGATTTCCAAATGTTTTCCGTGAAACACTTAACGGGAAACAGAACTGATGAGGTCACAGCAGGCTGCGTGATGTCGTGTTTGCCAAGGGGAGTCCTGGTGTGCCCCAGCTGCACAGGGCACACTGCAGGCGCAGAGCAGTCGCTAGTACCTCCATCTCACCTCTGTGGCACCTCTCTGAAAAGGCAGAGAGGAGTGGCTGTCCTGGCCCTGTCTGGGAAGTAACTGAGAGAATTAAAGGGACTCACCCGGGGCTGAGCAGGAAACCAAATGCAAATACAGCTTCTTTGGCTCTGAGTTCATGTCTTTGTGCCACGCTGCTTCTAACATGGTGGTGAGTGCCAACATAGAATCATAGAATCATGGAATGGTTTGGGTTGGAAGGGACCTCAAAGACCATCTAGTTCCAACCCCCCTGCCATGGGCAGGGACACCCTCCACTAGACCAGGTTGCCCAAAGCCTCCTCCAACCTGGTCTTCAACACTTCCAGGGATGGAGCATCCACAACCTCCACAACATGCCCCACATCACCCAAGCCCCCAGGGGACGGTGCAGTGACACCCCCCTCTTCCCCCACCCCCCGCCCCGTGCTGGTGTGACTGTGCTGTTGTGTGTATCCCAGCCGCCATGCACCTTGTTTGTAAAATGGCTGCAAAATGCTGCCCAGCCCCAGTTGCGATTCACCGCAGTTGGCGTAGTCACAGGTGGCTGCGTGAGCTACGCAACATTGGAGAACCTGGCCCTGAAGCGATAGAAGTCCCACATAGCATGAGTCAAGAGGTGTGACCCTGTCTGTATCAGAGTGCTCGGTGTCTATGTCAGGATTTCATGGTGAAGTGAACAGGAATTTAACTCAGAATTGCCTGGTTTTGGCTGGGTAGCTGTTGCACATGTTTTCCTTGCCTGGGTCACCCGTTTCAAGAGGCTTTGAAGATCTGGCACCAGTTCAAATGCAAGCGCTTCACAGTTATACAGCTGGGAATGGCAACGTAACACCAGTGTACCGATGTGGCCTACTTTAGCTCTTGCCCATTTTAATATAAAAGTGCATTCAGAGGATTCACAGACCAGACCTGAATCACTCTGCATAGTTCTGTGATTTCCTGTAGCTTAGTACAGATGTGAGCACAAACAGAACTGCAAATAGCATCAGCTTTTGCCCACCGCTATATACAGGTAAAATTAAAAGCAAAAAAATTTCCCTCTTGGAAGTTTGTGTTACAGAGCCAGAGCAGTGAAGGCTCTAAATGTTTGTTTTATATATTGGTCTAATAAAGCTACTGTAAATAAATACAGGGTTGGTCAAATCTATCTTTGTGATGATTTTCCCGTTAATTGCAAAGGAAGCCCAATCTTGTAAGCTGAGATACTTGTTATAAAGCAGGTTCTGCCTGCAAATGAATGAAGCAGAAGTCACCCCTTTGCATGTGGCAAAGCATGTAGTCATGGTCGCGGATGGTCTACACAGCACCTTGTCCAAGTGTCCAGGTGAGCCAAGCAGGCAGGGTTTGTGCTGCCCAGAGTAGGGAGTGCTGTTTGTTTGCCTCTTGCTACTGTTCTAACCTTGCTGTATAGGAAGCTATAAGCATAGAGATGCAGTGCTGAGTCGGACAATTCAAATGGTAAAAGACATGGGAAATTAAATTTTGTTTCTCATGATAGCTCTGTATACTTAATAAATGTTTTGGTTTGAAAGATGCATGCATGGTGTAGAGCCAAAATAGACTACGTGAGCTGATTAGACAACTTACTGTACTGACTGTAGCACTGGTGCCAGGGATAGCTGCGTAGCTTCATATACCAAAAAAATCTGCACCCTGCTGAGTGCTTTGCAGAAAGCAAATGTGTTCATGCATGCATGAAGATCAAAAGCCCAGTGCAGCTTGTTGCTGGCATTGCTTGCTGAGTTCTCCAAAATGGCCCTGGAAGCTAAAGAAGATAAACTCTACTGAGGCGCAGGCACTCCCTGCCCTTGTTCGGCATCAGCTTTGCAGTTGCAAGGGTTCCTGCCCCTGTAGTTAGTAAGAGCTATGCCTCTGTGCTCTGCTTTTTCAGCTACACAGTTAAAATTTCATCTGAAAGCTTATGGCACTGATTTTAATAAAAATGTATAAAGAAATATGCAGTTAATTGCAAATTTAAATTACAATGCTGGAGGTGCATTTTGTAATAGATGCAGTTATTACCCTTGTTTGTTTCTTTCATCTGCACACATTAGAGACATAAAATTGAAATGTTAGGTATATTTCCAGATGTAATCATAAAATAAGCATTTATTTTATTTTAATGCACATTTCTCTAAGGTCATATGTATATTATTTAATTCTTTTTATCCCATTTGAATAATTTGACAGGAAATCATGGACTGTAAATACCTTTGTTTAATTTTAAAATAATTGTAAATAATTAAGCCATGTTCATTCTTTTTGATGGTTCTGGATTCACCCTGCAGACCTATCAGTGGGATTATTTTGATAAATCAAATTTCATCATACCATCTCAGGCACTTAATTTTTTAAAAATTTACCTGTATGACAGTTTATGATGCTAGACTGTAACCTCTGTGCACACAACAGTATTTGTTATTGTTTTTTAAATGAAGAAAAACAGCTGTTTCACATTTGATAGTAATAAACTATGTAGCTAAAAAACCCATCTGCCAAGTTCGTCTCAGCTAAACAAAAGTCCCCAAGCTGATTTCTAACTGTCCTATATTTGGCTGAATACAAGGCTGGAGAAGTTCAGTACAGAGGGCAGTCTTCCATTTTTAATGGGAAGTCAGAAGCACATAAAAATAGCTTTATGGATGGAGTTCTTAACTCTAGTTTTTCCAGTAGAGATACACATTATAGTGTAGATTGCTTCTCTTTTCAAGTGTGTCAGTCACAACACATCTGTTCGATTATCTACCACAGAGATCCCCCCCCAAAATGTTCCAACTACACTAGCAATTATGTATTGTGTCCAAAGAGCTCAGAGTCCTGAGAGTTGTTAGTGGCCTTACTGCCTTAGAAAGCAGAAATAGTAAAGACAACGCTTTCGCCACTAAGGTTACAAAATTATAAAAGCAATCTTTTTCTCCTTTCCTAAGAGTATGAAACCACACCTAATGATCTTGGAGACACCACAAATAACAGTAATCAAATCACTTCTACGGATGTTTCCAACAAGGAGAATGAAGATAGCATCACTGTAAGTATATACATTGTTTCCTGATCTGTAATCTTGGTGGAATTTCTGCCTATAGAACTCACAGAACTGTGGAGATCGTAATAGGACCCTGAGCTACCAGAACACCAGAGCTATTACTGTGTTGTGAATTTGCAGTAGATTTTAGTATAAGTAGATGAATTGGTACACCTTTTCCTTTGCTGCCTTGCCTCTCATGCTCTCCTGAACTGAATTGTTGGAAACAGGTAGCGGTGGTTGATATTGCAGCCTCCCTGCATCAGTGACTCCATAAAGCAGCTGACAGTGGAGAGTGTGTGCGTTCATGAAGCAGAGAGCAGACTGTGAGTTGGGACACTGTGCTGAAAAATTGGGAGGATCCCAGTCTTGTCTCGTCTGGTAACAGAATCATTGAATGGCTGAGGTTGGAAGGGACCTCTGCAAATCCTCTGGTCCTCCTGCTTAAAGTGGGGCCAGCGTGGTTGCTCAGGGTTGTGTCCACTCCAGTTTTGGTATCTCCAGGGATGGAGACTGCACAGCCACTCTGGGCAATCTGCACCAGTGTAAAACCACCCTCACAGTAAAATTTTTTTCCTATGTGCTTTTCTTACGTGTTTTCTTGTAACGTGCCGCTCTGCTGAAAGGGAAAGGGGTGATGTGCACTCCCTCCCACCTGCCTTGAATGTATATGATATTGAAAAGTTGTTCTCAGAGGTGTCTGAATCTCTGTTCTCTGCAGGATGGAAGAAACCTCAACAAGTGGCTGTTTTCTGTACTCTTTGATCTGAGTGCAGATGTTTCTCAGTTGAAATGAATCTCCTTACCTAACTGGGTTTATCTGAAAGTATGCTGAGTGTCTTTGAAGGTAGTTCATGAGAACAAAACAAGCATACCTGTCTGTGTCCTCTTTTTAGGTGTATGTTGTGGTGGGAATTGCAGCACTGGTGTGCACTGGTTTAGTCATAATGCTCGTTATTCTGAAGTTTGGAAGACACTCTAAGTTTGGGATGAAAGGTAAGCGGGGTTGTTTTTTCTACATTCCAGAATTACTGTGGATTGTTATAAGCTGATACTATAGGCTTTTGCACTGAGAGCAGTCAAAATAACTAGACTTCAGGGACATCACATTTAGTGTTTCGATTATTCATCAGGTAAGTGAGGGCAGAGGCAGATGTCAACAAAGTGTAGAATTTTGGATCAGACTCTTCTACTTCTCTTTTTTTTCTCATGACAAAACACATTTCTCTCCTTTCTGCTGCAGAGCCCTCTGGGACACTTCCTGGAGTAAAATATTGCTTGAGTCAGTGTAGGTAGGAAGAAGATACAAAATGAAACGTATTCTGATATGAGTTTCATTACAACAGTTTGATGAGAATCTATGCTGTATGTAAGAGGTACTTCAGACCATACTACAATGTCATGTTAAGGTGATAGATTCAAGGTGAAACAATGGCAAGAGTGGAAGATGCATTTCCAGTGAATCCTGTCATGCTGGTCCTTTCTGACAGATGCATTTTCTTGAGCTTCTGTTTGTATCTTGGGAAGTAGCAGCTGGAGAGAGCAACAGGTGCTTGTGCCCCTGTGGAAGGGGGAAATCTCAGCCTTTCTATTTATTCATTTATTTTATTTGCAGTTAGATGGAGGTATGTTTAACACAGAGGTACTTGCAACAACTCCATTACCGTATAATTTAGTGATATCATCATTCTGTCTCTGGGTGTATGGGTGAAATTGTATTTTTTAAAAAAGAGAAAAAGAATCAAACACTTACTGTCTTGCTGTGAGAACTAGAAGGTGCTTGCTTTGCTGTGTGCTAAAGGAGATGAGCTGTTGTTTTTAAGATGTGTAGAGGAGGATGTGTGGAGGGAGGGGTAAGTAATCTTTTGGTAGGCTCCCATTAACTGCATGTCCTTCCTATCAGCAGTGCTGATGACATCGTACCACATGGATGTATATTTTGGTAACCCTTACTTGCTCTTGACAAGTGCTCTTTTCAAAGGTAGCTACTGTATAATTTGTGGTTCTATATTCTGTTTAAGAGGAAAGTTCCTGGAACAGATGAGATTTGAGCAGAGCAGAAATGTAGTTGGTGCAGATTAGCTTGCTGGGATGGTAACCTTTTCTCTCACCTCCTTCTAATATGACATTGTCTCTGCTCTTTGGGGTAGCTTTAAAAAAGGACAGTCATTGTGAAATATCCTAATAGCAACATGGAGCCAGCAGGATAGAGCTGCAGAGTTTTGGCCAAAGACTAGAAAAAACTTTCAGTGACTGAACAAGATTTTATTTGTGTATGAAGCTTTCTGAATTAGAGAGCTGAAGTAGGTGGAAGCTAAATGAGAGCAACGATGAGAAATGTCTGATGTTAGCTCTTCAAAACTGAATGATTGCTATTTTTTTTCAAAATTTGCATTAAATATTTCAACACAACATTAGTGGAGGAACTAGGAAGTAAACTCTACCCTGAGGGAGAATGTGCAAAGTTGCATTTTGTGCAGTACCATGTTAAGTTACCTTCCAGGAAGCTCCTGTGTGGATGTTTTTTAGTATCATCAGGTACAACTTTTCTCACAGAAGTAATGCTCTTGCCTGATCAGTAAGTTTGACCTCAGTAGTTTTTTATTGCAGAATTGTCGCTGTAGATGATATTTTAGTAAGGATATACTTTTGGGGAAATGACTACATGAAATTATGAAGAGGCAGCAACCTCTCATATATGATGTTTATTTTATTGTTTAAATTTGACCAGTGATGGTCAGGAATATCAGTAAAATGAGTTCACAGTTCTGGTACACTCCTTCAAAAACGAAGTACGGGCATGATATGTGTGGTAATGGTGAAATGTCACTCTCAGCTACAAATAACTCTTGAATGTTTCATTAGAAAGGAGTGACCTTCAGTTAACCCTGAAGTGAACCTCAAACTTTGCATTCACATCTGAGCTTCACAGTCTGGATCTATCCATAGTCCAAAGTTCCAGAAACACTCTCTTCATTTATCGTCATCAGTATCACTGAATTTATATAAAGCAATGTTTAAAGACTTGAGATTACAACACCAAATCGATATGTAATGCCCAGACAAATAAAAAAATATTACCTGCTTTGAAAAGCCTGCAGCATAAGTATATATTGAGAATTCATAAATGAAGATAAACAACCTGGGGTATTTGAGCATGAGGAAAATAAGGCAAAGGTGAGGAGAAATTTTTTGCAGTCAGTATTGATCAGTACAATACATTCAAAATGTGTATCTTGGAAATTTTGAATAAAAGGATCAAGCCAGCTACATATGAATTCCTTGAGTTGTCTGCCATTGAATTCAGCGACAGCACAATTAGTCCCAACTTAGTGTACAGACATCGTATTTATAGTTGGTGGTTTAATAAACAGTAGGTAAGTGGGAAGAAGTAAAATATCCAGATTGCCATTGAAAATATTTAGAAAACAAGATAAAAATAATCTTCTTTTCAAATCTTCCCCAAAATATTAATGAATATTTTGCATTCATAAGAAGGAACTTCCTGATTTACATCAGGCAGAAATGCACAAAAAGCTGTGTTTCATTTTTCTGTTATCTTGTGAGAATACAACACGGTCACGTCAGACACCTGTCATTAAACGTCTCCCCACCCTTTTTCAGCAAGCAGTTTGGGAAAAAATAGAATAGTCACTCAGTAACTGGAGCAGTCAAACTGACACTCAATGGTATTTTTCATGTAACTGTATACATGGAAAAAATGTTCCACTGATAATCGGAAAAAGAAATGTGTAAATAGGCAATCAGCACTATGTGTCCTGAGGAAATGTCATTATGTAAGGGATGAAATTTTCACCCCATTTGGGTTCACAGCAGGCATCTCCAGCTTCCTGAAGACATTGTTTTATGCATCATATTTTTAAATGTCAGTTTATCCCATCTTTTGCATGGGTATCATCTGCCCGCTTCTTAGACTGTGCCCTTGCTGAGTCCTTCTGCACTTAAAGAGCTGGAGCATGGTTGGAGTATGAGACTGACAGTGATAGTGTCTCCAGAAAGAGATGCAGAGTGGGCAGTTAGTTGTGTCTGATCTATGCTGCATCAGAACTGCCTGTACCTGGAAGCACTGCATGTGCTGAAGAGCCACAGAAACTGCCACCGAGCTCACATGCCCCCATTGTCTTCTTTCCATTACTGTACTGGGCAGAAAAGAGTCCAGTTTATGTGACAGGGAGCACCAGGTCCTCTGGGAGCTTCCAGTACTTTGGCAGTACTGATCAATCTCTTGCTCAGATCTGTTGAAGAGCCGTATAAAAATAACTTACCCTATCTTTTGGCTTCTCTCTTCATTTTGTATATCTAAATTGAGGGGACAACTTGGGATATGTTTATTTCAGTCAGTTACCTTTCCAAATTGTAGTAATAGAGTGTTTTTGCGGGTGGGGAGGACAAGCAAAGCACTTGTTTACCACCAGTAACAAAACAAAAACATTTTGTTTGTGATGTTTTCGATTCTGGTTGAAGTTGGGTTGCACCATACAAGGCAATTTTTTTAATTCTTGCCTTGCTTCTTTTCACTCTGTCTTTTAGAGGTAGGGGAAATAGCAGGTTCTGATGATAAACTTCAGGAACAGTATTAGTACAGAACTGGTCTGTGATCTGTGCTAGAAGAGACTTAAAATAAGGTTAGTGCAAAAAACCAATACTGTTCTTTCTACTCTGTGGATAAACTCTCATGTTGTGCTAGACTTCCAGACTTCCATTGCAAAATTCATCAGAGTAACTGGTGAAGGATAATTCTCCCTATTTCTCTGCTTGTGTACATTTTAAACACCTTCTTATATAGGGTCTGTTGATAACAGCTTTGTGTGAAAAGCTGCTTTTGATTGCTTGAATCTGGAGGTGAGGTTTTTAGACCCCTGCAAGATGCTGCAGCATAAACGGTGAAAGCTTCAGTTAGCTCTTCAATGTATCAGTTAAGATTTGTGGGTTGCTCTTATGAAACACCTTGGCTTGCTTGCTTGCTGGAGGATGTGAAAGTGCTTATGGTGGGAATTCACTGAAGGCTGCCAAGACAGCTCTTACCATTTTGTGTATATTTCTGACTTCACCTAACCAGCTTATGAAACTGAAAAATAACGAGGGAACTGAAGTAGAGAGGACAGGGGATGGTTTATGAACTCCCTGAGAGGATTTGTGGAAGAATAATTCTAGTGCTGTTTCTTTCTACCTCCTGTGTTGAAAAATAAATGTAAATAAACAACTACTTGCAGCATAACAAATATTTTTTCTTCTCAGTATATTGGTTTTACTTGTAAACTCTTCTTACATTTTGAGCTTTCATCCAAAATACAGTACAGGAGAGGGCAGCTTAGAACTTGTCTTCAGTTGCAGCATGTTTCTCAGTTGTCTTACAGTATTTTAGTTGGAGTAAGAAACACAGTACAACTGCATGATAAAAGCCTCCTTAGAAAGCAATATTGTCATTCTGACAAAATACATCCACGATGACATTAAAGTCTTTAACACTCATTTACCCAAGTAATCATATTTACATGGCTTTATATACACTGCTGTCCAGGTAAGAGTGGAGTGCTTTATTGTTCTGTCTCTACATGACCATTTATTGAGGCTTTTGCATATTCTTTTGGATGTAACTTTAGAACCAGCAGGAAAAATCTTTCCTGTCTTATTCGGCTGTAAGCATATAACAAATGGTCATTGTATTCTCTGCTTTGATACATTTTACTTGACTCCATGATGTTGTGGGACAGGGGGTGATTGCAAGGTACTTCAAAACAAACCCTGCTTCATTCACATTAGTTGTGAATTGAAGAGTTCAGAGTTTGGAGAGTCTAGATGACTCTAAGCAAGTTGTTTGAAGTAGCTGAGAAAACAGAGGGCTGTTCTGTTTATTATTAACTTGTGCTTATTATTAACATTTCTTGCTTAAGCAATTGGGTTGCTTATAGACTAGGAAAACAATGACATGCACTTAGAATAGAAGAAATTTTATTCCTATTAATTCTAAACTGACTACAAAATAAAAACTTTGCATCTTCAGCAAAGGCCTGCAGTTTGACAAATGCAATCTAATGTTCAAATTGGTCTGCAATAAGCTTTCAGTAAGGGCTTCCTGGACAGTTTTGCTTTGTTTGCCCGAAAATTAAGAAGATCAGTTTGTAGCTTGGAAACACGCTTACTGTTTGACCTTCATCAAGTCACTGAAATCCTGAATGTTTTGAGTTTCCATTTGTACCTATAGAAGTGATTTTGTGCTGTGTTGTACCTACCCAAATGCTGATTCTGTGGGCGTTGATCTTTTAATGTCTTTAGAACATTTCATTATTTAGTCAATGAGCAGAATATAAAAGAGGGATTAATTCATGTGAGTCAGTGTTGTAAGGTAAGATGCAGAAAAAAATGAATGTGCTCAAATCCGCAGTATTTTTAGTGAGTAGACATGTAAAGGCAATGATGATATTGCTCATCTGAACCACACACAAGAAGCTATTTTTATTGTTTGACATTGGCATTCCAGTCCCTGCAGTCATGGGCAGATCGTACATATTGTCTGTCTCAGGTGCATGACTTTTTTAATGGGGGGTAGTAATATTTGCTTATCACGTGAACGTTTGGAAGATAGAGTTGTTAATGCTTTTAAGTACCTTACTCTGAAGAAGCAAGTTGCTGTAAGTACTTGAAAAAGTGAGAGTTCTTATAAACTGATCTGTGAAAATAATTTTGTGTAAAGGATTTTACAAAGATCTTAAACTATTTAAACCACCATTCTCTTGTGTTCCAATAAAGAAAGGAAGTGTATCTTAAAGCATTGTTTTGGGGCCATGTCACCCTATCAGAACATACTGTTAGGCATTTCTAGCTTTCCATTGTTATGGTTTCCATTGTTTCTGTCTGCTACTAGTTTTCCTGAGTCTGATCTTAAAGTGCAAGATAGAAGAGAGGAATGTAGCTCTGATTCTGTAGTAGGAACAAGCCAGTGGATGACATGGTCCATATATAACAAAGGATTTAGGGACACATCTCAAATCTGAAGCTGGGAAATTTTTAATGACGAGATGGTGCATTTGACTATGATCTTCTTTGGTTGCAAAAATCCAATTCAGTTTTAATGACTGAGGCAGAAAAAGAATTACTAACTGGTTGAGAGCTTTACATGATTTGGACTACTATACTGCTGGATATTATGAACACAGGAAAATTATATGAGGCCTCATATCTGTTACTAGTAAAAATATATGGAAAGCAAGCATAAACAAGTACCTGTTGTATTCCACCCCCCCCCCCCAAAAAAAAAAAAATACAAGTAGGTGATGGGACGAAGGAGTGCACGTGTATGTGGGGTGTGTGAAGTGAGATGAACTGGAGATCTAGGGAGTTGAAGACAAGAGGACAGCTTAGAGAAAAAATGGAAAGAGACTGAAATGAGACTAATAATAGATGCAGTGGAAGTGAGGAGAACTGAAAATCATAGTTGCCAGGGCTCTACCTTGACATGGGCCAAGGCTTATAGGAATAGCGCAGTTGCTAGATCAAGGTAGTGGTGGAAGAGTCAGTCTTAAAGGTGTAAACTGCAGAGACCCAATCCTGTGTTCGGTTGACATCCACATTTGCTTCACAGGTCTTTATTTTACAGAGCCTAGAGTTTCTCCTTTAGTTTCTTATGTGCAAAAGGTGAACACTTATCTGCTTTTATATGAACTTTTGCCCATATGCAGGTCATGCTGTTTGGGGAATGCATTAGTTGTTAGGCAAATTGTGGTTTAGCCCATGAAGAATTTTAGAGAGAAATGAGACTGGACGTAGGAGGAAATATGAGGACAAGAGGAATGGGAGGTGGGAGAGAAGGTGGGTCATAATAATTAAATGTTTACTTATAATCAGAGTAAGATCATGCACAAAGATAGGTTGGAAGAAGTATTCGGAAGTGGGGAGTGAATGGGAAGAAAGAAAAGGAGCAATGAATAGCAAAACCAGCCTGTGGTGGTGGTGGTGGTTGTTGTTATCATCATCATCATCACCATTATTATTTATTTTTAGAGTGGCCCCAGTTCTCACCATTTACTTCAAAATACTTATGTGCTTGGTTGTGATTGCCATTTGAGGAAATGTTGAGGTGATGATAGCAAACTAGATGCTAAAAAACAAGCAGTTCTTAAACAACATAGGTGGGAGTATGAATAGTAGAAAAAAAGAAGGTAGTCCTCGTAGAGATGAGGTCCATTATATGATCTTCAGCCAGGAAAAAGGCTAATACCGAAGGGGCTGCCAGCAGAGGGGCTGTTAGAGGTTGCTTCTGGATGCTGGTACAGCTTGTACCAACTTGCCACAGAACAGCTAACAGCTAAGGCTGGCAGGCCCTCTGAGAGTGTCTAGTCCAAGCCCCTGCTCAAAGCAGGGTGGGCTTCTGCAGATTGCTCAGGGCTGTGGCAAGCTAGGGTTGAATATCTTCAAGGACGGAGACTCCACAACCTCTCTGAGAAATGTATGCCAGTGTTCAATCACCCTTACAATATATTTTTTTTTCCTTATGTTTAAATTAAATTTAGTCTATTTCAGCTTGTGCCCATTGCTGCTTGTCCTGTCACTGGACATGTTGATTCAGGCTGCAGAAGAACAAAAACGGGTTCATAAAGGTGGCATGTGGACAAAGACACTTTCTTAGCTTTTATGTGTTGCCTTTGAATGCTGCCTTAATTGTGAAGACAGGGAAATGCCAAACAGTTACAGTAGACTGCATGCTGTTTACAGTACTACAACATCTTTTTCAGGGAAATTATTTGGCTTATGTATGTGAGTCTCAGTTGAATAACGCTACAGGGGCTTACCAAGTATATGGTGCTTAGGACTTTGCTCCACTCCTTTTACAATACCTGTTGGATTTTATGTGAGTTTCCTTCCATTTGCTTTCAAAGACTGATGTAGGATCCCTCCTCTGATGGAGTTGCATTGATTTCTGTTAAAGACTCTGAAGTTCAAACACCCCCCCTCCCCTTTTTTTTCCCCTCTGAGCTTGTGTTTGTCCTGAATAGTAAATAATACAATTACTCTGCTTCATAAAGTCCTGTTTTTAAATGCCTGGCCATGTTAGCTACTTAGCAATTCTGTTAGCTGATGCTGAGATCTTGGAGTGCCCTTTTTTGTTTCATTCCTGTAAAAGCATTCAGTATTGAATTTTGCACAACAGGGGAAGATTCACCATGGGCTCAGAGCCTGGCAGGCACAGACCGCTGTGCTGTATCTCTCCTCACAGCTGTTGTCATTCTGCCTCCTGCAGTGGAGCTGTGTCTTAAAGTAGCATGGATGGAATCACGAAAAATGAAGACTCGTTTAAGTATGTTCCAGGAAAATGTATGTGTCTAAAAAAGTCCCACTGCTCAGAGATTGAATATGATTTTTAAAGTTTTCTAATGCTTATTTGAATTTTCCCCAAATCAGGAAAACTGCGTGTTCTTTCTTGCCCGGTTTTGCAAAAACACATCAACAACTTTGATCAACAGCTTCCTTTAATGCATCTAAAGATGCCTTTGTTTTGTTTATACAAACTCATGGCATTACACTCTTTGGATCTGAATATTTGGAAAAAAGCATCAAGGACAGATTTTTTTGCCAGGTTCGTGGCGTTTCGTCTTTCAGAATGAACAAGAAGTGTTGTAAAGCCATTGTTGTAGCAATGCTGTTGCTACTTAGGAAGAAATAAGGAAGTACAGAAGTTCACAGGGATTAAGAAAAATTAAGACAAAAGGTAGGCAATCTGCTCAAATATCTAGTAAAAGGAACACTTTAGGTTTTATTTTAGTTCTGGGCAAAGGTTCAAATAAGATTGTTTTATTTGAATGAATGGGTCCTTTTTATATCTCTTTGTCACACAAACACACTGATGCATGTTTATTGTCTCCCAGGATATCACACAAACACACTGATGCATGTTTATTGTCTCCCAGGATATCCGTAACCTGGGAGCAGCTTTGTATATTAGCTGTTGATGCAGCCCCACCACTGCAGCCCATGAATTCCCCAAGGTGTTTTCTTTATGGGTAGCTGAACACACCTTTTCCAAGTGACTCGTAGCTGTTCTCAGTTGTTCTCTTCCTGGAGATACTGTGCCTCCCTAGTGCTTCCTCACTGGTGTAATATAAGTGTGCCTCTCTGCCTCACAATGGCCACTGTTTTAGCCTTTCACATTTATTTGCTTAAAACATTAAGGCTATATTCAGTCCTCAGCCTGGATGATAATCCAGTGTAAGGATCAGAATATATTATGAACAACGCCTTTTTCCCCATAAATGAGTGAAGAGGTGAAATAGGAATTGTCCTCTCTGTTTCAAAGTAACTTTTTGTGCTGCCCTGAAAGCCCATTTTCTCCTAACACCTGTTCTGTATCCTACATAAAAATCAGAAATGCCTTTTTAAGCAAGAGTCTCTCATTCTCCTTTTTTGTTCTCTGCCCTGTTTTGTCCCATTTAATGCTGTTCATTTTGCCAATACCAAAAACCAGGAAGAATTTATGGCACTTCCAGTATGGAAATGAGAAACCGGATCTGGCAAAATGAGATCAACCTTATTTCCTTGAAGTTTTTTTACAAAAATTAAGGCGAGGTTGAGAATCTTTCTGGTTTGTTCTGTTTGATAATTTTGGAGCTCCTTAAAAAAGGTGGTGGATGAGAGCAATGTAACAGGGTCTTTTATAATGAAGTAAAATGGACAAACCATTTAGTAACTACTATTTATTCTAGGTCAGTTTTATTTTTAGTGTTAAAGGTTAATGCCACTGTTTCTTTAACTGCCCAGTGTAGCTGAATGCCCTGGAGCACAAGGTGGAGTAATGCTAACATGCAAGAAGTATTTCTAAAATGCCTTTCATGTGTCCCCTGATAGATGACAATTTGTCGTGAAGCTTCATTTCTCCCTGCCAGTTTGGCCAGTGAGTCTGACTATGGTCCTCCCCCCATTACCAGCCCCTTTCCTTCTTGCCTTCTCTGAGCATTGATGGTATGATAATAGAGAGCTGGCATGTTTGAGAACTCAGGCCTTTTCCCTCAGGTCGATTTTGGACTTTAAATGTGTCATCCTCATGAAGTAACAGGAGAGAAGAAGATAACCTGCGGTCATGGCACAATCTCTGCACTGCCGCAACTCCCCCGCAGCTGGAGGAGTTAATTCGTAACCCTTGTGAGGAGTGCCAGTGTTCATGGATTTGCCTCCACATTTGACAGGGCCAGCCCCTCAAGGAGACATGGCCTATATGGCCTTGTAAAGTCGGAGAAATTTTAACTTTGGTTCTGTTTGGAAGATGTTTTGAGTAATTCAAACTTGGAGAGGAACACTCCTTAAAAATTAGTGAATTGAGTTACAATAACCCTTTGTTTCACCTGGGAGCACTCAGGCACGGGAGCTGGTGGCCGCTGCTGAAATGTTTGTTCCCAAAGGGCTTCCAAGAAAGGTTTGTGACCTAATATCTCTATGTTTGTGCCCTTTCAAAAAGTTGCATTTCTGTGATTTGTAGAACTAGACAGCAGCAGCAATGTACCTCACAGAAATATTCTTTTTTCAGCCATAGTGTCTGAACCAGAATTTCTTGACATCCCTTAATTTTTTTGTAGAGGGCCATTGCTGTGTTCCCACCCATGACCTCTGGAGCTGCACTGTTATCTGCCTTTTTTTCCCTGTGGCACATGGGGATATGTACTAATGTACTTAAAGCAGCCCATGTTTTAGGTCTTCGGCTGACTCTGATGCAGGTGCTTATTTGTTGAATGTCTCCCACACTCTAGCTACTTGAGGGTCAAATTAAAACCGGCAGTCAAATTCTGTGTTTGTGGCTACTGCCAGCTAAATATTTCTGCCTATCGCCATCCTCTTTGAGGTTCCCTGTGACCTCTCACAGCCCTCAGTTACTTTGGAGAGCAGTAGATAGCCTCTCCTGCTAAATGTATCTTTTTCTGTGTTTCTTAGTGCCATCTTGCCAGGTATTGTAACTGCTTCACATGGTGCCTGAAGCTTGTGCATTGCAGCTGCTCTTGGCAATGGCTTCTCACTGCGTGCTCCAGGCAAACATTAATGCAGGCTATTCTGCTGCCATCGGAAGAAGTCATGCAACCTGCCAGTGGCACAGTAAACCCCGGGTGCCCTGTGGGTGCAGGTTGTGAACCAGGTGAATGGCACAGGGCCTGTTCCCTACCCAGAGGCTGTGAGTTTGAGTGATACAGCTATTAAGCACGAAGATATCACCTCGGGCACATGAAATCTTTGGGCCGCAAAGGTATTCTGGATAAGTGTGACTGTGTGCTTGTTCTGTGCTTACATGATCCCTTGGGCAGATACTTTCGGTTTCTGTCAGAGGCAGGGCAATAGATGCTCATTTGGTTGAACCAACATGGCTGTTCTTGCATTCTGTGCCTGCTACACACAAGACAACTGTCACGGGAGAGAAAGTTTCCTTCTCTCTGTTTCTCAGAGAAACTGAGGAGTGCTTATGCTTTCAGGCTGTTGGACCATACTGTCCTGAGGCCACAAAGAGACTTGGATAGTTTGAACCCCTGCTTTTCCCTTTGGTGTGGTACGACAGTTCCTGAGCTCAGATCAGAGTCTATGTGTTCCTGCAGGGACTGGAAACATCTATCCAGTTGCATGGTTCAGGCATTTGGCCCAAATGTGACAAACTTGAATTATGAGAAGTGATATTCCTGAGGAAGGGATGAGATATTGTCTTATTCTGCCTTCCTGTACCTTCCCTCTGGGGCAGAAATGCTGATGATGCCTGTGACAGCTCTGGGCTGACAGTTGTACCCTTGTGGTGCCAAAGGGAGAGGAATTCCTACCATGTATTTGCTGTCTTTATGCAATTGGGTGTGACCCATCTGTGAACTTTGAAAAATGGTCATGCCACAATAAAAATTCACTATTAATCACAACGGCATCGCCTAGCATTTAAGTGCTTAGGTACTGCAGTGATGGTAACTTTGGCAAACTTTGACTTGCTCCCAGCAGCCAGGACAGCATTTTCGCTAAGTACAAGCTGTGCTTCCACAAACAGGTGCTTTGATTGCATAAGGTATAAAGCTGAGCACTGTTCTCACTGACCACTACCTGTACAAAAAGGATGTTCCTGTGCGCTGTTGCGTACACCAGCTGGCCTTAGAACAGTGATCTCTTTGCCACTGAACTCCCATATTTTGTGCACACTAAAATAATTCCTGTCATTTATTACTTTCTTTTAAGTACAAGGCATAGAGCTTTTGAGATTTTCCCAATGCCTCTTCCAGCTGTCCTAACTGCCAAGTTTACTTATATTTTAATTAGAATAGCTAGTTAGATACCCTATCTTTTTCCAACTCATTCCATTGCAGCTGATTACTTATAACCTTTCTCCTCTGTTACAGTCCTGAAAATGCATTCAAGACAGCGAGCAATATTATGCAAATGCTTTAATTGAAATGTTTTCTTCCAGTTCAACAATTTGGTCACCAGTTTGTTTTGCTTCAGTGTGAGGGGAAAAAAAAGAACTTCAGCTACAGTGGGGGCTTCAGAATTCAGTGTTTATTTCTGTTACCTTGTCAAAGAGCTGTCTCAATTTTTAAAACTGAAGTAGTGTCCTTGCTAAGTAGGGGGATTTTGAAAAGGGGATGAGGAAGTGGGCTGCATAGAATGGATTGTTGATATCTAAAGATGTTGGTATGCTGATGGCATCCTTCGTTTGAAAAAAAAAAAAAAAGGTCAGTGAGCCTGACTCTTTTTTTACACAATGGCCCCTTTATACTACCCTGCCAGTAAATGAATGTAGATGGGAATTGGACTTGTTTAGATTGATGGGGGTTAGTATTTCTTTGGGGAGAGAAGTACAGCAGGCAGAGGTCCTGCGGTTGGCTGTGTCAGCTTCTATGTGCATCTAGGAAAATATAGTAACATGGGAAACTAAATCCTCCCAGAGAATAGGTGGAACCTAATCTTGGCCTTTAGCTCCTTGATTAACCTTGGCACTGTAACACACTGGGCTCTGGATGAGGGAGGCATCTTAGAGTGGTTCTTAAATAGCTTCTTAAAGAGGGGATGAAATGTCAATGTTTTGCTGGAATACTGCTTCCAGCTAAAGTGGCAGGAGTTAAAGGTGTCAGAAAAGAACCCCAGCTAATAAGGTCTCTCCTGAATCTGCTCTGGACAAGGCCCAATTCTCCTAGGTGAGGCTTGGCTACAAAAAGGTTATGGAAGAGGGAGTTTAAGGAACTGAAATTGCAGAGGGTGCACTTGGCTGCACTTCAGATGTACCTGACTGCATTGTCTGGTGTGTGTGCAACGCAAAAAAGGTGCAGCAAAAAGTATTTTGCTGATGCCAGTAAGAAAACTGCATGTGTCTGGGGTCCCCAACATAATAAGGACATGGAGCTGTTGGAGCAAGTCCAGAGAAGGGCCACAAAGGTGATCAGAGGGCTGGAGCACCTCTCCTATGAGGACAGGCTGAGAGAGTTGGGGTTGTTCAGCCTGGAGAAGAGAAGGCTCCGGGGAGACCTTAGAGCCGCCTTCCAGCACCTAAAGGAGGCCTACAAAAAATCTGGAGAGGGACTTTTTACAAGGGCATGTAATGATAGGACAAAGGGTAATGGGTTTAAGCTGAAGGAGGGTAGATTTAGATCAGATATTAGAAAGAAATTCTTCACAGTGAGGGTGATGAGGCACTGGAACAGGTTGCCCAGAGAAGTTGTGGAGGCCTCACCCCTGGAAGTGTTCAAGGCCAGGTTGGATGGGGCTTTGAGCAACCTGGTCTAGTGGAGGGTGTCCCTGCCCATGGCAGGGGGGTTGGAACTAGATGATCTTAAGGTCCCTTCCAACCCAAACCATTCTATGATTCTATGAATCTGAGACTGACTGTGAGGAATTCAAGGATAGTTTTGTAAATGAGTGTAGTGTGTGGCAGTTTGGATTGAACAAATAGCTCTGAACCATGAGTCATGCAAAACTCTTAGCACAGAAGGTGAATGATATCTTATGTAAGGGTAACAGGAAATACAGTCATGGATCAGGACTACACTGACTAAGGTCTTGGATGCAGACCAGGGAGATTGTAGCCAGAGGGCTGATAGTCCGAGAATAAGACCAGATGAACCTCTTGCAATTCATTCAGTGAGCTGAATGAGAAATACAGGTAATAGTTTGAGAGACAAATGGGGATTACATTTTTTTAATGAAAAGGCAAGATCAAAGCCTGCCTTCATTGCAGGAGAAGATGGGCTAAGTAAGAAGTGATAGAGAAGAGCAAGGGATGGATGAAAAAAGAGGTAAGGGAAACTGGGACGGGAGATCTTCAGGTCCAAGTGAGAAGACTAGAAGAGGTGAGTAAGTAGGGTATTTCTTAAACTGTGATAGGGAAAAAGGAAAAGGTTGTAGTATAGTTAGGGAAAATATTGTCATATAACTAAGTAAAAGCAAGCTAAAGAAGGCAAAAATGGCACCCTTTTCCAGTTTTGTACTGGAAGGATTGATAATATTCTGAGTAGAAAGAGAAGAGTGGGAAGGGATTAAGATAGGAGCCCAAAGTTGTGGACAAGTTGCTGGGATTGAAGATGGAATAGTTAATTACGATGACAAAGGTGGGTAGTGTCATTTCTTGTTCATCTGGGGGAGGTCCCAACCTGACTTTGAAAGGATGGCCCCTGATGTCATGGAGAGGAGCAAAGAAATCAGTGGGAAAGTGTATGAAGAAAGGAATGAATTGGTAACCCTATCTGATGAAAGCAAGAGAAAAGGCAGTGAGGGGGGAGAACTGAGACCTGTGGAATATCAGCTCTGGTGAACTCTGATGAAGTGAGAGAAAGGCCAGATGATGTGTCCCAGAACAACAGCGTAAGAGTTTGTTGTAGGTCAGGCCAGTATTGGGAATGCATCCTTTACAGGTATCTTGCAAAGGTTGCCAGACCTACTCCAGTCACCATAGCTGGGCCAGGAGCTGCTGTGAGCTCTGTAAAAGATGGGTGAAAGCTTGGGAAGCCGGCTTTTCTCTCCCTCTAACTGCTGCCAACCTGAAATCAAGCTCTTGCAGTCAGTGAAACTGTATGGTTGTGAGGCTGGTTTGTTAGTGTGGAATTTGATACCAGAAGGTGTGTATGTTTCAAAATAACATCATGGGACCAGAGGAAGAAATCTATGCTTCTGTTGTGAGAGATGTTCTGCTCCTTAGTTAATAATAGCGTCCTGCAGTCACTTGTCTTTTGTGGTGCCCCTCACTGAGTCCACATAGCCATGAATTCCACTGTACCTTTTTAAGAAAACAAAATGAAAAAATGAAAATATTTAAACTGCAACTTGGAATGAACCAAGGCCATACCACTGACACTGAAAATCAGACAGCCAGGGCCAAGGAATGTGCTTCTTGTGCCACAGCCACTACAGGATCAAAAAAGGTAGAAAGATGAGAAAGGTTATTTTGCAAAACTCTGTACAGTGGCACTCAGCCTGGACCCTAGCCAGGACACTTCTGTTGTCAAAGCTTTACTTAATCTAACCTGTGCTATTCACATGTCGTCACAAGATTGAATGTGAACACATCAAAAAATACAGTAACAAATGCAAGCAGCAGGCAGACTTTCTCTGGATATTTCAAGAAATACAGTGAATTTTAGTGTGTGCAGTATGTACAATAAAAATAATGCAAAAAAAAAAAAAGAGGCCTCTCCCACCCACCACATGCAAATAATTGTGTGCACAGAAGCAGCCGATTAGAACTGTAGACCAGCTCTGTTAAATCAGAAGGATGGCTAGTTCTGTCATGGTGATTGGTGCTGCAGGGTTCAGGCAGCAGTGAGACTAAACATCTCTGCCCTACCCTGGCTGCCACGTCCTATTGGTTTTTTCAGCACCGGAAATGGCACTGATGGAAATAGGAGTTACCTGTCAGTGTAGAAAAAGCACTGTGATAGACTCCACAGGCAGTACATTTGTAGTGTGCATGGAAGAGGAGAATTTTGCCCTTGGCCTGTAAATTACAGACTTATGCATAGGATTGTATGCAGCTCATTCTTAAAAAATCATTACAGGTCCTCTCTCATGTTAGGTGGCTCTAGTAGTTATAGCCAAGATTGTAAATTTTTTTAACAGAGGAATGTTCCACTGCATTTTATTCCTCCTTGATTTTGTATAAAGTCTACAGAAGAGCCATGGAACTGAACACATCTACATAACCAAAAGTGGGAAGGTTTGTAACTCTTTGAAATGTAAAGGGAACAAGATATTTAATGATGGTCTTCTGATTTGGAATATTCTTTTTCTCTTTTTATCAAAAAGAACTAACTCATAGGTCTTACAGAGCCTTGGGTGTGGCATTTAGATATTGTCCAGTTCATGGCACTGAAACACCTTCAGTGTTCAGTTCATTACCTGTATCTTATGGAACAGACACTGGTAGAGTGAGAATGTAAACTGGATAATAACATTATGAATGATTCTTCTCTTCTTGTATAGCATCATGTAATTCCTGATGTAAAGCTGTCCATCGCCAGATTCTTTATAAACTTACTGTGCAGTCATACTGCCGTTTTGGATTAACACTGAAGACTCATTGATTTCTGGTTTTGTTATAACGTAGGTTTGCACATTGTCCTTCACGTGCAGTCTGTCTTTCTCTGTTACTTAAATGAGTGTCCTTACGACTGACTAGCTCGCTTGTTCCTTACCTATGATCTTTTAATCTTGTTTGGATGTCTTTTCACTAGCATACAAAAACGTAAATTTTCATAGTGAGCAGAGTTTAGGGCAAAATGGATAATCTTATTTTGAGTGTGATTTTGCTGTACAGAATTTTTAATCACCTATACGCTTTGTATAACGTAATGGTTAGCATTTTATTTTATGACATAAATTCAGTAATCATTAAGTATAGAAGCAGCACTGTTACTCTAGTGGTTTTTTATGTCCTATTACTATAGAAGGTACTTGTATTTAATTCTAGTAGTAGTAATTCTTACCTTTGTCAACATTACCATATTGTCCTTGAAAAAGAGGTTATTTCTAAGGAAGATTTCTAATCTCTAGACAGTGGAAATACTGGTAATTAAATAGACAATTGAAGGGAAATTAATCACATGGATTTTTTTAAAATGGCCAGCGTCCTACACACATGAACTCACTGTCTTTGACAGCACAGGGCACTCCTTTGTGCAGATACAGCCTATAGACTTCTGCCAATGCACTGCTGTGTGGCAGGGTGGATAGAAGTTGTTGCATTTGTTCCTTCCTGTAGTGGATGGTAAACAGAAAAATCTTTTCATATTTGCACCTTGTTGGTATACCTTTCTTTGTTGAGTAGCATGTCTCTGAGAGGAACTATCTACAGTCAATGATCACTTGGTACTTTGATGGTTTTCTTCAAGTTCTCTTGGTTTGATCACATTTAAAAAATAATATCTCAGCGTAATAATTTTCCAATCTTTTAACATGTTGATTTGTTTAATAAAGGCATTTTAAAATCAGAAAAGCAGTCCTATAACCTAAATTATGGCTTCTCTGTAGAAATCCCTTAATAGTTAGAGAATGATTTGCAGTAGGACTGCTAGATGAGCCAAGACTGAAGGAGGACACTTCCTTTGTGTTGCGGTAAGTAGCACAGTAGCTGGACCTACCCAAAGAAAAGCTATTGGAAAGAATTTGTAGGAAAGGAGACTTAGAAGAAAAACCGAAGAATGTATTGAGGAAGGAAAACTCACTAAGAAGGAAGATCTAGTGATATGTAAGATAAATAAAGAGAAAATTATCATACATCTCCCTTTGTCTCATGTAATGGTTGGCTTTCTGCTCCCCGTTTCCACTTCTACATTGCTTTAGAGCTACTCAATACAAAACAGCAGTTACTTGGATTTTTCACAAATTATAACTTTTCATATACATTTAATTTATTTCTCTTTTTTTAAGAAAAACCAACCACCTTCTCATTTTTTAGGGCCAAATGGATAGTCCTGATAGAAAGTATGCTCAAAGGACTTTCAGTCCTAGGAAGGATCCAGAGACTGGAAACTCATCATCTGCATCAGTGGGTACTAATGAAAGCCTAGGTAGTGGCACAGGCAATCAATAGCATCTTTTAGTTGCTCACAGTAATGAACATAATATGTATAAACACACACATATATATGTATATTTAAAAATATATGTAACATACATGTTGTTACATATTACGTAAAATACACAGAAAGTAACACCTTTGAGTTGTTGCCTAGAGGTACTTCATGTTGTCTTGAATCAATTTGCAGTTTCTTTTCATGAATAGTTTGTAAATGTGCTGTTTTTGAGGAAGCCTGAAGCAAGATCCACTTGGATACGTAAAAAACTGGAGTTAGGAGCATGCTGTGGGAGCTCATTAATGATTCAGGATGATTGGTGTCAGTTTCCCCTCCTTCCTTTCACAAGGCAAAATCCAATCGATACTTTTCCTTCAAGGTCACAACTGCTGCTTGGTCTCTGTCCTTCTCACAACCCTTGCCCAACCATATGAGGTTTTTTTGAGGATTTAATTACCAATTTAATCGAGGTTGTCATCAGTAACTCTTAGCAAAGTCAGACTCAGAAAGCAAGCCATATTATTTATTACAGGCGAGGGCTCTGCCCTGATCCAAGTACAGGGGTGCTGTGTTGTAAATGGCTTCATGTCAGTCATGAAAGAGGCTTTTCCACTCCCTTTATGGACAGGAAAGCTGTGAAACAGTGGTACAGCATATCTCAGATATTTGATTTTGCCAGATTTGTAAAATAGAGTTGAGAAAATTAAATTTCTGTCTTTGTGAGGGAAAGGATTTTTCCACTGCATGGGCAATGATACTTCTTAATGTGCTTTGTCAATTTGTTTTCCAGAACTGCAAGTGAAAAGTGTATTTTAAAAAAAACATTAATAAGGTTTTTTGTGTACATTTTGGGTACATTTTTTTCTGTTATTTAGAAATCGGTTCAATGTAGACTAAGTAAACTTGTTACATACTCAATAACTAACCTCACTTCCTGAAGTTACATTGTAAATCCTAAGGGGAATACCAGATTAGTATTTTAATTGCAGGAAAGGAAACAATGTTCCTCTAATGGGGGTGGAAACCTTTGTCCCTGTAAAATAGCTTTCCTGTTTTGAGAAGTATCATAAGCAGTCACTCACAAATACAGAAGAATATCTTGATATCTTAATATCTTTTGTTTGGAATCCTGGTAGAGTATTCTCTCAGCCAAGCACTTTCTTCCTGAACAGGCTGCTAAAATAAAGGTTTGATACTTTGTCAAGAGGCAAGCAAGGCTGCCTATCCTTACTTACATGCTTCAGTTTTCATATAGACCCTGCTGAACAGGGTCTGCTTTTTTAAATTTAAATTCTATAGTTTAAAATTTATATTTAAGATCTGTTAACTTGAGTAGAATGAGCTGGATGTATTTGTAGGAGCTAAAAAAGTTGGTCCAGTATAATTTTTTTATGTTGGCTAAAAAATAATTAAATTTAGGGCACAATTTTTTCCTTTTCCTGCTTTTTTGGAAAAAAAGGGTAAAGGTCTGAAGTCATGACAGAATTTGGATTTATCATAATAATTTCAGGAGCATGATCCTGGAGGTCAGCTTTATTGTAGAATATTATGAACCCAGTTAATCATGCTTGTTGAACACAATGGATTAAAATTTGCTGTGGGTCGTAATCCCTAATCAGTCAACAAATGTCCACAGTTCACTTTGCTCATTCTACTGACATCGTACTTAATACGGCTCAAATCAGTTTTATATGTATTCTATTGATTTTATGCTGTTCATGACATGCTAGCAATAGCAAATCTATTTCTGTTGCTTTTTTGTGTAGGACTAGTACCTTCATGTTAATATAATTTCCAAGGGAAAAGCTGTTCAGTGACTCATGTGAAATATGTTGGAGGGAATTTGTATGTACATATATATAAATGTGCAGCTACACAAATTTTCAAGCGGTATAATTTAAGTAGATGATTTAAGTTGAGCCCTACCATTTGGCTGGGGTTTGCTTTTATATGTTTTTTTATTTTTAGATGTTTGTCCCTATATTGAATTCATAATGTATGTCTAGGTCTGCTGGCCACAGATTTGTTGCCTTTGCAAGTGAAATTAATTTTTTCATGTTGTAAATAATGCTTAGCACTGATAGTCTGAAAACTCAGGACAGAGAGGCTTGAATTTGCAAATCTTTTGTTTATATTCATTCTGATGCCTCACGCTGAACTACCTTGGACTAGAACAGGAGGAGACATGGAAACCTGTTGTTTTGCTGCATTTGTACCTCCTGCCTTACAGGAAGCAGCGAGGGAACACCAGGGTCTCTGGCACAACAGACAGCAACTTGTGGAAGCTTTAGGCAGTGCAAGCTGGTTAGAGATTAATTTCAGTTCTGGGAATAAGGAGTAGGGCCAGGTGTTGAACAAGCTATTTTGATGTTAGGTCTTCTGAGGATTCTTTAATGCAGTGGATTACTGACTTGGCTGTTAGTGAAGTGAGTTTTTGTCTGTATATGATCCCCAAGAAAAGCGAAAGTTCCAGACAAAACCCATAAACCCCAAGCAAAAAAGTGCTCCATGCAGTATGACTAAGTATTGACCCTTAACTTCAGTGGGGACTATCTGTACATTAAGTTCGTCTTTGCAAGCCAAGGATCTACACCAAGAAGAATTTGGCCAGTGACTGAAGAATATCTCCTCACTGCTTATCATAAAGCATGATATTAAAATTTTTTCATAAATATTTTCAAGCCATGCATATTTCTATAGCTCTAAAACACATGTACAATCTGGTAGAGTCCAGTCCAAAAAATATCAGTTAATAGTGACAGCCGTCCTCATGGTATAGATTGTTAACTGTGAAAAATGTGAACTGGGAACAATCTAGAAGTATCACGATGGATGTTTTCTCTCCTGCAGAGTAGGATGGAAAATAAAGCAATTGGTGAAGAAATAAAAATATAAAAAAAGAGTAGAATTGGCAATTGCGAACCAAACCCTTGACAATTGCATTAATGATAATGCATTCCATTCCAGTTCATGGTGAAGTAAAAGGAGTTGGTCTGGTAGATCAAATATGGCTTTCATTGCAAGACTTCGACAATGAAGGTGAGATGATAAAGCTATTCAGAGTCCTAACCTATAAAGAGCAAAGACTGTATTGTTTTTAAATATACATGGTGAATTTACAGAATTATTTATTCTAAGAACAGATGTAATTTTATATTACTACATTTGTTTTCATTTATATTTCTGGGATGTATCTATCCTATTATGTATATGTACGTGTATACTTTTTTGGTTGAAAAAATATATATGCAGTCAGAATTATTAATGATGCATGTTAGGTTCCCTTATGAATCTGGGAAATTCTTTTTGTGTAAGTGTCAGGGCTTTGAATATGGTTTGAAAGGGATTTTATTGAAATATTGATAAATTGGTATGGACTAAGTAACAGTGTGAGAGGGTAACTTGCTGTCTTGTTTTGCTCATTACAAATACATTGTGAAGCAATTGGTAAGAATCCATTTGGTGTAAGCAAACCCAGCTGTATATGTAGGGAAAAGTACCAAATATCATGTTTAGACTAGTGCCTTTAGATGAGTGGATTTGGGGGATTTTTTTGTGGGTGGTTTTTTTTGTTGTTTTTAAGTCTGCTAACATGTTTTCAATCATCAACTTATTCTCCAGTCCAGAAAAAAGTAAAATCACAAGAGCCCTCAAGTACCTGTTAATACTTTTTTCAGACAGAATGTCAAAAATTGCTTTCTGTTCCATCAATATTGATTCATGGCACCAAGCCTAAATAATTAGAACTGGCCAAATACCAGGCTTTTGTGTCATACATTAACAAAATGGGTACAATTATTTTGAAAATTATTTAACCAGTTGCAATACTAGCATGCATTTCACTTAACTGACTCACCTCTTCCATTGTACTTCAAGTAATCAGAAATGACTCAATTCTGTATTATCTGTTAAGTGGTCTCCCTGGAGAGTAGGCACAGTGTGTGGTTTGCATGTGCTGTATAATTTCACTCAGTTCTGGGGCAAAGCACAGCAGTGTTTGAAGCTACCAATATGGGGCTAGGGTACATTCTCTGTCCCTTAGGGAAAGGCATAGATCAAGTCCACACATTTAAAACTCTTTTCTCCCTCATCCCTCAAATAAGATGGCCTCATACATACTGTGTATTGGAAATAATTCCTGAACTATGATCTTCTTTGAACCATACTGGGACATTGTCTGGGAGAGTGTTATCTATCTTACATAGATTAAATAATTGTGGATAGAAAAGAAGATACACCCTTATTCAAGCCTAGGCTCTGACCTTTTTTTATTTACTGATACAAATGTGCCCTGAACCTCTTTGTCTTTGAAGTGTCTAGCTTAGTAGATGGGTCTGGAAGCAACTTGTCTTGCATATCCTAAACTAAAGAGTTTTTGGCTTGTTAAATACTGTTTGGATCTTGTTGTGTGTCTGTTCCACATCTGAATTCACATGATTACTCTGATAGGGTGGAGTCATTTAAGTTCGAGTTTGTAGCAGCCTTGCTCTAAGTAAGCCTGAGCTTATTTTCTGGGAGGTAGTTGGGAGGGTGGGCATGAGATGAGAACCCCATCTCATGAAAGGAAGGCAGGTGTAAGCCCTGTTGCTGATTCTTTCTGCAGTGGCAGTAGCACAAGTAGAGAGCACCACTGTGGCCAATTCTGGCAGCATCATGGCCAAAGCATTGCCAGGTTCCAGGGACTCCTGACCTGTGATGGTTGCAGGATAGGACCTCTGGCTTCTGGAGCCCAAAGGTAGGCAGTCATTCTGTTTGCCTGACCAAAGAAGAGCCAAGTTTATTGTATTGTCTATTTATTGATTGAAAAGGCAAGGAGGTTTGACTATGAAGCCTGGTGACTCTGGATTTCTGAAACAGTGCCTTTAGGGGGAATTGTCACCAATTAAAGCATCAATCTCTCTTCTTTCAGAAGAAATGTATTGTATTTCAAATGCATTTCAAGCATTTTGTTAACCTTAATGCAGCTGCAACACCATTCTCTCCACAGAAAAAGGGAAAATCAGAAGGCACACTTTGCTAATGCTACAGAAATAATTGAGCAATAACACCATTCCTTTCCTGGTTCTGCCCCTACAAAGTTAGATGACAGCAATACGCTTGGGAGTGGTTTTCTTTGGATGGGTAACAGAACAGGAGCTTGTTCCACATGTGCAGAGAGGAAAAGGAAAGCTGTTCACACAGCTTGGAAAGTTACATTCCTAGTACATCAGTGGTAGCAGACAAATAGGATTTGAATAGGATATTTAGCGTACTTTGTGGCAGACGTGGATGAGAAACCCAGCAGCTCCAGGTGCAGGAACACAGTTTCAAATAAGAGAACAGTCTTATTCACTTACTTGCTAATAGCCTCCCCTGGCAGTTATGGCAATAAGCAACTAAACGTGGTATCCATTATAGACTCATGTCTAATGTGTTTCATGTTAATTAAGTTTATAATTACATGGTATCATTTAGTAAAATTGTTTACTTTCTCCTGCAAAGTCGCTGAGTCTTCAGATGGGGCTTTTTGGCTGTAATTAGCCTTTTAAATATAGTATTTGTTTTGTTCTATCAAAAAAGTGCTGTAAGAGGTAGCATTCATAAATATAAAGAGCGGGAGCTTCCCTTTGTCCTAAGACCATTTACCTTCTCCATTCCTTGGTGTATCCTGTGAAGAGTGCTCCTTTGAATGGAGATCATTTTGTGCCCATGTAAAACTGAGAACAGAGTGAAGCAAACCAAGACTAGACTAGTGTAAGTGCATATTGTTTTCACTTTGGCTCCAAGTGGCTGTGATTCAGAAGACTCAAACTGCTTCATTTAGTACTGTGTTGTGCAGTATTTTTCCTTAAAAATATTCTCCATCTTCTGTGTTTGGGAGGAATCACAGGGACATTCACAGCCAAGCAGTGTGATTCCAACTTACTGCAGTATCTGGGGAGAAAGAAAAGTCCCTGGAGCCTTGGAAGAGGTGCAGGACCTGAATGTATATACTTCAAGCTGCCTACAAAATGTGTGCCGGACTTTGAGATGGCTTTTCAGGAGTGTAAATCCAGACCACAAGGTTCATGAGAAAACATCCCATGCCTCATCCTTCTCTTCCCTCAAAGCCCATTGTGTTGCTGTGGAGGAGGACTGATGTAGATAAAGTTCAGCGGAAGGCAACTGTAAGATTGTCTCTTTCCTGTGCTGTGACAATAGGATTTGTGGTAAGAGATAACTAGCAGGGCTTTGGGGGTATTTTGGGTTTTTCCCTATAGGACCTATGTATTAATTTTCCTATCTTTTTCCTAGCTGGGATTTGGCTCTTGGTTGCTTGCTGTCAGTCCATTATCCTGATCATTGACCCTGCACAGCAGATCTTTTTTTTAAGGAAGATCATTAATTGCCACATGGCAGTGCTTGTATAGTAGTGATTGTAAAGGAAGGCAGTTGAGATTAATGAAGTAAAAAAAAAAGAATTGTTTTACTAGAGGCACTCAGTAATTAGGATATGCATCTTGTAAGAAGTATTCAAACTTCATGGACTCAAGGTAAAATGTCATAGAAAGGAAGCTGGAGAATTGTTCAATAACAGCTATGAGGCCTGTAATGATCAAAGGAGTTAATATTGTTGTAAGGCAACAATAAGCAAAATAATCCCATTATAAATGAATATATATGATATAGTTCCATAACTCTTACTGTACTGGAATGAGCAACATTATTTCCCCAATTTGTATATAAAAACTGGCTTGCCAGTTCTTGTCAAAAGGCCATATATTGAAAATGTGGAATATCTATTGATCCTTGGAATTATGCAAGCTAATGTGATAGTAGAGTTGGCTTCAGTATTCAGGTAGAGACACAATGGTTTCAAAGTTGACAGTGATTCTCTTTCAAAGGATAAGACATAATTATGCTGTGTCCTTCATGTGCTCTGATCTTCTTTCTTGTGACTGTAAACTGACACTTGTCAAAAGTTTATCTGTGTAGTAGCATTTTTGTATTTTACATGCATACCCATGAGCGTATTAATTACAAAAGCTAGGGTTGTCATAAGGTAAACAGCCTTTTTTCTTAACAGCTTTGACTTTTCAAGTACTTGCAGAAAGCTTTGAGAAAGCATTCCTTGATATATTCATTGATGTCTAAGGCATACAATGTTTCATGCAAATTAAGTGTAAAATAACCTGCAGACGTCCATGTTTTAAAATGTGTATGTAGATACTAATTGCTACGCCCTTTCCTATGAACTGGGTTTCTATTAATGTGTGTTTTCTGTGGTTCTGTGGGGAGATGCTGTTACTGCAGACTTCTGTTTCTTATTCACACTCTCTCACACTCTTATTCACTTTAACCTGTCCCTGAATTAGAAGCTGTGCAAAATACACGCACAGACTAGCTCTGAGCGCTGGTGGTCTGAGCTTCAGCTGTTAATGTCCTTGACTCTCACTAATCAATAGCAAGCAAAACAACTACAGCAGTACTGTAAAAGGAAATGTCTGTTGGATATTGTGCTGGAAGACATGAGGGTAATGACTCTCCTTGAGAAAGATGCAATATTTTCTCCTTAAGAGTGCTGAGCACAAATGTGTCATTTTCCACTGCCTGCTTGGAAAATGAGCGCATCTTCCAATGTATCATACCGGGAAATAAAATGAAAACTCCAAATCAGACTAAGAAAAAACAGGTTAAGATATTAAATGATCCTTGTTAGCAACGTAGAGGACTGTTAGCCCAAAATATTTTGGCCTCTAAAATGCTGAGTAAACAGATCAAGTTTTACTATCTCTTGCTTCTAACTCATTTCACACTGAGAACAGCTTTATAGGGTTCTGTACTAAAGTACATATAATTCTGTTTGATCCCCTTTCTCATTTTATGAACTTGTAGGTCAATGAAACAAACCATTAAATAGATTCAATGCTGCCTGCAACGCTAATGTTAATGGCTCCAATTTTATTAAGCCCATTTGGAAATCTCATACAGGTGGCAGCATCCATAAAGTGACAAACTATGTATCCTTATCTGTGGAGCATGAATTTAAACATTGGAGGAAAAGCTAGTGATAGTGGAAAAGAAATCTTTCTAAGATATTGCAATATTTTGAAGAATTGTAAAGGAGAGAAAAAACAAAGTTTTGAATTACTATAAATAGTCTTGAGGTTAATATGATATTGTATTGTGTACTGTCTTCCTGTTCGTGTAAGCAACTGGAGCACATAAGAGGGTCAAGACTCTTTATCTTGATGTACAACTTCACAGGATAGACTGCTTCATCTCTTCTGGTCCTAGTTTTTCCAATTATGAAATAAATTCCATTATTGGAAAATCTGATCTGGAAAGACAGACTAATCTGAAATTCAGATCCAGATTTTCTATGAATGTCTGGCCTCTAATAAGTTAAGACTGTGTCCAGGTCTGTGTGTTTTTCAGTCTTAGGTTTTCATTTGTTCATCTTATATCCATGCAGTTATCTTTGGGTAAAAAAAGTCATATTTACATATGTCATTAGATTTCTTAATGACATGAATGAAAAATACTGTCTTAGTGCCTTATGAGGTAAAAGCAATGTTTAGAAATAAAAAGTTGCATTAAATGCTTATGTTGCTATGCTCTGAAACACAAGGCAGTATTGAGCCTGGTGCATGCAAAATCCTAAGAAAAAGTACAGATTTCTTCAGACAACTTTATCTTCTGCTGCTGTGTAGGCATTGCTCTAATGAGGCAAGACATTATTCTTCTTCATGCAATAAACATTCTCCAGAAACCTATCCAGGAGCCTCTCCTTGCTTTCCAATAAAAATGAGGTGACATTTTGTCCTCATTTTGCCACAACATTAGCGAGCACTGCTCTTTGAAGTGGTGGCTCAGATCCAAGAATCAAGTAAAAGTAGGAATGAATTGTTTCATTTAATTTTATACTTGAAATCAGAAACTGACAAATTTTATAAGAATACCTTTTTAGGTAATGCAACTACATCTTCTCTTTGCTTTCCTCCCTTCCACTCAGCAATTTGAGCTTTCTCCGTATAAATCACTGTTCATTTAAAAAGACCAGAGATACGTGTCATGTTATGCTCAATTTCCTCCAAGCTGGAAAAAGTAGAAATGTAAATTGATTTTTGCTTCAAAATACTCTGTTTGGATCAAGGCCCTAAGTAATATTCTGCTTAGGATAAAGCATATGTACTTGATGCAGAGAGAAGTGTAATAAGACTTAACATCATAGAAACTTTCAGTTGCTCAGCACTTCTTTTGCTTGTGCTTTCCTTTGAATGCTTGGGTTTACATAAATGATCTCCAAATTTATGCAACTCATATGTAGAGATATATTTGGACAGTGGGATGTGAGTATATGAAACAGTTTTGAATACAGTTAAGTCATCATTACAGGAAACTTCTATTTATACTAGCAGAGTTTAGGTCAGGTTTGTAATCATCAATAAAGTTTGCCTGCAGACCTCCAATTTATGTACAACTCGTTGGAGTATATTGTTTCAAATCCTGTTGGAGTAAAAAGGATGTCAGACCAGTAAAATTTATTATCTCACTTTGTGAAAAAAGTTCAGAAGACAACCATGCCATAACATTTTCCTTCCTGAATGACTTAGGTGAAGGCCTGTAGGGAATACAGCCAGTGAGGAGGGGTGTGATCGAGATTGTTTGGGACAGGTAGAAATTTAGGCCATGGATGTGTGACTATCCCCATAACAGTGATGCTCCAAAATATGACAATGCATTACATGTTGTGATGCCATTAACTGCTCAGTCCTGTGTTGTGTGTTGGTTAAAGGAGGCTTCTTTACATATAAAAAGGACTGTGTTTATGAAAGACTCTTCTTTCAGAATGAGTTCAGTATGTATAAACATATGGCTCTTTTGCTATTATACTTTTA
Organism: Grus americana; assembly: GCF_028858705.1. Classification (NCBI taxonomy): domain Eukaryota; kingdom Metazoa; phylum Chordata; class Aves; order Gruiformes; family Gruidae; genus Grus; species Grus americana. The sequence continues at coordinate 45,202,577 of NC_072891.1, forward strand.
GTTTCATGCTTTCTTCTCTAATGAATAGAAAAGCTAAAAACAATTGGTCTTAAAGGCAGCTCCCAATGAGAGTAAACTCTTAGGAAGTTACAGATCCTCCAGTATCTGAGATACAGATCTGCAAAGCTCATGAGATAGTCAGCTGTGGTACTTCCAGAAAGCCAACTGTAGGATTAAAAAAAATCTTCACCCTGGCTCAACTGAATCCACATTAATAACATAATTCAAACGACACTTTATGTAGCACATTCTCTTTGGGGGAGAGCAATTAGAGTTAGAGTTAAATTCGATGTCCCCAAAATAGTGCATTGCAAAATCTTCATAATGTTTGTTTTAGGACTAATAACGAATACAGTGCTCACTTCAAAACTCTCTGAATGAAGAGCTGATATTGGAAATAATCAGCAGGTTACATTTTAAACTACCAATTATTTTCTTTATTGTCTTGGACACATTTGCATCTGAGAGAGACACATACATAATGTTCCCTTAAAGGATGAATGAAGTTCTGTCATTCCTTGTACAGGGAAGATGGGTAGCTTTTTTCTTGCTCTTCCACTTTTATTTTGAGTTTTTTATTTTTATTCTTCAGTGTACTTTCCTCTGCAAGTCTGAGTGGCAGCTTACATAACAGCAATGTTTTTTTTAAAAACTAATATTAAACTCAGAATCCAGTACCCCAGCAGCAACTCAAGCCAAAATCAGGCTTTGCCTCAACCTGCCTAACTGACTCCTTTTGAACTCTGAGAAGCCAGATGAGAGGTTGGCAGCTAGGACATGAGAAATCATCTTCTGCCCATATTTTGCCTCTGCTAGCTCAATGACTCCAAATAGTCACAGAGCTAGTGTACAAATTAAGTCCAGATTGCCTGCTGCTTAATGGATTTGGAGCTTTTTCTACTTTCCCTGGAACCATTTTTTTAAAACACTTCTGTTAGTTTCTGCATCTTTATATTTCAGTCCTTTTTTGTAACTCCATTTTACCTGTGTCCTGTGAGAGCCTTCCAGTACCCCCCACCCTACACCCCTCTCCCCAGAATTGTTCTGTAGTTCTGTGTCCTTTTCTTTTCTACATATTTTACCTTGTTGTTTTCCATGTTTCAGTGAATAAAGTCAATAGTTTTTTTTTTTAACCTTTTTCTTTCCTTTCTTTTTTTTGACACCCTTCTATTAACCATTTTTTTCATTTAAAGGATGTATTTATCATGATTAATTCTTGTGCCTTCAGTAGGAGTTGCAGGACTCCCTTGTGGACTTCTTGACTTCTGTAGACTGCTCAAGTCCTAGGTCTGAGTATTCTTCCATACTGGTTGTTTTAGACATCACTGTTGACTGCTAGAGTTACTAATATACAGGCAGATGCAACTAAGAATATAACCAGAATATAAGAATATATACCTGTTGTGTGCCCATGTTTTGCATAGTACTGTACTTAATAGTAGTTCCTCAGTTAACAACTTCTGAAGTGAATATTCAGAGGTGACTTTAAATACAGCAATGTGATTCACTGTGATTGCAGCAGACAAGGTAAGCAACAAACTAAAAGGCTGGAAAGCTTTCACTTGCAATGATTTGCTTTAGTGTTAAAAGTGTGGTCTAGATGTGTGTTTCTATATAAATACATATATCTGTCCTTTGACTTAGTGTCCAAAAACGTATGCAACTCATAGATTTAAGAAAACAAAACTCCACCGAGGATATCTGAACAGCCAGGAAATTCGAAGGGAGGTGTAGCTTTCAATTCTAGACTACCAAAATTCTGATGATACTTCTCTTTTTCTGTCTAACCTGTAATTTCCAAACATTCTTCAGAAAATCACTTAGGACGTAATGATTAACTACAGTGACTCAGTAAAAATACTGCAGAAAGGCCTGGAAAAGCCTGCCATCTTTGTGCCACATGCAGAAACAGATCTTTAGTCTTCCTCAAACTCTGTTAGACAGAGTTTGCAACATGTATATACGGTCATGAAGGTCAACATATTTTACAACTGTGCATTTTTCTTGACATTACAGTAGGCTTTTTGGTCTGTGATTTTAATATAATTTGTAATGAACTGAATTTTCATTGGTGCAATTTTGAATTTTCTCATTGAGAATTTCATGGTACAGCAAAACTATATGAATTCACTTTAAGATATTTTATGTATGTGGGAGGAGGCAGTAGAAGTAGCAAGGACCTGAATGACATAAGCTTCAGTAAAAGCACAGATTCCAACAATAATGTAGTGTTCCTTACAAGTTCTTAAGGTAATCATCTCTACATGTGGATATGATCATTAGAATCTCATCTTCTCAATGTCAGTCTAGCTTAGAGCCTTCCTCTCCAGGAAAGTCTGCACAGTCCCTGTGCAGAAGCCTAGCTGTTCTAAAATGATGTTCACGTCAAATGATAATACATTTTTTCTGTGAATTAGCCAGGTCCATTTGTTTTTTCTTGAGCCTTACACTAAACCGTATCAATTGTTTCAGAGAAAAGGAATTTTGCCACACCCCTTTGGAAATGGAGGTTGGCTCAAAGCTAGCATGTTTGGCTTCTGCATGTGCCATTAGCTACTTTCAGGGTATGAAATACTAAGAGTGCCTCAAGGTTAGAACAAGCAAGAATATGCAATGTAAATGAATTAGTCATTGTTAATTACTAACAGTCAAATTCAAGTCCTTTTGAAACTGATTCAATCCTATTCATTTAAGGCAAATCAAGATTTGGCTCTGAATTGTTGTTTAAAGTGCTGTGGAATGTAGATAAGCTTTCACTCTTTATAAACATTGAGAACTTAGTAAAGCAAGGTAAAAAAACCAAACCCAAAACAAACAAACAAAAACTACTGATGAAGTTTACGTTTGCAGGATAATAGTACAACTCTCATGTGTTTTTTTTCAAATGTCATTAGAGCAAGTAATGGTGACTGTCAACAGTGATGTACATAATAACTCAACTGCATCAGATAACAACAGACTGGGTAAGACAATGCTGTTCTAGGAGGTATTTAACCTATAGAGTCAAACAGTTGGATTTCAAATAGGACGAAACATAGCCTTCTTTAAAGTTCTTAGCCTTAGATGGTCAGGTAACGTTTGGGGGATATATGCACAGGGTTTCTCTTTTGTCTCAGAACAGAATATGACCCAGGGGTTTTTACTCGTGTTTCAATGTGCCATCATATTTAGTTGTTAGTTTTTAAGTTCCTGTTGATATCTAGAAACAATAAATTTTAAGATAATTAACTAATATTTCCCTTGGCTCCACTTTTTCTGCCATTACAAAGCCATTTATAACATTAAGGGCAGAAGCCCGTTTGGAGCCGGCAGAAAGGATGATGTGCACAGAGCTAAGGCATGAAACAAAGGTTACAGAGGAACCTGGTGTTGTATTTACAGTTACTCTGTGGTATAGCGGGGTTCCCTTCACTTAGTTGATAGGCCAGATGAAAGAGACAGAACTTGATTGTGCACCCAGGCTTGTTCACCGTAATCCTTTGCACAAGGCAAGACACCTGACTGAGGTTTTTCTGACCCATGCATAGTACAGTCCCTGGTTGGAGAATTATAGATTTATTGCATTACAGCTCAATATGAGTATTTTGATATGTTAAAGACAAATGAGTAACACGCCTTATACATTTTTAATTAATGAATAAAATTGTTGGCCACAAGATAGAGCTAATGTTGTCATTTTCATAAATCATGTCCAGTTTTTATTTACTATTTTATGCATGCTTTAAATGCATTTTATGTTTATGTGTTTAATTGCCAAGTATTCATTTGTGTTTGGATTTTGTATTAATTTTTATTTGACTTTTTTTAAAGCATGATTTCTCATATTTTATTTTGTTTCTTTTAGGTTTTGTTTTATTTCATAAGATCCCACTGGATGGGTAAATGAAATAAGGAAAAGATGAGAGAGGGGCTGTTGAGCTTGTGGAAGCTGTATGCTGCACACTAGGGAGTGGACAGTGCTCTTGCCCAGTGAAGTGCCACCTCCCTTGGACTTCTCTTTTAGACATTGGTTGTGTTTGGAGAATTGTAGAAGTACATTCGAATCAGTAGCTGTTTTTGCAAAAGCAGGGTGAAGCCAAGCCCTGAGGCAGCTATAAAACTCAAGAAAGTCCAGAAATAAGCTATCACGCTTTTTCCTATTGCCTTGTCCTCACAGTGTCTTCCAAAATGACATTGAGATGAAATTACGTTATATTGTTTTCTCTGTCAATTTTTTTTCTGTTTGAACTTAACTGGAAAGATGTTGGTTTTATAAATAATATTTATCAAAGGTGAACTGCAAAGTTGCTTGTATTTTATTGCATTAGTGGCTCTGCAAAACTTCTACAAATGCTTAATTTGAGTGTGTGTGTAAACTCATTGATTTCAATGGGAATGCTCACATCCTTAAAGTTAAGTTCTTGTATAGTTTCAGGATATAGCCTTAAATCCTAAAGCAGTAAATTGCAGAGCTGGCCTGGCAAATCTTATTTATGTATGTGGTTCCACTGACTTTACCAGGAAGATGGAGAGTATGAACTGTATACAGAAAGGTGGCAATACTGTTCCTTAGTGTGTTTGAGTACTGAACCAGTGCCATCACTTACACACTTAACTTCAGTTAGGTTGTGCTTATTCAATATGGTCCATAAGATTGGGTAAGTGTACAAATCTTTAGTAGGCTGGAATGCTGATTCTGAGCCAAGAGCAAGAATAACAACACTCTACAGTTGGTCCTTCAGACTGTATACTTACAGGCCTTTTTAACTGTTCATATTTAAATGTGAAGTATGCTTCAGTATACTTCTGAGGAGAGCCTACTCTGAGAAGAGTTCACAAGTAAAGCTAAGCGAAGGCACGAACATTTTGCAAGAGCAGGGACTGCATTAAAATTTAGTGCTAGGCATTCATTTTCATGCTATTTACCTATCAAATCCAGAGTTTATAATTTGATCTTTTCAGTTTAGGGAATCTAAGGTAGAAGTTTCTGGTTTTTCAACTGAGAGCTAGCTACAAAGACTAGCAGCAAAAGACTGATACAGATGCTTACATTTCTATGCATTTTGATCACAGTTTTGACCTATGGTTTGATTGTAATTACAATTATGTTTAGTAAAAACAAAGAGATAGTATTGTTTTGTCTCTCCTGTATTTGATTTTCATTATTTTTACTTTTTAATTTCAGGCATTTTCACTCTTCATTGAAACACTGTTGTCTTTTCTTTTGCTGCAGTCTTTTACAGCATACACCATCCCTCTCTTTCTACAATACTGTCTTGACTCTTTGTTCTATCTCCATATACTTACTCGCTTTTTGCCTTTTAACACTCTTAGTCCTTTGACATTTTTCTTGTGTTCTCTACAGTCTCTTGCATCAAGTTCTTTATTTCTGCTGTGCTCAAGTTTTGGAAATATCCTTATTAGTCAAGACATATGTCCACATTTGCATTCTTCTAGGCCTATGTAGTGAGATATTTCCTTTCTCTTGCCACTTGCTAGGGAAGGGGAGTTGCAGTTCCTAAAGTGCTTTCTTCACTTCTCCAAAATCTGTCCCAAAGATGTGTTCTTCTTCCCACATTAAAGAAGAGGGCAGAGCTGGAAGTCTACTGATGACCTGGGAATTGTGGTGTCTTTGTCACCCTGCACATACTATGGTGATTTGGAGAGGGATGGCAGCAATTAAGGATTTCCATCATAGTTCCTGTTTGAAGTCAGATGTGAACAAGTGTTCTGCTGTTCCTCAGAAACAATATTAGGAATGCCTGCCTTTTTTCCTAAGTCTGTGTGAACATGGTCTTATTTTAGAAAGATACTAACTTTCTCTTCGGCTTACTGATTCTCTTTTTAACTTCCTTTTAATAATTTTATTCTCAGACTTCTGGTTTACCCATTAATCTCTTCTCCTGTTGAAATAATATCTGATACCATTGAGCTGATTCTAAATCAATGGAGAATCATTTAAGTCAGCAATATTTGAACTAAAGTCAGTGGAGTTACATCAGACGTTAGTTGCATCATGAGCAGAGCTTGACCCAGTAGCCCAGATTGCAGTCTTAAGCTTCGCTGGGACAAAGTCAATGTATGTCAGTTATGCATTCACAATTTATTGCCAAATAAATGACGTGAGAATCTGAACCCTTTTCTTTTAGCAGGGAAAAGGCAAACTTGCAGAGCTGGAATTTGGCAGTTGATTTCTGAAATATTTAATTTTAAAAGGCAGTTCTTTCTGATTCATAATATTTATATGCATAAATGTGCACAGTTATTAATTGGGGATTTTACATAATTTTTTGGTAATTTATTTTGTAGCACTTTGCAGTTCATCTTTATGGTATCAGAGTAGGTTTGACCTTCAAATATTTCAGCATGTACTGATACAGTATTTTGGATTTTATGTAATCATGGAGGTAACTTTACTAAATCACAACTGATTTATGCACCAGTGAAATATATATATATTTATATATATTAGAATATCTTTCTTACATATTTTGTACTATATCTTTTATATTAGCCACTCAGTGCACTATTACTTGATGCAGATATTTACAGAACCTTATGGATTACAGCACATGATTTGTTACTAATAATGTCTTCACGAAGATGTTTAATGCTTGATGGAAAAAGACTACATGTTCCTAAAATGGTTTCTATTCAGTATGTGGACAGAGCCTCTTAAAGCTAAGGGAGCTAAACTTTTAACATGGAAATTGTAGTCCCCACTAGCTCCTGTCTTTAAGCTTGATTATACGGGACATTGCTTGTAACTGTAGAGATTCTGATCTGCCCAAACGGTGTTGGTTTACAAAGGGCTCAGTTAATTACGAATTCTTGACCTCCTTAAAATAAAGTGAGACTCAGACTAAGAATCATGCAGGAACCATTAACATGGTAAAAGTTGCTGAACATCCAGGATTTGACATTAAAAAGCTTTTATATTATTTCACTGAGCAATAAAAAAGGCTATGAAATGTCTAAAGGCAGAGTTATTATATTTTTTCACTGTGCCAGACATGAAACTAAAATAAAAGCATATTTCTAATGTTCTGCTAGAAGGGCTTTATTTATACTAGAATTTACTTTAAATTGACATTTAATATACTCAGAGAAGTACTGAGATGAGCTGTTGAGCAGTTTGATGGGCAGATTAGTTGGGGACTGGAGAAGAAGCACTGGTAGGGGTATTTTGGTGTGAGGCAAGGTGTAACATCCAGTCTGTTAAATAAACCTGTACACGTTGAATTTGGTGGAAGTTTGACTAGTGGCCAGGTCTGTGCTGCAAACGAGTGCATTGTTCCCAGGCAGAGTCCGGGTTCTGTGTTGTGCTTGCTGCAGCTGCCTGCCACGCCAGGCGAAGTGGGGGACCTTGCAAAGCCTGTTCCTGAAGAAAAGTGTTTGGGCACCATGTGTTTTTTTTGATGGGAGTCATGGGATCTCACCACGAGGGCAGACAGAGGCTGCTGTGACACATTTGCATGGCAATATGTGTGTGTCTGAGCACCCTAACCTGTGCAAAGCAGTCCCCAACCTTTCCACTGCCTTTGACTATCCAGCTGGATCTCTCCCATGCAGCAGTGAAGAAAACCATTCCTTTCAGTGGGAGCAAGATCCTTGGAGGCAGCAGACAGTGCCAAGAAAACCCGTTTTCAGCTAGTTGGAAACAATTCCACTTCAAATAGTTCTCACTGGAATTGCTCTCTTTTTTTTGACTGCTGGCAGAAGCACTAGAAATCTATTTCTTTCCTAGGGTGCAGCCAATCCCTAAGCACAGTTTTTCAAAGATTAAAAAACTTACGGAAGTTCGCCATGTAGGAATGACCAGTACACTTCCTACTGGCTCTTTATGCAACAGCATTGATATGAAGGTCCAGTTCTCAGTCCCTTCACCTGGCCATCCATGATAAGTTGACAATTAATTATCAGCATGAAGACTAGCACTTTGTTTGCAACTGTTTGAATGCTTCAGAACTTGCAAATAGTTTGTAAAAGTGGAAGCCGTTATCAGACAGATTTAAAAAATGGATCCTTTCTGATGTCTTTTTAATTCAGCCCTCCTTTTCCAGTTGCATATTTAACATGTGAAATAATTTGTAAGTTATTAATGGATTGGGCAGCTAAGTATTTTATTAGTGTTCATTTCAAAAGAAAACCCCAGAAGCTTACCTGAAAGTTTTCTTCTTCTTCCCTCTTCCTCCTTCATGAGCTGCGGTAAGCTTTCTCCATAGGGTCCAAATGTGCAGGGTCTTTGAATATCCTTTTGAAGGGCTTTGCCATCATTATGTGATGATGTAAAGTATTCCAGATTATAATATAGGCCCACGTTGTGCCTAGACTGCAGGAGTTCGTGAATGGTTGGAAGTATCGAGAACTACAAATATAGCGTTATAAGGCACACAGAGAACATTGGTACTGTGTATTTCATGTTTCATAGCCCATTTCATTGTCCCACTTCCATAGGAATATGTATCTCAAAACTTTTCAAGTTGGCTTCCATTTGTTCTGTTTTTCTTTTGTACATACAGATTGTCTACTGTGAAAATAGAAAATGATGCATTACTTGGAAATAAATATAGGTGTTCAATTCCACAAACACGTAGACTGTATGATTGAACTTGTAGAAGATGTTACTGTCTTTTAATCAAGCCTCAAGGTTAACTGGTTAACTTATTTTCATTAAAAAAAAAATAGATTGAAAAAGTCCACATTAGAGTGTGTATTGTTTTGATATGGACATGCCATATCCTTCTAATTTTAATAGCATCCTTCCATGATTAGCTATATTTTTGCAGCTGCAAAGAGTGCGGTGGATAAGCACGTGTCCTGGCCTGGAGCAGAGTTGCAGGCAGCGTAGAGCCGGACTGCTTTCATTTTGAAGAGGGCAATTCCCCCATAGTCCCTAGAGGCAGCAACTCACAGCAGTGTTACTAAGCAGATTATGTCTTAATATAGGAGGAAACTCTCCTCATCGTATACACATTTTCACTGTAACTTTGTTCCTTGGCTGGAATGACAAGAACAACCATATAGGATTTCAGGGAACTATCTGATACTCAAGCAAGTAGAGGGTGAAGTCATGGCCTTCTTGTGATGACTTTGATTTTTCCTTGATGTAAGCAGTGCAGGGCTTACTCCTCAGTAACGTCCACAAAACAGGAAAAGAAATTCTGATTTTTTTCCCAAGGGTTGTTTTTTTTTTTAACATGGCTATTTCATTGATGTTACTGGCTTTACTAGTGTGAGAGCAGAATTGGGCTGCCATGCCACTGCAAAAACCCAAGACCAGAGTCTTTGGCAAATTCATTTGAAATGTCTTCCACTGCCATTCAGAGCCCTGTGTTCTTTGATTTTTCTTAGATTTCAGGTTCAACTTAAAAATAGGAAGAGAGTCATTCTGTTGGTGTCAAAGTATAGAACTTAAGCATTCTTTACTAAAATCTATTTTTCACATGTTGAAAAAAGTAATACTCTAAATGATAGCACAAAAATGCCTTCTACCATAACATCACATCATAAAAAAGTTTGCTGTAATCCATCAGCAACGTGTGAGTCTTTTCTCTCTCCCCTCTAACTCTTCATGTTGAAACTGTTTAACATTTCTTGTGAACAATAGACAATCATTGTTTTAATACCCAAGTACTACCATAACAGTTTGGACAATCTATTCTTACAAAAAATATACTTGAGTAACTTACTTTTAACAGGCCAATAAAGTTTTATAATACATTATCATTGTGTCTTTCACTCTGTAATTTGATCACATTTAGTATTTCATTAGTAATTGTGAAGTGTATTGGACAATATGTGAATTTTGGAGTTCCTCATTGTTATCTGTTGCTATAAATGTGCTTATTATTGCTTTTGTTTTCTGATAAACGGTTTGATTCGACTCCTTAATTATATTTTTATAGCATCTTGAATGGATACCCTATTTAAAAAACACCCTCCACCCTGAAAAAAATCTGTTTGCAATAGTTTTATTTCTATTCAGTTTAATTTAAATGTTTACGTGTTTCACATGTACATTCAATCAGGTGTGTATATATTCAGATCAAATGACTACATATTCGGCTGTGTGCCATAAGACAGCAAGTTTTACATGTCAGGCCATGCTTCATCTACTCAAAACTTAAAGTAGAAAAAGTTGGTTGGTTGAATACTCAAGTAAGCTGTGCTGATTTTCCAAACTATTTTGAGGAAACATCAGTGCTGTGATTTGAAGGGTGTGTTTTGCTTTGGGACTTCTGTTTGTTGGCCTGGACCATCTGGATTTCTTGGCAGACCTAATGAAACAGAGTACACAAGAATGTTGAAATGGTTATGTCACAGTTTAAGCCCAAGTTTTTCCCTTTTTTGCTTTTTTACTAGGGCATGTAATATTTTCCCATGAATTTGATTGCTGTATTTGGAGTATAGCGGATGTGGATATTGCATTACATGTTCATTTTCTTGCTTCTGAAATGTTTGGTTAGATTTTTCTCTTCTGGGAGCTCAAGTGCATCTCTGAGCATTGTACCAAATCTGTTTTGTGTGCTCGTAGGGAATTTAAAATTTTTCACTTATCGGAGCAATTGTTATGTCATGTAGTATATTTTACACATACGCTTCTTTATCATCATCCATGTAAAATATGCTTTTGGAGGTAATTGGATATATTCTCACTATCTAGAAGAAACAGGCTCAATGTAAAAGTCCATTCTTTTCCTGAGAGAAGCTTTCAATAAGTCTTGCTATTGCAGGTAAATTGTGATATTAATTAAGCTGGTTGATACAATTATTCTAAAGAAAGTATTCAAACAATACAAAATATTAGATTCATGAAAATGCTTTGCCAGGTAGAAGAACATATTGAAATTGTGACGTATTGGGTATTTTTTGAGTCGTAGCAAACTTGCCATTGAAATACCCTGATACAGGGTTTGCAGTCTCAGCAAAGCAAGAAGTTATCGTCTAGGGAGAACAATCAAAAAATGAATCTGAGTAAAGGCAAAAGTGAAAATAGCTGTTTACACTGCCCAGGAAATTAGGAAATCTACAGGATAAGAAGTAACATAAAGTCTTAATGTTCTTGATAATGAAAATTAGTGTAAAGATGCAAGCAAGGGTTCATTGTTTAGTGAACATGAATTGTAACTTAGCATGTATTAGATATTTGTATCTTGAGAAATTATTATTTCCATGTAATTTCTCCATTAACATACTGCAAGAATAAAAAGTTCATTTAATAGGTTAGTTTATAATTCTGTTACTATTTTAAAAGTAAAATTAATTTAAAGATCACCTTGCAGGTTGAGTAATTTATGTTTCTTCCTATATTATGTTAGTAATCAGGCTCTAAAGCAACAATACAGAGCACATAATAACCAGTTCTTTGTATATTGCAGTTTCATGAGAATGGTTACAGAGAGGCACAAAATCCTAGTTTCTGATATTTAGATAATTCTATTGAAAGACCTTTTTGGCAATGTGTTTTACCTATAAAAAGCAAATATAATGTGCAGGTTTCTAAACTAAGTGTTCTCTAGCTAGTTGTCAAAGGTGACAGATACTTTAGATTTAAATGATAAAGTTTTGTTTGGCTTCTGAGTTACTATCCAGAGCTCTAGGACTTTCATTATCAGAGCAGATTTAACAGTAAAGGAGCCAGATGTCATTAAGGTCTATAAACAGAGAATGGGGTTTCAACTAAAATAAACCCCTCAAAATGTAAAACTGCAGTTCATAGTGTGTGATAAAAGACAAAAGTGGGTAAAGAGAATAGAAGGGTGCATTTGAAAGAGAGCTGAAAATTAATTCGGATTAGAGTTCTTGTTTGGTGTATGAATTGATACTGTGTTTAATATGAACAGCTTGCTGTGGTAGTTGAAAAACAGTAATTTAACAGCCACTTGTTTGTTCTATTTAATCAATTTGCTTTTCTACTGTTGTTTCCAAATTCATAGTTTATTCCCATTATGCCATTCTTATGATGCCATTATTGTGTCTTAATTTTTTATCGTAGCAAACTTCAGATATAGTTCCCTAGTACATTGCAACTGTAATCAGTAAAATCTCAAACAGTGTCTCAGAACAAGTAAGAGTATAATGACTTTCTTACCACATGGAAGTGCTGTGCTATTTACGCATTTGGAAGAAGCCAAGTATGCAACTGGCTGTTCTATCCATGACACCTTCCCAAGAGAGCTGATAGGCAAAAGCAAAAGATGTCAGTGTGTGTTGGGAACCACATATCAATGACACCACAGATCATATTTTCTCAATAACTCTTAATAGTTAATATTAGGTATGAGATGTTCAAGAATAGAAAGTGGTGAAACTCTTTGCAGCCAGATGGGCAATTGGTTGTGCAGTTTCTTGATGATTGGTATGATCCCACTGAAGAGTCACCACGTTTTCCCCAGAAGGGTTTTAGCACAATTTCAGTGTCTACAGCATGGAAGTCGATGATGCCTCAGGAATGGATGCATCATCCCTGCCTCAGAGAACACGATCCAAGAAAACAGCTAGTTCTATATAAACCTTTGTCCGAGGGCTGGGTAGCATTTCTTTCAGTTTGTTGTCAGAACATGCTGAGTTTTTCTAATGTCTTTACTCCAGCAGACATCCCGGCATAGACCTTGCTGCCTAAACCATAATTCCCCTTTTTCTAAAGATGCATGCCACGTAACCAATTTTAATGCTTCCTCGTGAGACCTAGCATGATGCTGAGGTTAGAGCTTAAGTTAGCTCACACTTTTCAGCCCCAGATGGTCAATAGGGCAGCCATGTCAGAAATTCCTAGTGCACTTGTAATGCATAGTCATAAAAAGTTGGTTCACTTCTGTTAAATGTCTTCAGACTCCTAGGAAAAATCCAAGGGCTATATGTACCTGTACAAGTTAACTATTAGAACAAAATGTGAAGTCTTGATAGGTTTGTGCTTTGTAGAAGAAAATATTTACATAAGACTCCCATTTTCATTCAGATTGAAAACAGTGTATGTTGCCTTAAATGAGAGAGACAAAAGTTAAAGTGTGAAAGAATATCAGTGTTGGCTTCCTCATGGTAAGCCCTGCTCTTTGATTTTTCTATTAATGTCAGATGGTTAGATGAAAGACCTAGGAAGTTAGTTTCTCTCTTAGTTTTATCTTTTATAAGCCAAAAATATTTTTTTGGCAGTCTGACGTACTACCTCTGTGTTGTAATACAGCTGTCTGCCTGTCTTGGTGAAGTCTGTCTTCTGGTTCCCAAGTAGCCCAGGGATAGGTATCTCAGTGCCTTATGGGTCTTGTGAAAGCTTCTGCCACACAAGCAGTAACTCTGTGTTATTACTAATTGCTCAGCTGTCTCATTTTTCAATACATGTAATGTTTTTTTAAATACAACCAAAATCATCAACTCTGCAATTGTTTCCTTATGAAAGTATGTATCAAAACCAGGTAAGCTGACTGTGAATTGCCCGAGCATTTCCTTTCTCCAGTAACCACCAGCTATTTGAGGTATGTTTTTTGAAGCAGAACGCACGGAGACCAGCTTTCTACTTGCTGTGTGGTATAAGAGGTTACCTTTTCCCATATGTCAGCATTGGTTTTCCCTTGGGAGTTGGCATAATCTCTATCTAGGTAAAGACTCGCACTTTATCACTCCTCATCACTGTGTTAAAAAAAGTGTGAAGGGCCACGTGCCTCTTCAAGAGGAAGGCAAAGATTTATTATAAGTGCTTTTCCTTTCTAACAAGGATGCCAAGTTTCCATTCCCTGCTGCTACTTCACAGTTCATTGGAACCTAAATGTATATATAACCCTGTTGCTATTGAAATCAACTACCCTGGGACCCAGGTGAAGTTGTTACCTGTGGTTAGGAGGTGATGGTGTTGCCTCTGGGGGCAGTTGTTGCTATCTGTGGGGCTCTAACATTTTTTGCTCATGGTTCTGGTCTGAACTTTGCCCATGGTGAGAGCAGCTAGTGATTTGTAGATGGCCCCCATGATAGCAGTTTGATCAGTCATTGCCAGGGGACAGATACTTGTGCCAGGAAAGGGCAACCTTTGGCAGATGAAGCAGAGAGGCTGAGGATTGATGGCAGAGAGACTGAGTTATCCTGTCATCAGTCTAATTACAAAGGGTTTGATCATCTCTAGGAGGGGAGCAGAAACTCTGAAAAACTACTGATGTTTTTTTTCCCCATTTGGAGACATGCAGGTCTTGCTTCGGGTGCCATAAATCAGGCTACTGTGAGATTTATTTGTTTAATATAGAATATAAATGTAGTTTTAACTCACTGCATTCATAAGGAATTCCATCTGCATGTTGCAGAATGCAAAAAGTCTGTGCAGATGCTTGCCTGGTTACACCAGAGCCCTGGCTCTGACCCCAGATAGAGCACAGCACTGTATTCCCCTATAAAATAAATCAGGGGCATTTATTCATCTGAGATTTTTGTCATCGCTGCATTTACAGACAGGAGAAATTGTACATGCGTGTGTGGTCCTGCCTGGAGTCACATCCTTCTCTTACTCAAGTAATTTCATCTTTTTCAGGATTCTAGGGAGGGTTGTTAGTGTACCACATTAAATTGTCCCTGAGTAATGTGCAACTGCTTTCGTTAGAATTCTGAAATTTTTTGTCATTGCTACCTACACATTGCAATAGCAAGTGCACAGCTTGTGCAGCCTGATTCTCCCATGTCTTTCCTTGCGTTGCGTTTATGTTTATGTCATGTGACTGTAAAATGCTAACAGATCAATCTGTCCAGCAATGAATATATCTGCATGGGATGCAAAACCACGAGGAACTCAAAATCAGTAGAGACTGAGAAAGGTATGAGTCAGATCCTTTAACCAATTCACATCAGCTAAGAGACCAATTTAAGTATTTGCCATTCGTAAGTACTACTACTCCCTACTATTTGGGAATGGTAAATTTTAAAGCTTGAAATTCACTGTCTGTCAACATTTGTAGGAGTAAACATCTTAGGTCTTGCCAGACATTTAACATAGAAAGAAAATGCCTACAAAACTAAGGAATGCAATTTTAATTCCAAAACTGTAAGTTTTTGTGGTGGTTAATCCATAATAGCCAGATTTTGTGTAAGATCTGTATTACCTGTAGTTTCATTTTTTCTACAAAATGATCTGGAGGAGGGCCACGAAGCTGATCAGAGGGCTGGAGCACCTCTCCTGTGAGGACAGGCTGAGAAAGTTGGGGTTGTTCAGCCTGGAGAAGAGAAGGCTCCGGGGAGATCTAATTGTGGCTTACCAGTACCTGAAGGGGCCTACAGGAAAGATGGTGAGGGACTGTTTATCAGGGAGTGTAGTGACAGGACAAGGGGTAATGGGTTTAAGCTGAAGAAAGGTCGATTTAGATTAGATGTCAGGAAGAAATTCTTCACTGTGAGGGTCGTGCGGCACTGGAACAGGTTGCCCAGAGAGGTTGTGGATGTCCCCTCCCTGGAAGTGTTTAAGACCAGGTTGGATGGGGCTTTGGGCAATGTGGTCTAGTGGAGGGTGTCCCTGCCCATGGCAGGGGGGTTGGAACTAGATGGTCTTTGAGGTCCCTTCCAACCCAAACCATTCTGTGATTCTGTGATCTGTTAGGGGATTATGTAAGTGTAAAACAGTGCTATATATTACAGTTTTAGTCATGCTTTACTAACAGAGTGAATAAAGTAATCTCATTTTTTACTACTAGTATTGAATGAGTTTATGTATGATATATACCTTGGAACTTGCTTTAGAACCCAGCTCAGTGAGTTTAATTCAACATGGCTAACTTATTTTAAATTCAGGACCCCAGTGTCTTTATGCTGGTGTTTGAATCATTAGTACTGCATTGATCTTTATTTTACAAGTGATGGTGGTCCTTAAATATATATTTTTTCATTAAGCATTTTAAGAAATATCCCTGGATGTGAATATTAGTAAATTTTTTTTAGCAATAATTGCTTAGCAATTTGAAATGAAATTGGTGCCAGATGGCATTGCTGGTGATACCAAACATCAGAAATCTGTTGTAAACTCTTGAAGTTTTATTTTAAAAACGACATCTGTACTGAGATCCTATGTCATTCTTGCTTTCTTATAAAAAAATTAAATGAGTGAGTAACTCAGGACTCAATTTTTGCTTCATTTAGCAGGCTAGTTAGATAACTTAGCTGTTTGAAGTTGTCATACCTTCTTTGTTCCTTGGGTTTTGCTACCACATCACAAAAACATGGAGAAATTGGTTGGTAAAGGAAGGAAAGTTGGTACTGTCTTAACAAACCAAATTCTAATGCCTCTGGAAACTGTATTGGAGAACAAAGCCATCCCAGCCACTCAGTGGATGAACCATGAGTTCATATTTTAAGTGAGTCTCTATATCTATCTAAGGTAATATGACCAAGTGGATATGACCAGCTGGAGGGAGCAGCCAGCAAAACCCGAGGACCCGAAGGCAGTGTGGCATCCCCTCGCTGCAGAGCAAGGCTACCCCCCTAGGGGTAACGGGCTCCTCTGGTTACTGGTGCAGTCCAGCCACCCCGGCAGAAACCAAATGAAGCTGTTAATGTGTTGGCTGCTTCCTGCCATCTCTCTTCAGAGGTGTCTTATCTCTGTGGCACAGAGCACAGCCTAAAGCCTCCCAAAGGGGTGTGCGCCCAGGTGTGCTCCCAGTGCTGGAATGGCACAGATAGGGTGGATGGCTTCAGTAGGTTTTTGTGATGATGGGCGTGCTGCACTGCCTCCAACTAGTGCCGTTTGCTAAGGATCCAGGCTTGCTTCTTTGCCCCTTTTCTGCTTCTTGTTGGGCCTTGAAGAGGAGGAGGGAAGGGAGATACTGCAAGAGGGATTCACGTCTGCTGGCTCCCAGCCCAGCACTAAGCGCTCTCCAGCAAGCTGGCTTGTCCGCCTCGCATCCATCCCTCCTCTGCAAGTCCACGCGACTGCGTGACTGAAAGGTGAAAGACCAAAATCTTGCTAATTTTAGCAATCCCCGTAGCACTGTAATGAAAACCTAGCTCTGTGGCTTTTATATTTCTGGTAGCATGCAGCAAATCATACCGTCTTTAATCCTTTCCCTGGCAAAACTCCCACTGACTTCAGTGGGAGTTTTGTCTGAGCATGACTGGAGTTGGAATTTCAGGTTTTGGTCCTATATTAATTTCTCAGCGAGAAAGAGAAATGGATTTTATAGATTTTCAGTTAAACATTAGGAAGACATGAAACTGTCATTCTCTATAATGTAGTGGTACAAATATGGGCGATTACCTTTTTGGCATTGCCTCTTGGGAATAATACAGATCTATTACTTTAACCCATTGGTAACATAATTCATGTCCAGCCATATATTATAGATGCTGCCTTTTAGTGACACAACCAAGTGCCACAGCAGCGCAAGACTTCTTTTGCCGAAAAGGTTGTCATCATTCTTAATACAAAGACAGCAGTCCTGATTTCAATGTCGTTCATAGGGATTTTTGCACCATTGTCAATTTAATAAATTACTCTCAGTTTATGTTAAGATGAAGGGAATTAGACTCTCAATATTGCTATTTCACTTTTTTTGTTTATAGGATTTCATGCTTCATGTTTGATTTCACTCTTTCACCCTATTCTCAGATTTGTTTTTCTCTACATTTTTGATGAACTAGCTAGTTGAAGCTTAGCACATTATTTTGGGTAAAAAAAAAAAAAGAAAAAAAAAGAACCTTATCTGGCAAAGTCAAGTAATGTGTAGAATAATCTCTGGGACAAATGGTTTCTTTCTGAAGACTGTGAAAATGAAAAACTTTCAATTTACTGAAATTATGGCTTAAATGTGGGGACTCCAGAGAATTAAATATTAAGTGATTGCATTTCTGCGCTGAAGTCCAATCCTTTGTTATTTAGTACTGGTGCGCTTGAAGTGAGGGTGTGCATTTTTCATGCACGTGGGAAGCGCATGTGTCTGCCTTTTGCAGTCTGGTCCTTTGAGACCTGTTTGTATGTGACCATTGCAGACTCCAATTTTGAATCTAGTCCAGTGCAAGAGGACTGTGGCTGTGCATGCTTTGTTTTGGTTTGCAGTCTCTGAAGGCAAGAAGATTATTTTTGCAGATCAGCTTAGAGATACACTAATTAGGGAAGTTTATATGTTCTTCTTGAGTTGGTGCTAATGTTCTACACGTGTTCATTAGATTCATACAGAATTACAAAACCATTTTATTCTGCTTTATAGTATTTGCTTCTAATGGTGGTCAGGAATAAGGCTATGTTACCAGCTTCCTTTAGCAGTTTCTTTTTGAGAGTATTTGATATCCATGCAAATCTGTTCTGATAAATCTGTTGCTAAGAAACAGCCATGACTGAATTTTTGGTAAAAGAGGAAGTTACACTGAGAATAAATGAGTGTCACCCTGAAATTCTTGAGTCTAACAAGTACTAATGCTATTTAATGCTAACATATAAATTATAACATCACAGGAGACCATGTGGACAATTGGGAATTGAATATTACAAGGTGATAGGAAGCTGCAGAGTTAAGAAATCCAGGGAGATGTTAGAAAAAGAGAGGATAGATTAGCCAGGTGGTCAAGAGAGAATCATTAAGGAAGAGAGAGGCAAAACTCTTCATTAAGGAGGAGGTGAGTAAATAAGCAGAGGTGGCACATCAGAAAAAAGCTAGAGGAGAATACTTGGTAAAGTATTCAGAAGTAGTAGAAGCAGCAGAAGTAATTTATGAAAATATTATGTGTGGCATCCTGAAAAAGAGAAACACTGTTTTATTTAGAGCCCTGCAGACTAGAAACAGTGATGCTTCCAGTATTTTAGCAAAACCTCATTATGGTTTTGTGACCAGTTTTGTGATCAGTTTTACAATTAATGTGTCCATTTTCAAATCTGCTGTAGCAAAACAGAGGTTAGTTTGTAGCGCAGCCACCTCTGGGATGGACGAGCCGGCTGGTATGGTGCAAATAGCTTTGAGCGTGGGGCATTTTCCTGCTTTCCATAGAAACAATTTCAAGGAAAGCTGGCAGAAGAGAGGTGACAGGAGGAATCTCCAGCAGATGAGGCATCATGTGGCAGGGAGGAGGAGGTGTTGGTAAATGGCAGTAGAGGATGAACATCTAGAGGCAAGTCAGTCAACTTATGCAGCTAATTCCATAGCTTGTGAGTGATGTTGCTGGGACATAAATTTGACTTGTTGCCTTTCTATGCATGCATGTCATTTGCTCCACTGCAGTAATTTTTAGATCTACATTTGAAGAGGGTTTTGAGTATGTAAGGCTTCATTGCCTTAGGAATCTGTGCTTGGGGAAAGTAGCGTGTTGTTCGGAGGCAATTCGTCATCTTTGATCTGATGCTGTACTGGCAGGGATATTCCTCCAGTCTGTTCAGCTCCCTCCCATCTCCAAAGGTGAATTGGTTTTTAAATAATGCCCCAAAAGATCTAACTGAACATAATCCAGAAGTCTATAACTGTGGAAATGGAAAGTGATTAATGGAAAGTGATTGCTTTTCCTTATGATTTCTTAGAGATGCACAAAACCTCCAGATGCTAGAGTCTGTTGCTAAGGCTATTCCACATTGCAGAACATGGCAGATGCTTTGGCTGGGTATCACAAGAATTTCTAGTGATACATGATTGCTGAGCATGAAAAATCTTTCCAGAAGAAGGTTCTGGCCAGTCTTTTGCCAGCCAGCAAGGTTTTCTGAGCACAGGCAGTGATGTCTGTTTGAAGGCCGGGGAGATGTATAGTTGCTGAGTGCCCTAGGAACAAGGACAGGGACTGTAGAGAAAGCCACTGAAATGGCTGCTGTGGCAGAGATACAAAAGGAATCAGTTTCATTATTGCTAAATAGTCTTAATATAAATTTGAATAAAATGTCAGGCATTGATGCTTAGGAAGGAAAGTAAGCTATTGCTTGCTTTGTGCTCACGGAGGGCCAGTTTTGGGCAGCCTGTCTTCTGTGCTGAAGCCTCCTGCCTTTCCAGCAGCCCTCTTTCAAAGGCCAGAGCCTTCTACTGCCTCCCAAGCACATGCAAAATGTGGGCCATGAGGACCCAAAGCCTGTTCACCCAAGGAGAAAGTGAACTACTTGACAAGAGATAGATAGTCGAGTGTTAGTTCACCATCTTCCCATGCCCTTCTCTTCAGGTGTAGGTGGGCCTTTGAATTTTGTTTTCAAAACCTTTTTTTTCAAGGATGAGGAATGTTTGGACATGAAGAGGAACCAGTCCAAGTCAGTGCCAGTCCAAGAAAACTTTAGTTGGGCTGCAAGATCATCTCAGTAAAAGCTGAGTAAACAGCAATACCAGATTTCTGCAGATGTTGTTTATAATTTGAGCATAATGTTTGGGTTGATTATGTATAATCATTTAGTTCTGCTTCTTTGCAGATTGTCATGTTAAGGTTAGCTAGTCGGCTGTAAATGAAAAAATGAATTGGAAACTATTGTGCTGGAATGCTTGTTGAGAACAAATTGAGAGGTATATTTCGATGTAGGACAGTTTTGACTTCGTAATTCGTACAGTTTTGGGGACCTATAAAAATCTTCCACTCACAAAGAGTGGAAAATGATACAAGAATTTGTGGTATAGTGTCACTTCCACTAATGAAAACTTCAGACACAATTAAGGGGAAAAACCCCACTAAAACAATTTTATGTAAAGAATGCAGTTAAATTGTGTTCTAGCGGAGTAACCCACTGTAGACTGGATTTGTACATCACTGGTGTGTTTCTCACCTGACAAAACCTGTCTTCATTCTGCAGCCTGGAAAAGTAACCTGCTAATACAGTGAAATGTATATACTGATATTGATATATGCTATGTATTTGTTGAGCTACAGTTCTCATTCAGTTTGGAATAGACATAAGTCAACATCTGAAGAACCCAAAGTGTTTTCCATAAGACCATTCAAGGTCTATCATTTTGTCATGATGGAAGATTAGGGCAGAAAGGGGACCTGGGAGATTCTTCTCTGTCCTAAGCCTGTACCAGCTATCTTTCCCAACAGATATTTTCCGTATGTGGCTTCAAGATCTTCAGAAGTGGAGATTTCTGAGTCTTTTATGAGCAATTCCAGTACCTGAGGATGTTTTCCTAACATTTTACCTCAGTCTTTCTTGATGCACTTTTGTAATGCAACGTTTCCTTCCTATCCAGCATAGGCATGAAATAAAGATTGTTCCCTTCCATTATAAGGCTATGCTCGTGTACCTCCTCAGACTTCTGTTTAGAATAAAAGAATTCCCAGTTCTTTAGTTTTTCCTCAGGTCCTTGAGTATTTCTAGATTTTTCCATATCATGTTTTCAGCTGATTTGCTTGGATGGGAGAGACCTGTAGATAGCATCACTGTACTCCCAAGAAATAATTGGAGGGCTTAAAGAAGGGAAGTAGTTTCATTAGTAATGCTTTTTTTTTTTTAAAAAAAAAGTACCCAAACACCAAATACAAGTTTAATATCAGGGAACATTTCTCCAGTGTGTCTGCCATATCATCTAACCATGTCCAACTAAACAGAATTTGGAAAATTGTTCAAGTTGACTACTCCAAATAGCTTTGCTGTTCTCTCAGGTAAAGACTGACTGCCAAAGCAGCATGGGGGAACTTTTGTTGCTTCTGTACACATTGTATTTATCTTCTAGACAGCAGAGGACCTCATTCCCAGCCCTAGGTATGGGAATGCTAACATTTGGATTATTTATGAGAAGTGTGAAGGGAAGTGATTGTTAATTAAATAGTTTTTAAATTAAATGAAAGGCAACAAGGATTTAATTTTGGGTGAATTATTCTTTTTTACTTGATGCCAACAAGCACATTCCAGCTGATCTTTTTTCTTATTGCAGTGATTTTTCACTGTAGAATTTTTGAAGGATTGTAATTTTACCCACGTTTCCGAGATATCCAAACCTGCAGGTGGCTATAATGAATGGTCTTGGTGATCTATATTAAAAAAGATAAATCATTTTTTCTTTCCTTCTTTCACATTTTCTGCTGCCTTGTATCCTTACTTCTCTGGCTCACATATTCGTATTGATTAATATACTACATCCCTGTTATATTTTTGTCTCAGGTCTGTGTTTCATTTGACTACCAATAATGAGAGGCCATAAATTCCTCATTCTTTATGACAGAGCACATCATCTGAGCTGCAGATACTGCAAACGTGTCCGCAAAGCAGTGGGCAGCTGTATGGCCACCATTTATCCTGCAGCTGAAGGTGGGCGATAAGTCCCAAAGGGCCCTGTAGTTCAATAGCCGGGGCTGGCAGTGACTCCTGGGTCCTGGTCATGACTTTGACAAAGATCCCACCTGCAGTGCTGGGCAAATCAGCAAGCTGCGCAGAGCTCCTCCTCTTGGCTCCAAATTAGGAGTAATAGTAGCACGTACCTGACCGAGGACGAACTGTAAGGATTTATTGGTTATGGTGATTAAGAGTTTGAAGATGTGTACCAGATTGCAGTTGTGAGATCTGTTCCACAAATGCCTCCCATTTTAGCTGAAAGGAGAAAGAAATTGGCAACCTTTGTGCCGCAGACTGAGGCTTTGCTGATGGCATCTCTGGGGAGAGCTGGCCCTGGAGTGAGGCCAGGGCAGAGAGGGGTCAAGCACCTTTTGTCCTGCACAGACAGTCCAGGCAAATCCAGTGTGTATTAGAGACCTCATCCTTTTTCCTACAGGGTTTTGCAGTGCTGCAAAGGAGGTTTCTTGGGTGAACTGCCTCGCCAGTCTGTCCCAGACCTAGATACCCGTGTCTTTATCCCTGCATCCTGTAGGTCGCATGGCTTTTCAGGAGTGACTAGCGTTATAAAGGCTTCCCCTAGGCTATTCTAGGGAGTCCTCCCTATTTGGAAACCTCCCTTGCAGCAACTATGACCTCTGGAATGCTCTAGGCTTGTGCATAAAAGGATGTGTGAATGCATGCATACAGGGGAATATAGGCAAGGTTGTGAGAAGAAAGGCAGCTGAAAGAAACTGGCTGGGATTCTTTCACAATCATACTCCAGAATTAAACCGAAGCAAACAAATATGCAGCTGTGGCTCTTAGATTCAAAGCCACAACAAAAAGGCCTGATGAAATACTTGAGTGGCTAAAATCTGTGTGCAGTCATTTCAGAGGAAATTACCAGTTTGCCTGTTTTTTGCTCTCTACAGGAGTTAGGCATTTGGAATAAGTTTTCCAGCAAGAGAAACATGCATTTTAGGGGAAAGGCATTTAATTCAGTGTGACTGACCTTTTGACACATAGTAAAACTGTAAATTTGGTACTGTAAAGCTGAATAACATACCTATTATTTCATTAGACTGAAAGGTATGCATTACTTAAATTATTCTACATAGGAAAGGAAATCATCTGGCACTGTAATTTATTTGCTCTGCATGAAAGCAATACAGTGATAACAACACAATTTAGTCATCTTGTGAGGCTGCAACAAACAAGAAAAGACAAAACATTGATTTTTCACATGAAAACAAAAGCAAACCATCTTGGATTCTTGATCACCCAAATGAAACCTTAGGTCAAAGTGGTGTGGCTTCATCATGATTTTCAAACAAGTGCGCCCACTTTGCTTTGTAATGGTTGTAAGTGTACAGACTCCTAAGGGCTGTTTCTTGAGTTTAAACCTTTATTTTAAGCCACTTACTCCTGCAAGAGACCTCCAAGGAGCCCCCTTTCTTCTGTTATTCAGAGACTGTTAAAAGTGCACGCTGATAGGGAACAGAGGCATTTGCCTGCTGGGTGCGTGTGTGGGGTTCTCCAGCTCTCTATTCTGGTTCCCCTGACTTCCTAGGAGCATGCTCTTGGATGAGAACTGAACAACTTGGATAGTGTCAGAAAGTTTTTCTCATCTCATATATCAAGAAGCAACTGAGTACAAGCTTAAACAAGCACTGGTGGGTGCAAATCAGTTAAACAGATTAATGATACCTGTCAGAAGATGTGAAATTATTTATCCTCTAAACACCCAAGCCTGGCAAGTCTGTTTTCTGAGTCACAGACTTAATGTCTACAGTGTGATTTTTGGCTCGGTGTGCTGCACCAGGATAGAAGGACATGCACCGTTCGAGGTGTGAAGAGCAGGGTGCTTCAGCAGGATGGACTTGAGTATAACGTTGCTTGGGGTGATCTTATTCTTGTGTTTTCTCCACTACAAGCAAAGGACGATTAATCGCATAATACGCGTTTCGCAGCTGAGGGTGACAAGTGACTATTGAGATGACTTCACTGAGGCTAAGACTGATGGCTTGTTTCTGGGGAGCTGTCAGGGATGGGGATATGAGACAAGAAGGAGGGGAGAGGCAAGAAGTGCTATCGCTCTACACAGCTGAACTGCTGAGAAAGCATAGGAGCACCTTGCCTTGAACTTTCCTCATTAAAAGCATCAGCAGCTGCAAAACAAAGACAATCATTTTGATAAGACCACTCTAGATTTGCAGAAGATTCTGACTTGACTTTGAACAGCTCCACCAAGCAAAGTGAGACTAAACTCTTTTCTTTGGGAAGCTTATTCAGCCAGCTTTGATTTTTTTTCCTTGTGTTCTATTTATGCCTTTTAATTCAATTCCCTGTATTCAGCATGCAGCATTTTAAGAGACCAATAATATAAAATAATGTTTCTATAATTGTATTACTTTCTATTATACTGGGCTCTCTTATACATTCTAATATAATTGCATAAACATGATTTGATATCACTGTTCCATACAGTTGTCGAACTTAGGAACGCAAAAGAATATTCAAAGTAAAGCTTACAGCACCTTAGTCAGAAAAAAGTGTGCCAAGCTGTGATTGATGAGTTGTCTTCCAGAGGGAGTGAAAGATAAGATAGTGATTCAAGAGTTAAGCTAAAAAGATGTCTGTTCTGGTAAGAAAGCTGGATCCTAGCTTGATAACAGGAAAAATTGAATGTCTGTTCTTGCTGAAGCATAAAACTTACCTTTTAATCATGCAGAAAAGAAGAATTTAGAATCTACAGCAAATACAGGAGTCTCATGGGAAAAGAAATCTTGTGTAATTGCTTTCTCAGAACAAGGTATTTAACTAGTGAAAAAATACAGCCCTCCCAAAAGGAAAAAGAGAGAAGATTCAGTATGACCTTGAAATTCAGCAGAGGTGATGCTGACTGATGTGACATGTACTCACTGTCCTTTTTTTGACTTGATGGTGTGCTATTAGCATGTCCGAGCACAGACTGACCCCTGTTCCCAGAGGAAGTAAGAAGAGCCAATGCTAGTGCAAGGTCAGCTGAGAAATCTTCCTAGCAGTCAATGTCATTTTTCGTGGAAGGAGCCATGGTTATTAAGGCATCACAGCACAAAATCATCTTTATAAACAATCCTCCTTACCTGAGCTGCCTCATAACACTTGACTAAGCAGATGCATCCTTGTAACTACACAGCTATAATGGCAAAACTAAAATTGGCTGGTTTTTTGATAATTATTGTTTCCCAGAGTGCCTGAGCCATTAGTAGTGACTTCAGGGGTAATTGGAGTGATGTGCGATGCACAGAACTGTGTTGCAAGGAGGATGCAGGATACTGTAGCCTCCAAGAGATCTTGTTAGAGCTTGGAGAGCAAACATGCAGAGTAAATTGCTTTTATCTTTGACACAGTAGGTAGAGGGAGAAGTAGATGGACACAGTGCTTGTTTGTGACCATCTAAACTAAAGTCTGAGTATATGTGCTTGCAAGGCCATGCCAGGTGCAAACTAAACCCATATGTTCTTTCTGATTCTGCATTTGAGAGCATCTCCTTTTTATTTTTTTGTCTGAGCCTGCTTAGCTGACTCATGCTATTATTCATTTTGTGACTCTGTCTGTACTTTGATACACAGGTCGGTCATAGAATCACAGAATGGTTTGGGTTGGAAGGGACCTTAAAGATCATCTAGTTCCAACCCCCCTGCCATGTGGATTATTCCAGTGGCAGCCGGTAGTCAGATATGTTGCCACAGCCAACTACCTAAGTATTAGCAGAAATACTGCTAAGTGGAATACTACCTAAGTATTAGCAAAGCAAAACGTAGCCTCAACAAGTAGCAGTGTAGATAAGTCTTGATAGCATGCATGTTAAAACTGCATTAACTCTGATGGTGATTGGAGCAGCAGGAAAGTCTGTGTTTCATAATAATGAAACTCCTTCTGGCCAGAAATAGCAGCATGCCTTGGAAATACTTTTATTAAATTTTATTTCTAAACCTAAGGAAACTCACATTTGTTGGCACCACCAAGGTTAAGGACAGTGCAGAGATGCGCCATTCAAGAGGTAGCTCAGAAGTGGGTTATATTTCAGAGGGGAGTGCTGGCACTAGTGAAGGCAAACCATGACCCCACCCCAGCAGTGTTTGATTGTCTCCAGTTTTCCGTAAGAGAAGTTTGCTGTTTCTGCCTCTCCCCATATCATGTGCCACAGGTCATTAACAACCTAGGAATGTGGGAGGTATTTTGGTTTTATTATAGCTGGTCAGTTTCAAATATAATTGGTTTTCTTATATGTCACCACTTTTTCAGAGAACTGCTGTTTTTTGTGTACAGAAGGGATTTTTCTTGGGCCCAGGTGATGCAGAATGGAGAGGTTTTTAGCTCAGCATCAAAGAGAGGAGAAATTCAGCCCTGCAGTGCATAGCTCTCATGTTTCTTCTCCAAGGCAGGCTACCATTTCTTATCTGCCTCCAGCTTGTATCTTCTTAAGATAAGAAATACAGTCTAAAAATGAAATCAAGTGAAGATGTTGGGCAGCACATTTGAAGGTGGAGAAGGCTTCTGAAGTTTTCTTAACAGTTCAACCTGACTGTGAGTCAGCTATTGGCAATAGCTAATGACTATTGACAACCCATGATTTTCACTCCCACCAATGACATTTTGTCTAAAATTTTCAGATTTCAGGTGTGAAACCATCAGCAGATTTATAAAAAACTAAATCAGTAATACGTGACTGACAGTAATTATCATACTCATTCTGCCTTTGACAAGTAATTCAGTGACCCCATCTCATCTGGACAAAACTGTACTTAAAGGTGCTTTAAGAAATTACCCTTCAATTTGAGTTCAGCACAGGTGGTGGCCTCACCTTCGTCACAGAAAATGGTTTTGCGTTACTAGAATATCAGTCATAGCCAGCTGCAGTGCTTGCCTGTAATTGTAATGTAGCTTAGTGCATTCAAACAATTAAATGTAACTTTACGGTAAGTGCATATTCTGGCAAATAAGCAAGTGTGGAAAGAGTTTATGTACCAGTTTGCTCATGTTGACAAAAAGGTCCAGAAAAGGGGAAGTTTGGAAGGATGTGAGCTCAACTGCCTCTGATATACAAAAATTTCCATCTGTGAGTTCTCATTGTCTTAATTAGAGAAGAAATATACAGGAAATAAGATTTTTAAACCCAAACAACTACTTCCAAAGACCATTGCATGAGTTGATTACTTTGCTAATAAGTGAGAGGGATCACTGACACAGTACAAAGTTCCCAGAGTTGAATTTTTCTTAAACTGTTTCGTACTGCCAGGCGCTGCTTTGGAAATTACCTCATTTTCCAGGTTTTCCTCACCTGCATCAGAGAGCTGAATATACTTGGAACCTGCTTCATACCACAGGGAGGACTAGTTTTCACTAATTAGCCTAATTGAGTAAAGAGATTTATAGAACAATTGTCTACTTTTCACCTGCAGCACTTTGTGGTTTCTACTGATTGAAAAAAATAGTTCACCATAAAAAATTGAGTCTTAGAGTAGTGCTCCAGTGGAGAAATGATTTGATGAATAGAATGAGTTTCTAGTCATTATCTCACTTTAACATCAAGAAATGTGTAATGGTCACTTTTCCTTGCCATCACCACATGTGTGGTGGAAGCAAACAATGACAAAAGAGCCTCTTTCTGTGCAGCAGAGAACAGCAGGGCTGAAAAGAACTTAGAGACATGCCTCTATTAAAGTACAGAGCCAAGAGAATTTGCCCTTTTGCTGTAAGAGAAGGGATTTGACCCTCATACTAAAGCTATATTAGTATAAAGGGACTTTATTTTCCGAAGAAAATGTACATTTGTAGGCCTGCCTTTTGGAGTCATTAGCTTGACTTTCAGAAAGTTTAGAGACATGAGGATGATGCCTAGAAAAAATTGAATATGGTTTTAAATGGGTTTGTACTCTAATGCTACTGCACACAACTGTCATGCACCTGAAAAATGTGTTGTGACTTCACGTATCTTGCGTGCCATCTGAGGGACCCTTTCCCACAGTTTGTTAGGCTCTGCACTTCATTAGAGAAATCTTCACCAAAACCTCTTAATCCTGGCAGCTTTCCTAGTAGAATCAATCTTTTGAGGATCTCAGTGATCAGTAACGACAAAACCAGCCTTGGTATTAGTATTTCACTTGATAAATTGCAGAGATCTAGGCTTCAGTTACATTTGTCAACAGTGACTTTCCAGTGAAGTGCAAGGTATTTGAAAAATTACCTCTAATGTTTCAGGCTATGGGGGGAAGTACTTTTTCAGACTATGAGAACATTTCCCTCATGCACCATTAAACCAACTGGGGAGAGAGGAAAGCAGGACAGGGGTGGGAGTACACTTGAGTCACTAAATGCGGGGTTGAATAGCCACATGCCAAATTATTTAAGATTTATTCCTATGAGCCACGCCATGTAATGATAAAGTGGTTTTGCTAGCCATACAGTGAACCACAAAAGAGTAAGAGTTTCTTTTCTATAAAGCTGCCCTTTTCTTGGCTGCTGTGTCTGGGACTGTCCTAGTTCTCATCTTGTTCCTTAATTCTGTGTGTGCTGTGGTGGATCCTGCCCAGCTTCTCTCACATCCTCAGTGATGTGTCTACAGGACCTCCTGCTGGTCCCCATTCTCTGTCTCTCTGCTGCCCCTATCTCTCCTGCAGACACAGATGCCATCTGTGTGGCGGGTTACTCAGCTCTGTCTTGCCTCTGCATTGTTCCTTCTGTCCAACCTAAAACTCAGTCTGGGGCTCCAGCATTTTGCAATTG
The DNA here is from genome assembly GCF_028858705.1 of Grus americana. Taxonomy (NCBI): domain Eukaryota; kingdom Metazoa; phylum Chordata; class Aves; order Gruiformes; family Gruidae; genus Grus; species Grus americana. The sequence goes on from NC_072891.1 coordinate 45,231,489, forward strand.
GGTGACTAGCGACTTGGAGTAAACATAGCTTTTCATTGTCCTCAAAGTCCTCTCTGCTGCCCCCTTCTTCAGGAGCACATTCACCCCACCTGTCACTGCTGCCCACAGGGTAAAGGCAGGCGTCATCTGAGGATGCTGTTCCAGTATAGGAACTTCAGAGGGCGAATTTTTCCATCTGTTTCTAGCATCATCCTCTGATTGTTACAATTAGAAGATGTGAACACCACCCCAAAACCCCTGGTTAACATGGATGGAGACGGAAGTGAAATGTGACGTGTGTGATCTCTGCTGGCTCTTCAGTGGGCATATTAGGCAAAATGTTGTCGCTGTTAAATGGTGATTCTGTTTTTCTTTGAATACTGGACGTAAACTGGAAGATGTAATGTGGAATTTAAATGGAAGGGTTAGATAGTGAGAGTTCAAATGTTACCTGCACTGATCTTCCTGTTACATCAAAGGCCCTTGCAGCTCACAGAGGTGGGATACTGTGCTAAACAGGAATATTTTTTACCCATTTACAAGGTTTTATCTCTGTGGCACTTTCATTAAAAATATAAAGCACAGAGGGAAAACAAAACAAGAACTGTCACTGAATTACTGATCAAAATACACCTCTTTCTGGAAGGTGACTGGACTCAGGTATGGGTGGGGAAGCTAGTGGGATGTTCCTCTGGGCTGAATGAGCCCCTCTGCAGTGATCCCAGATTTTGCAGTAAGGTGGGATGTGTCTTTCCCATCAGTCTTCTCAGTGTCTGCTCCACACCTTCTGTGACTGTTCAAATTGTCCCCTGAATTTTGGCTCTCAACCATGTTGTCTTTGAGAAATTACCAGCTTCCCACATCAGGATGAGCCCATCTCCTCTGTGTCTTTTTCTTGTTATAATGCCACCTCAAAATGACGGCAGATATTCTCCAGATTTGTGGCAATTCCTGCTGTGTGATCTAAATAGGGCATAAGATAAAAAAGTTAATGAATGAATTTCATAGCTTATTTCTGAGAATGACAGAAGGAGTTCAACAAATTTAGAGATCTTTCCCAGTGACAGACTATGCTGGGTACAAAAATTTACTTCACATTCCAACTCCTAATGGAAAAACCCCACTGTTCTCCATTTGCACCAAGATACACAAAATTTCTGAGGTAAGGTCAACAAGGCACACGAAGAGAGCTGTTGACTATGGGGATGGAGGACAAGCTGGTCAAAAAAAAAAAAAAAAAAGCAATTGTCTGAAGGTAGGCAACCATGTGCTGAGTTAAAGGAAAATCTTTGTTTCTAACTCCAGGTCCTTCTTCAGTTATCAGCAATGACGATGATTCAGCCAGTCCCCTCCACCACATCTCAAATGGCAGTAACACTCCGTCTTCTTCTGAGGGGGGTCCTGACACAGTCATCATTGGGATGACGAAGATTCCTGTCATTGAAAATCCCCAGTATTTCGGAATTACTAACAATCAGCTCAAGACAGACACCTGTAAGTACAAACAATTGTATGTGTTTCAGTCACTCATTTTACCTGTGCAAGTGCTGGGGCTCCTTAACAGAGCTAGCAGAACAAAACGCTCTGAATTCCTGGGAGTGGAAGGGTGGGGTTAAAATGTATGCAATTTGTTAAAGGTACATGGGATGAACCGCTTTACGTCTGTCAAAGCCAAATTCAGCTCTTGTGATGAGTAAATGAAGTCAGTAGTGTTACACTCAAAGCCCGATCCATATTCCATCAAAGTCATTAGTAGCTTTTCCATTGATTTCAGTGGTCTTTGGCCAGTCCTGTGCACTGAATGTGTTCTTGGGAGAAAACAAATCCTGGGTCAGAAGCAGGACTCAGTATTGTCACATATGTGCTGCTTTTAAATTTATTGTATTGGCAATGAACATAACCTAGCTTTGAAATCTCAATATTTGTAAAGTGATAAGAATGATAAGAGTTAAAACTTCAATTTTTTTAATGTCATTGTATAATTCAAGCTCTATAGCCAGAGAACATGTTGAATATTTAAAAGTAGAGCGGAAGATTGCATGATGGACTATAAATGTCACATATAAATTCTTTCACGTTCAGTTAGAAGCAGGTGAAATGTGAAAAAATAGGAAGAGATAAACATAATTAACTATGAATAGTTAAAAAACTGTATCCCTAACTTCAGCTACTACTCTTCAAACCTAGTAAAAGTTTTAGAATTGGATGTGCAAAATGTTGATTTTTGAACCAATGATGATTAGCATTGCAGCAGGTAACTGAAAAAATACCTAAAGGATATTATGATTAATAGTAACTGCACTGCTTACTATTTTTCATCAGTACGTTAAGGTCTTCAAGTGTTTCAGAGAAAGTTGTTCCTGCCTTTTTTTTCCTGTTTTTTTGGTATGAATGTACATATCTGAAGTGTCACTGGAAGTCTGAACTGTTTCTCTGCAAACTCACTCCAGAGATTCCCAGTCTAGCTGGTGAGCATTGGGCTTGCAACTAAGGGACGCTACGTCTTATCTGTATCCTACCTGAATGATATTGCTTCGTAGCACAAACTGTAGTCTAGGCGCTTACTGCCAAGGTCAGAAACCTTTGCTTCCAACTTTATAAAGCTTAAATGTCATAATCTTTCTTGACCTGTGCATGAGGGCATGCATGCATATGCATATGCATATGCATACACATAACTTCTAAGGTTGCAAAGACTGATGCATGGACTACCTAAGTAGTGAATATTAATGCTCATTTACATCTAGATTAGTGCACTAAGCACAATCCACAGAAGGATGTTCCTGCAATGCAACAGGTGGTCTTTTTTCTGCCTTTTTATTGTACATCGTTGATGTTCACTCTTACCTTAGCTTTTTTGTGTCGTGCTATTTTGTGATTAGAAATGCCCCATTGTCTCTTCTACCAGAGGATATTTAAATAATCTGGCTTGGCATATGCAGTGGGATGCATAAGGTAATCACTGAATTGCTGATACTTGATCAGCACAAGGAAATTGTTATACAGATGCATTTTGATTAGAACATTAATTCCTGTGAAGAATAGAAGCCGCTAGGGAATCAGAAATGGGCAACATGCCCACTGGAGCTCTCTAATGTTATATAAAAGGCCATGCTTTTAAATATGAGGCTACTGTACCTCTATTCCCAGCTGCATTAGACAACATTGTAATTGTTTAAATAAACATCAGTGACTGCAGAGTATTTAACTTTCAGCATTAATGATGAAACAACATACATGCTGTTCTGGGGAAAAACCCAACTGTACCAAAACACACACTTCTCTCACATTTAGTAAGTTGCACATTAAGTACAGATGCATTAAATCACAGCCGACTAGTGCTAAGTAGGTCCTGATCCTAAAAATACATAAGTCTGTGTTTGGTTTTGTGTACTGGAATGAAACCCACATGATGTGAGAAAAATTAATCACAGTGCATAAAGTTCAGTTTGTGCATAAATGCTTGCAGGATGCGGCTTAAGACTTTGCTGTGGTGCTCTGGGGAGGGTTGTGGAGCTGATGCTCTGCACTCTGCCACACTGCCATGGTGGTCCCAGTCTTTGTGTTTTTAGTGCTTTAGCAAAGAGAATCAGGTAAACTGTGGCAGTATATAAACCAAGGCAGATTTCTCCCACCACATTGAGCAGCTGTCCAATAAAGAGCATAATTAAAATTTTCTCAGACAAAAATGAAAAATGTTCTTCCCATAAATAATTTCACATACCCTCTCTTTCTGTCTCTCTCACTCGCTTATTATTGCAGAGCTGCACTTGCCCTTTCTTAACCTGCCAACCTCCTCCTGATGTGTATATCTGGTATTTATAAACCTCTAAGCTAAGTAGCTCTCATACCTTTTTCCTGTTTACAATAATGCCAGCTCCAGATGTCATCTGGTTTCTCATCTCCAGCAAGATAATTAACATTTATGTTTATTTCCTATCTGGTCTAAGTACTGTTTTCTGCTAGCATTAAACAGAGCAATCACTGACAGTCATGCTGGAAAAGATGCTTATGTATTTAGCATATGTTGGTCTGTGGAAGGAGGTGAGACTTTGAGCTAGGTGAAACTGTACACAAATCATATTGCGGTTTTCATAGAAATTGAAGGAGTATGTCTGCTGTGAGTAGCAAGTGGAGTTTCTCTTTTGTTATCGACTTAAGCCATATTTTGACTGGTCTACATATAACCATTTCTGACTACAGTGTTTCAAGCTCCATTGCAAAGTATTAGAAATGTATGTGTTTAAAAGAAAATTAAAAAGTTAATTGTGATCAATTTAGTTTGAAATTCCATCACTGTATCAGTAAATTGGTACTTTTGCTACTGAATAACTAAATCCCAAAGAGTGATGGCTCCTAAAGAGTCAATCTCAGGCGAAAAGTTATAACACTTTCCTCTTCTTGAGAGACAGCTTTCAAGGTGGGAAAAGCAAACTGATGAAGACTGAAGACCCATGCATTTGAGGGGCTGGGTTCCATTCATCACTCAGAAGGACTGAATTTCTGTCCCAGGTTGCAGCACAAGTGCTCATCTGTACCTTTAATTGACATAACAGTAGAAAATTACTCTTCATCATCCAACTGGGATTGACTAATATCTCCCACTCCAGCTGTTCATCATTTTAACTACCCATTTTCCTTGCCAGCAAACCCACTGATGCTTCTTCAGCACTTGTCTGTCTGACACCCTATCCTAGCACTCCTGGCTTTTCCTTTCCCTGCCATGTACTCTTGGTTGCTGCTGGCTAGTGGGCTCATCTGCCACTCCAGCTTCTTGAATAGTTCCACCTTGAAAGTTTTCAGTCTGTGGTACACAGACATGCGTCAGACACATACCAGATTTTTTGGTTCCTTTTTGTGTGAAATCAAAAGATATTTCCTCTTTGGCAGTACTTAGCTGACAGTGACAACTCTGATTTTAGATGTGAGAAAGAGTCTGCAGCCTGGACATGGTGGAATGCTCTTTGCACTTAAGTCATTATAAACCAGGTTGTACTGTATTAGCATCAGCCTGAAAAGCTCTTGCCTGGGAATTACCAACAGTGTTCAGTTGTTGCTGTTGAAAATTGGGCCATAACTTTGTAGTGAAGTAACATCACCAGGTGCAGAAAAGTTGCATGAATGGCAAACCTTGCAAAGATTTTTGTCCCCTGAAATCAATTGGACGATAAGATCTTGTGGGCATAGATGCTAACTATTGCTAGATGGTTACCTTCACTAATCGTATGAGCTGTCACAGTCTCTAAGCTATTTGCTATTTTCATTAATACCATGGTATTTCAAAAATTAGTCTTCTACATCTCTGCACAGAAATTGTACTTGCTAAAGTTGCCAACCAAGCCTACCAGACCTGTTGAAACAGGATGGAAGAAACAAAGCCATTTTCCTCATGAATGGCTATGGACTTTCTTCATTCATCACTTAGCTTGCAGCCCAGGGCTTGGAATATATCAGACCATTACTATTACATTTCCATGATTAATGGTGTAAACACAGTCAGTAAATAACATTGGTGTTTTGGTAGTAATGTGAAAAACAAAACGTGAGGAGAGGGGATGCATAAAACATCGGTGAAAGTGCCCAGGTTGAGACTCTCAGGGCAGAACTTGGGTTCTGTAAGCAGCTGCTTGCAGGTGGTTTTGGGATTTTGGGAATCAAATTGTTCTCTGAGTCTCACCCCAGTAATCCCCACCTCTGCCCCACGAAGTTAGCTTGCTTGTTTGAGTGCAACTGAAAGGAAGGCTGGAGCTTTGCCCTTTCATGGAGAGGTTTGCAAGCTCTGGGTTTCACGTCCCCTAGGTTGGATAAATAGCAGCTGCAATGACATCAGTTGGCGCTTCCCAGCCAATGCGTACTTGCAACTCACTCAATTTCATCCCTAAAGATATTATCAGTGATGGAAAACAGCGTACTGGGCAGGCTTGTTGATTAGTCAGTGCGTGGTTTAGTGACATTTTTTCAGTGGCTGGCCATGCATATAGCCATTGCGTTTCAGTTGATGTGGTGTGGATTGTGGCTTTCATACAGGAAATTTGGGTGTATTCATATTTGGTCTATATTTCTGCACTTTGGGATTGTGTTCCTTCAAGTACAGGAGTGTGAATGTTCAGTTTGGGTAATAATTACTGTACTTCCAGTTGGCCTCTGTTAGGGAAAGTCTGCAGCTGATTACATGTTAGTAGAAATAATTTTTGTAAATTAATTTGTATTTATTTTGCTGATCTGAAAAAATGAATTTAAAGTGTATTGCTCCAGTTGCACAGTGAAATTGCTAATTGCATGTGTGATGTTAATTTTAAAGGCAGAGGTTTTGAGAACATCCCTCTACTATCCCATTTTGAACTTTTCAATTTATGGTTAGGGATTTTAATTTACATTTTAGGGATTGTTACACCAATTAGTTAAAGTGCTCTCAGCCTTTTTCTGACTTTCCTTGTTCTTTAACTATAGATTTCTTTTTAATATATACAGAGCCAGACTTTGGTTGTCCCTGTTAGGCGGGAATATTGTAGAAATACTCTGCTTCAGCCCACCACCTTCTTGAATGACTTATAAGGGAGACAAGAATTAGGAGTGTTATTCTTACCATTTTATCATGACTCCCACAGTACTGGACTTTTCTCTGTAAAGCCATAGGTTCTAGAATCTGGTGATGATGTCAGATTTCATTTTAGAATAAAAAAAATGTGAAGAAAACCTTGAGAATGTGAGACCCTAGAAGGCTGAGGAAACAGAAAAAAAATCTGGATTTTTTTTTTTTCTTCTGTTTATTACATTGTGGTTCTTTTTAAACTCAGTTTCATGATTTGGGAGCATTTGAGCGTGGCAGCAGCATGTGAGGGTGCAGAGCTGGCCCCACTCTGCCAGCCTGGAAGATGGCTCTGGCTCAGCCACTGCAGAGAGCAGAGGGGAGCAGCCAGATACCTGAACCCACTGAGTTACTTCTCCTCTCCCAGGCCATTTGTGGAAGGGTGCAGCTGCTTGTCATTCAATACCCACTCGTTTCAGTGGCTCTGACCACTCACACCCCGCAAGGCAGATTGGTTTCTCTTCATTTTGGATTAGGCTGACAACCTTCTCTCCAGCCCTTGGATCACTAGCAGCAGGCCATTTGATATGAAAAAAGAAGTAGTTGTATTTCCAGGCTAGGTTCAACAGAATGAGGGGATGTGGTCACTCAGCATGTATTTCTCAGGCATCCTTGCCCCAGGAGCCCCACAGCAGAGCTGGGCCCCAGCACATGTGTTTCCTCGCTGGGTGCGTGGGCTCTCACTGCAGAGTGGGAACGTGAGAGCCTGGTGATATGAAAGCTGCAGATTATGGCATGTTCCAGGTTCTATCTGTCACCCTACACTCTCCTACAGTTTTGAGGAATAGGGCTAATAATTGGCACGCATTACAGGGTAAAAAATAGACTGAGTTGGTCCCTGTGCACAGAAGGTTCTCCCAAGAGAAACGTGCTATCAGCATTTCCATCTCTTTTGAAAAGCTTTTATATCTGAGTGACCACAAAAGAAAGGTGGCTGTAGTGATTTCTTAGCCAGCTAAGCCCTAAACCTGGAGATTTTCCATCAACTCCCAAACTTTGCAGAGCTGAAAATTTCTAAGCAGCTCATTTGCCTGTAAAAGACACCATGACCTCAACAGCCAGAACACAGAGAACAAAACTGATCAATCTTAGTGAAATCCAGACTGGGAGGAAAAATGTCGCTGTCCAGGCTGAACTTGCCAGTCAACATTTATCGGTAGTCAGGATTCAGAGGCTGGGTGGCTTAACAGGGCACTCCCTTCAGGTTCTTCAGATGCTGAAAACCAAAATGCTTTAGATGCTGAAAGACAAACATGAATGAGGTTGAGATTACAAGGAGGGATATATATATATTAAAAAAAAATATATATAATATAATATATATAATATATATATAAAATTATATATATTATATTTATTGCGTGTCCTGATCCCATTGTTCGCTTTATGCTGGAGATATTTTATTGGCTAGGTAAATGTGTAAGCGAGATATTGGCTGAATAAAGATAAAAAGATATATGGAAGTATATTGTATCATCTTGACAAAATACGTTCTGTAGTTTGATTGCATGTTTTAATCCCTGATTGCAGTTACCATTTCAAATAGGTATTTTTGCAATTGTTCATCAAGTCATACATATGTCAGAAGAGTCAGCCATAAACATCTGTGGTATATTTCATTAGTTGCATTTGACTTTTGTTAACTGGGTGAGAGATTTGTCTTCCAGACCATAGCATATTGAGTGTCAGATATTTTTCCCAATAATTGGGTCACATATTTCCTTTGCCCAACAAATAAAATGTAACAGGGAATAAATAAATTAATGAGAAATTAGATTTTTTAACTCCTGCTGCTCATTCTGAGACTCAGCAGACCTGCTTTTTTTTGTTTTGTTTTGGGGTTTTTTTTTTGTTTTCCAACCAGATGGAAGAAATTCTCCCAAAGGCAGAAGCCTTTAACTTGAAAAGCATGGGTTTCTACATCCTTAAAAATTCAGAATTGGAAAGAAAGGAATATTTCCACATTTGGTGTAGAGGTAAACCTAACGAATCACTTTTGTCCCCAGAAGTTACTTGTGTTGCAGTCTTGATCTGTCCATGAAGTCCATTTACATCTAATAAAAAAGGCAAGAAATCATGCTTTCAACAAAATATTTGCATTTCATCACACAGAATGTTGTTCTGTGACCTGAATTATTTGGTAAACTACTTGCTCTAAGAGTCCAAATGCTGGAAATGAAACTGCAAGAACAGCTTGGACCCTGATCTTTAATTTATGAAAAACATGAGTGTTTTATCACCTGGAAATACAGCATGTGAAACATAGTTCTGGCCTAAATAGTGGATGTTATAAGGAGACGTGAGCAATGAATATCCAAAGTATGCATTTCAACTACAGAGACAGTATGAGGAAGGACAGTGTGACACATACATTCTCAGGAAAGTGTTCAGTGTCAAAATTCAGGTAGACCATGTACCTTCTTGTGTAAATTTGTCAGGTAAACTTCAGATAAGCACACTATTCTTCTTCAGCAGAGCACTGAAATTCACTGTCAACATCAAGCCCTACATGGGCTTTGTGTGAAGAGCACACTTAAGGACTTTATGAAAGATGAAGTGAAGTTAAACACATGTGCAAGTATTCTCTGCAATTAGGGTATTAGTCAAGATCGAAAAACCCCAACATGGTGCATTTTTAGTAGGTGTAATCTCAAGTGGCATCACTATATTCAGTTTGTCATTTGACAATACATCTGTATCAGAAATACATACACTATTTTAACACCAAAATATGTAGCTAAATCAGTAATATGTAAATGACAAATAGCACCTTTTATATTGTAATGATTAAATTATGCCTTTCAGACTCTGTGCTGCATACTAAGTTCTATGGATGTTGATTTTATATACAGAAACCTGCATATGTATGTAGAAGTGTAATGGGAAAATAACGTGACAGAGGTTAAATGGGTAGTACTTATATTTAAGCTGAATGGGAAAAAAAAGTAATCCATTGTGAAAACCTTGTTATTGTGAGCCTAAGCAGGGGAGCAGGATTGGGCCTTAGATTTATTCCTTTGTGTCAGTGAGAGTTTTGGCTAAATAAGAAATACAAATCCCAGGGAAGCAAGGTAGTATAAATAAGAATAAAATAAGAAATTTGAAGTCTAACAAATACTGAAGTACAAGAAAATCAGAAGAAAATCAAATAACTTTGTAGACAAAATTATTTCATAAACCCTACTTGTAATTGTCTTCAGTTCATCACCAAGCGAGGGCATCGTATTAAGAAAAAAGAGTGTGTAAAATGCAGTTAGCCCTGAGCAGAAGCTCACCCAAATATGAATTTTGGCAGAAAATTATCTGGAATACTGTTGTCCACAATAAGCATCAGTTAAAATAGGGTAGTATTTATTGCAGTTGTAGTGTGAGCCATGTTGGTTTTCAGCTGTGTATAACATCTTCACAGTTCTCACAGGCAGCTGTCTCTGAGGAATTAAGGCTATCAGTGCTTTGAGACTGTGACTTTTGAGAGCGGCTTAGCACTTGTGTCCTGGAGAAGACCATGCAGTTGGCTTTGCAAGTTTGTAGATCTGCCCAGTGCAGGGAGGCCCCAGGTTGCAATGGGTTATGTTATGCCTGGAGCCATCAGAACTGCAGAAGAGTCCACAGCCCACTGAATATATGCATGTCCCTCCCATTTATGTGTTTCTGTGTATGAATGAGGGTATATTGGCTTGCATGGCAGCCCACGCACCCAACAGGAGTTCACTTGCTCCGTCCCTCCCTTTCCTACATCATTTGTACTCTGGCTGTCGGATTCTACGAGAGAGGTGCTTTCCTCACTGCATCCCACTGGTGGTGGATCCACGCAGCTGGGATGCGGAAAGCTCATGCTCCTGCCCCTGCAAGCAGGACCGCTTGTCAACTGCTCTGGGGTGGCTAATCTTCCAAACCTTTTTTATTCTGTGGTCTGTGCAGCTCGATTATCATTCTGTCTTGAGAAACCTTTCCCAGCAAAAATGCCACCAAGGTTCCTAAGGTCCAAGTACATTTGATTTGGTTTTGACAGGGTTTTTCTGGGGAACTCCAAACTTTATCAGGTTTAGCTGCATGTGTGTTATGGGCATGGGGTTGGCCAGCAGCAAGTGGAACCTGACAGCCATTTAAAATATTGTCAGAGATAAAAGTAACACAGCTGGTAATATTCTGTAATATTCTTCAATTTTTTTTTTTCAGCATTAACTTGTTAATTAAGCCTCTCAACAGGCTTCTCATTTTCCACAGCAGCACTTGGGGAAAAATAATAAGACTGTTTTTTTCTCACTGGAAGGTGTTTAATTAATGTAGGTGTTTTAGTTTAGACATATATTCTTTATAATACCTGAGCTCAGCATTTTTGACTCATTTAAAAAATATGATTACACAGGTAGACAATTCCAGGAACACGCTTCTGTCATTAATTAACACAAATAAAAGCCTAGCTGCTGAAACCTATCTTTATGATCATCTTTTAGAGTCCTCTCTTTCTCTCTTTCCCTTAAGCTAGTTTTCTTTTGGTTCATTGGACAGAAGTGAGAGCACCTTTCAGTACTAGCTGCTCTCTCTGCCAAGGATGTGGAAGGTACCTCTGCTTAGTGGAACTGAGGGGTGCAAGGAGAGACAGGCAGCCCTTGAGCTTGGTAGTTCCTGGACTGTGATGGTTGGCACGAATTTCACAATCTGAGGTCGACCAGGACATTCCACAGAGAACAGGTTATCGCTCTTCAAAGGCCAGTATGTGGATTAAGTCATGAGGCGTACAGATCTGGTATGAGGTGAACACTCACTTGGTCTTATGTCTAGCCCATCAATGCCCATAATACTTGAAGACTATTATTTGCAGATTGCGGGGGAATCACTGTGATTGAAGTATTAAACCCTTGCAGGGGAAAAAAGTTTCAAATAACCTAAGTTAAGACCCTGCAACAAGGTCTGAAATTGTTAAAATTCTGTTGATGAAACGTTGTGCAGTACCTCTGGCTAGGAACTTGCTTATTAGCTTTTGGGGGCAATGAAACATTTAAATGGAAACCATATTGCATGGCAGTATTGTTTGCATTTAGAAAAAATATGTGGTGTATGCATACCAATTATCGCCTGTTTCTCTAAATTGCAGCGTATCTCTGTATAACTAATAATCTCTCTAGAGATTTTTTTTTTTTAATTTCTGCATTTGGGGAATCTAAATTCCATTCTCAGATGTCAGCCAGGCACATGAAAGGAGCATCTCAAAGGCATTCAGATGCTAAATCAACAACTAACTGGTTTTCTAAAAAGCTCCTGAACAGCTTGGAAATGTAAAGTCTGGTTAATAGAAATCAGAATGTTAGTCAGCTTAGTGCTTTGGACAATTCCAGTAAATGATTGCTTTGCCTTTAGCGACCTAAATGCCTTTGAAAACTAGTTGCTGGAAACTCTGTTGAAAGTCAGTAATGGTACAGGTCACAGGGTGCAGGAAAAGGCTTTAGTCTCCAAGAGGATCACTTGAGCTGCACTGAGTTGTATTGGAGGTTTGGAGTCAGAGTTAAGGAGATGGGAAGCAAAGCTGTCTTCACAGAGGTACTTCCTTCCCCTCTTCCCTCCTGTCACCTTGGTTGTTTCCCACAGCACTGGAAAGAAAGAATGGAAAATGAGGTGGTTGTCTCGATCACATGGTGGTTTATTCCCAAGATTGGATAGTGAGAAGCCATACCTAACTTCAGACAATCTCCAATTTATATAATTTTGAGGGAAATACAGATCTGACAGAATTTTCAACTGCCATTATGAATACTTCTTTGAGCTACAGTTTCAGTTAGAAACTTTCTGAACTGAAGCCATTCCCACACAGCTCCTCTCATTTCTGAGTGTTGCTTAGGATTTGTTTAGATTTGGTTTCTTAGGCATCTTTCAAGGATGTGCTCTCATTTTTTTGGTGCCTAAAGCTTGGAAGGCCTGTGGCTGCCTTAACAAAAAGAAAAGAAATAGCTGAAAACAATACCCATCAAGGGGAACATGTCCCACACAAAGTAGGAAGGAACAGAAAAAGGGAGAAACAAATTGAGAAGAAACAAAAGAACCCTAGTCTCAGCCTTTGGCAAAGAAAGAACAATACATGACTGATTTGCTCCAACCCTTGCGCAGTAGGACATGATTTGTCTTGTCCCTGCTTTATTCTCATCAGAAAAAAAGCAACTGGTTCACAGTATTTGCAAGTCTCCACTCACGAGGCTGTGGAGACTGGAATAGCAATGGGATTGTCTCCAGACAGAAATGCATTGACCAGCACTGTGTGGGAAAGCTTGAAAAGCAACTTCTTGGGTGGTAAAGCGCAAGGCAAAAGCTTATGGGCTTATTCTTGATCGTCTGACTTAGAAGTGGAAGTACCCCGTTACACAGGGTTGCTCTTTCCAGGACTGTCCGTGTTGTCATGTGCTTGTGATGCTTTGGTCCGTGAAGTTCATTTGTGCAACAGGGAGTGCACAAAGGTGCTGTATCATCAGGTGAGAGTAAGATGATTTGTGTTATCATTGTCCAGCAATGCTGTTCCTGTCTGTGTTGATGGTAAATTCTCACTTCATTTTGCATACTGTATCTGCTCAGTTTGGAGATGGACAAATTGCTACGGTGGATCTCAGTAGTAACTTTTCTGGTACCTAAAAATGGCTGGTACTGTACCTATTAGAAACTGTTCATCAAATATGTATCTAATAAACCTTAAGGAGTATATTTCTTCCAGGTCTTCCAACACATAGATACTGGTTTATGCTCTGTGACATAAAGATTGATGTCATTTTTTAAATACAAATCCTGTCTAATAGGCCAGCATATATTCCCTGTATGGTATGTAGCAGCTTCCCTGACCTTAACAGCAACATATTTATACCCTCCTGTGGCTGAAACCCTCAAGACCAGGAGAGCAGAGAAGAAGAGGAATCATAAGAAGCTAAAAGGCCAGAGACTCACAGCTTGCTGGCACCCCCAGCCATTGCAGCAGAGAGCTGACGCTCATCTGTCCTGGCAGGCAATGACATGAAACAGTGTTAGCATCACCAGAGGTGCGTTAATGTCCTGCATGCTATGTAATGACTGGGGTGAGCCTTGGTACTGCCCTGAGGGCACTGAACCCCCACTGCATTCACAGTGTGCTTGGAGAAGGGACTGCTGCCCACCCCTCTGCAGCAGGGGAAGGGCAGAGGCAAGTTCGCCATCCTGCAGCTCCTGCAGCCCATGGCTGACACCATGGCAAAGGTGTAAACTGCCTTTGACTTAAAGTTCCATCAGTTCTCTGGCCACCACTGGGGAGGCTGGATTCACAGGCTGGAACCCTTCAGTTGCCACAGCCAGCCCCAGCAGGCATCAGATGTGAAGCGCAAAAGCTCTGAGCTCAGCTCAACCTTGTGGGAAGGGTCCTGTCAGTCTTGTGCCTAACCCTGAGAGGAGACATCAGGTGCAGGTTTTCAGTGAGGTGTGGTTTCAGACACAGTAAATCACAGTTCTCATCCTGAAGATGTGGTATAGGAGCACAGACTTGAGCCTCATATTCACACGGTCCTTCTTGGAGAATGTATTTCCTTTTTGTCTTAACTTTTGCATCTGGAGAGGAAGGCACAAGCTTTTTGCATTCCGTGCAGATGCAGTGAATCCTTCTGAAAGTTAATCTGAATTCAGCTGTTTGCAACAATCCTTATGTTACTAGAAGGTGACTATTCCCCAACTAATTGAAGTCTTTCACATTATGCATTCATTGTCGCACGTTTCCTCACTGGAATTGGTTTCACGCATTTATCACAATGTTCTATTGCACTTTAAGGTTACAATTTTTTGCCTCTTTTAATGGCAGCATTTTAGAGAACCCTGAAATTGTACCACATTGAGGAATAAACACAGTGCAAAATAAAGTATGTCTTTCAGAAATGCCAAAGAAGAGAGCAATTTCAACTTTTCTTTGCAGTGATAGCTTTCCTCTAGAGGCCCAATCCAGAATTGATTTCCCATTTTAATCAACATGAGTCTTTCCAGCCTGTTGATCTCTGTGTGTTTTGAGTTTGGCCTCAGCATCTGAAATAGGACTGTGGTAAATGGCAACATTAAACAAACTGGTAAAGGATTTATCTTGGACTGGTAAATTGTCTTGACTGCAAGATAGGATGGTTTCAACATAGAACAAAGCACCCAGGTGTGCATTGCTCCTGCAGAAGACAGCTTTGCCATTTCAACTTTGCAGCTTGTGTTTATTGACAGAATAATGTACACAGAAATATGTAGAGCACAGAAAAACATCAAGTGTTTTTCTTAATAATGAAGAGAAAGCGTACAGAGAAATCTTTGAATTGTATTTGTTTTGTTCTAGTCTTGGGACAGGCTTTCTGCCTGAGCATGCGATATTTATTTTTCATCATATATAAAAGGCTGTGCCCACCCACAGTGAGTTTTTGGCCTCATGAGACCAGTTGTCCCATCCAAATGTCCATAAAAGCTTTTAAGAAACATTTTGTTACACTTTCTCTGACCTTTCTCTACCAGGACAGGGTACACTGTATGCAAGCATACATGTTAAAATCCACAGTATTTCTTAGCTAAACCATCTCAAGAGCTGTCTTCCTGAAACTGATTCTTCCACAACTGCAGCCAAAGGCTTTGCTGGGAGACATTTTAATGGCTGAGAGACTACTATCTGCCCTACGATAAAGAAATACAGCAGCAGACTCTCTGTGTCAGAGTAGTCCCCTGAATTTCTCTTCTATTACAGAGGGCTTTTTTAGGTATCCTCCTCAGAAAGACAAGATGAATTCAGAGAAATGCTAAGAACAAAGCTGCTGCAGAGACATCTCGATGCCAGAAGTTTCGATTTTTTAAGAAAGAAGAGCAATTATTTAAATGGAAATGCAGTCTAAGGAAAGATAGCAATCCTGGGTTTAAATCTTTCCTAGATCTCCATGCTGTTATAGTAAGGAAATTGGTTTACAAGTGTGGGTATAAAACCTCTATGGGCACAAGCTGCCCATCATTCCTGGTGCTGCTTTCTGCTTGCAGATCCTTAGAAGCTGCGTCAGTGCTGAGCTGGACTTGGAGTTTTGCACGGCATGTTAACTAACTGGCTAATCAGGCTAAGGCGGCCATAGATCAAAGCCTGTTTGAACACAGTCGAGCCAAAAGCAGCCAGCACTGTTTTCTTTGTATCTCAGATTCTGTGATGAAACAAGCTTTATCTAACCTCATCTGTGACAAACCTCATTGCCTCTGACAAGAGTGTATTTGGAATTAGGTTTTAGGTTGTTACTTTTAAGTAAACTAACGAGCCATTTAATACTGTGCAAGCTAAGCATTTCTGCATCCTGACACACTTGAATTATTGAGGTTCTTGGTGCATGTTTTTGTTTAAAAGTTGTGCAAGCTGTAGGATGACTGCAAATAAAGCTGCGCTTGTGGGCATCTAGTACTCAGTCTGATTCACAGAAGGTGAGGGTTTGATTCATAGGAGACAAAAGCTTCTTTTCCCCTCCTCTTCAACCCAATGAAAGCCAGTGTAGCAAAGCATCAGGGAAAACTAGTATAAAGACTTATGAAATGCACACTGTACCCATGAATGCAAAAAATGTGAAGTATATGAATATATTCAGTCTCCTAACTTGGTGCTCTCTTACAGCAAGATTACAGAGCAAAGGAAAGGCAATGCAGACTCTTTAATGTTTTGCTTGTTACCTTTAACAGGTAGTTGCTCTGTATGCACAGAATTCACTGTATGTCATCAGGCTTTGCTACAGGGAATACCTCCATGTTGCAAACATGGAGAAAATATTCTTATGTCTGGGTGTTGTTTAAGCCAGCAACCATGATGTTCTGCACGTGGTATCATAAATATAAATTCTGAGACACAATCATAGAATCATAGAATGGTTTGGGTTGGAAGGGACCTCAAAGATCATCTAGTTCCAACCCCCCTGCCATGGGCAGGGACACCCTCCACTAGACCACATTGCCCAAAGCCCCATCCAACCTGGTCTTAAACACTTCCACGGATGGGGCTGCCACAACCTCTCTGGGCAACCTGTTCCAGTACCTCACCACTCTAACAGTAAAGAATTTCTTCCTGACATCTAATCTAAATCGACCCTCCTTCAGCTTGAACCCATTACCCCTTGTCCTGTCACTACATTCCCTGATAAACAGTCCCTCACCATCTTTCCTGTAGGCCCCTTCAGGTACTGGAAGGCCACAATTAGATTTCCCCGGAGCCTTCTCTTCTCCAGGCTGAACAACCCCAACTCTCTCAGCCTGTCCTCATAGGAGAGGTGCTCCAGCCCTCTGATCACCTTCGTGGCCTCCTCTGGACTCGCTCCAACAGCTCCATGTCTTTTCTGTACTGGGGCCCCCAGAGCTGGATGCAGTACTCCAGGTGGGGTCTCACAAGAGCAGAGTAGAGGGGCAGGATCACCTCCCTTGACCTGCTGGTCACACCTCTTTTGATGCAGCCCAGGACACGGTTGGCTTTCTGGGCTGCAAGCGTGCATTGCCAGGTCATGCTGAAGTTTTCATCAATCACTACCCCCAAGTCCTTCTCTTCAGGGCTGCTTTCAATCCATTCCTCACCCAGCCTGTAGTTGTGCTTTGGGATTGCGCTGACCTACGTGCAGGACCTTGCACTTGACCTTGTTAAACTTCATGCGGTTTGCACGGGCCCACCTCTCCAGCCTGTCAAGGTCCCTCTTGATGGCATCCCTTCCCTCCAGTGTGTCGACAGCTTGGTGTCGTCAGCAAACTTGCTAAGGGTGCACTCAATCCCACTGTCCATGTTGCTGACAAAGATGTTGAACAGTGCCGGTCCCAGTACCGACCCCTGAGGAACGCCACTCATCACTGTTCTCCACTTGGACATTGAGCCATTGACCACCACTCTTTGAGTGCGACCATCCAGCCAATTCCTTATCCACCGAGTGGTCCATCCATCGAATCCATGTCTCTCCAGTTTAGAGACAAGGATGTCGTGCGGGACAGTGTCAAATGCCTTGCACAAGTCCAGGTAGATGACGTCAGCTGCCCTTCCCTTATCCACTGACGCTATAACCCCATCATAGAAGGCCACCCAGTTTGTCAGGCACGATTTACCCTTAGTGAAGCCGTGTTGGCTGTCACCAGTCACCTCCTTATTTTCCATGTGCCCGAGCATAGTCTCCAGGAAGGTCTGCTCCATGATCTTGCCAGGCACGGAGGTGAGACTGACCAGCCTGTAGTTCCCTGGGTCTTCCTTTTTACCCTTCTTAAAAATGGGGGTTATATTCCCCCTCTTCCAGTCGGTGGGAACTTCGCCAGACTGCCAGGACTTCTCAAATATGATGGCGAGTGGCCTGGCCACTTCATCCGCCAGTTCCCTCAAGACCCGCAGAGGCAACTCATCAGGTCCCATAGACTTGTCCAACATTAGGTTCCTTAGATATTCTCAAACCCAATCTTCTGCTACAGTGGGCAGTTCTGCATTCTCCCAGTCCCTGCCTTTGCCTTCTGTGACCTGGGCAGTGTGGCTCAAGCATTTGCCAGTGAAGACTGAGGCAAAGAAGTCATTGAGTACCTCAGCCTTCTCCACATCCTGGGTAACCAGGTCACCCGTTTCATTCCAGAGGGGACCCACATTTTCCCTCATCCTCCTTTTCTCACTGACATACCTATAGAAGCTTTTCTTGTTGTCCTTGGCATCCCTGGCCAGACTAATTTCTATCAGGGCTTTGGCTTTCCTAACCTGCTCCCTGGCTGCTCAGACAGTTTCTCTGTATTCTTCCCAGGCTACCTGTCCTTGCTTCCACCCTCTGTAGGCTCCCTTTTTGTGTTTGACTTTGCCCAGCAGTTCCCTTGTTCATCCACGGGGGCCTCTTGGTGTTTTTGCTTGACTTCCTCTTTGTTGGGATGCATCGCTCTTGAGCTTGGAGGTGACGCTTGAATATTAGCCAGCTGTCTTGGGCCCCTCTTCCTTCCAGGGCTTTGTCCCATGGTATTCTACCAAGCAGATCTCTGAAGAGGCCAAAGTCTGCTCTCCTGAAGTCCAGGGTAGTGAGCTTGCTGTGCGCCCTCCTCACTGCCCTGAGGATCCTGAATGCCACCATTTCATGGTCACTGCAGCCAAGGCTGCCCTTGAGCTTGATGTCCCCTACCAGGCCCTCCTTATTGGTGCGAATAAGGTCCAGCATGGCACCTCTCCTTGTGGGCTCCTCTGTCACTTGGAGGAGAAAGTTGTCATTGACACATTCCAGGAACTTCCTGGATTGCTTGCGCTCAGCTGCATTGTCCCTCCAGCAGATGTCAGGGTGGTTGAAGTCCCCCATAAGGACCAGGGCTTGTGAGCATGCGGCTGCTCCTATCTGCCTATAGAGGGCTTCATCTGCTCAGTCCCCCTGGTCAGGTGGCCTGTAGCAGACCCCCATTATGATGTCCCCTGCCCCAGCCCTCCCTTTAATCCTGACCCATAGGCTCTCGGTCATCTCCTCATCCATCCCCAGGTGGAGCTCCATGCACTCCAGCTGGTCATTGACATAGAGGGCAATGCCCCCTCTTTGCCAGCCCTGCCTGTCCTTCCTAAAGAGCCTGTACCCTTCCATCCCAACACTCCAGTCACAGGAGCTGTCCCACCACGTCTCTGTAATGCCAATAATGTCATAGCCTTGCAGGCACACACATGTCTCCAGCTCCTCTTGTTTATTCCCCATGCTCCGTGTGTTTGCGTAGAGGCATTTCAGTTGTGCCCCCGATGAGGCTGACTTATTGGCCTGGGGTGGCTGGCATTCTTTTGATGTATTCTCCCAGTGTTACCCTGTTGGTTCCTGTTGCATGCAGAGCCCGCGGCTCATCTCCTCTAGGCTTCGAGGGTGCTCTAGTGCATCCAGCACGTCTCTGAGCAGTAGGCTGAGGGCCCTGACCAGCACCCTGTCCCTCCAACCTGGGCACATCATCCCACAACATGTTGCTGGCAAGCCTGATGTTATCCCCCTCCCCCTTCGAGCCTCGTTTAAAGCTCTGTCGATGAGCCCCGCTAGTTCCTGGGCAAAGATCCTCTTCCCCCTTTGAGAGAGATGAATCCCATCAGGGTTCAACAGGCCTGGTGCTGTGTAGGCCGTCCCATTGCCAAAGAACCCAAAGTTGTGGCATTGGCACCAGCCACGGAGCCATGCATTTATGGACTGCGTCCGCCTCTTCCACCTACCGTTGCTGCCCTCAACTGGAAGGAGGGAGGAGAATATTACCTGCACCCCTGAATCCTTCAGTGACTGTCCTAAGAGCCTGAAGTCCCTTTTGATTGCTTTCGTGGTGCGTGTCTCTGCTTCATCCCCACCCACATGGAGGAGCAGCAGTGGGTAATAGTCAGAGGGCTGTATCAGGCTGGGGAGTTTCCTAGCAATGTCCTTGACACGGGCCCTGGGGAGGCAGCAGACATCTCTGAAAGGAGGGTCTGCCCTGCATATTGGGCCCTCTGTACCCTTCAGAAGGGAGTCCCCTACAGCTATAACTCCCCTTTTCTTCTTTGTTGGCGTGGTCACGACCCAAGGCATGGGCCTTTTGGGCTTAGGTGCTACCTCTGGAGTAGCTTGACTGTCATCCATGTCCTCACTCAAGTGGCCTTCCACAGCCAGAGCCTGGTACCTGTTGCACAGGGGTACGTGGGATGGCGAGGTGGGTGAGGGGGAAGGTTCACCTGCCGTGCCACACGTGGACTTGTTTCCATTCACTCCCCTCTTTGAGGCTGCTGCCTTCTACCTGGCGAGGAGAGGATACAGGGTCCTCTTCACTTTGGCTTTGGTCCGTTACCTGTAATAATACAATACTAATAAAACTCATAAAAACAATACTAATAAAACTCATTAGATGGGACAAAACCGAACCAGCATCACAAAGATGAAGCAGATAAATCATGCTCAGACAATTGAGAAACAGCAGGGAAAATACAAAAAACCTGCATCTTGCATGTATCCAAACTATAACCAGAGAAGGCTCCAGTAAGAAGTGGCACCCTCTGAGACAGTGATGTGTACAAATCTGCTTCTCCCAGACAGAGAGAAGGAAGGAGAGGGTGGGAGAGGAAAAGTGAAATAAAAGATAAGAAAGACAGAAGGGTAGGCCTGTTGGTCATTACTCCAATTAAGCCAGTATTTTGCAGCTGTGCTGTTCTAATGTTCAAGCAATTAGAGTCACTAGCTAGGTTTTGCCCTCCCTGACAGTGTGACTTCAGGATTTGGATTCAGGGAGCAAAAGTATTTGGGCAAGTAGGCTTTGCTTTTGATACATTACTTGACTTATTAAAAGCAGCGGTATTTGATTTAAGGATCCTTTAAATTGCCTTTCACTAGGCCAGTGTGTTCATTGAGCTTTCCCTCTTTTATGCATTTCGTCCTGACAGCCAACTAATTGAATGTCCGGATTGAGATGGGAAGGGAATTTTATCCATACTCCTCTGGAGCCTCAGTGAAGAGAACTGAAGGTCTGCATGGCAGGACCTTGTATCTGCAGCTTTAACCATTTGTTGATTTGGTTTTATAGCTTTTAAACTGAAGTTTATTGCTTGTCTAGATCTTCAGGAGGGAAGCCCTCTTGAATCCCTGATGGCATTTCATTATGGTCATAATTATAAAATGTCTCATATCTTTGGGGAGTGTGAAAGCATCAATAGACTGCTGAAGAACAAAAAGCTCTTCTGTGTCACCGTTTATTTCTGTACTCATCCATGTCCCCCACCATGTTCAGACCCCAGCTGCCACTTGTGCTGCTGGAGATACAAGGAGAAGGATTATTAGGGTGCTGGGATAATGGAAATGTAACAGCAGTGCTTGTGATTATCAAAGAGACTTCATATTTAAGAGACAGCATGATTTGCTGGAAAGCACAGGAGCCATTCTGTGGATTTCCTTTGTATTAGGAATATTGGTATAACAGCACCAACCTTACTGAAGATGAGATGGCCCATCATAATCCAAATGGTGGGTTCTAGCACAAAAATACTGCTGTATTCAAAACTTTTGCTCTTCCAAAGGTTTTGTGCGTTGATGAGTATTTGCAGTAGCATAGGAATTACATTGCAGAATCCTCCTTTGATGATTATAATTTTGTTCAGTCTGGGAGAGATTTTCTGAAAAATTACTTTTAACTCACAGCATTCAGATCAGGATGCAAAGTTTTTCAAAAGTCAGTTGTATTCAAATCTTGGGGTTTGCTTCAAACTTCTGTAACTTCATTAGATCTTGCTTACAACTTTGCCATGCTTAAAGCTGAGTTTTAACTTCCATTCTCTGCATCCTTTCCATTTGCTCATGATTTTTACTGGATAAGTTTCTTGAGAGTCAAATTTGGTAGCCTCTGGATAAGAATGAAGATAATGATCAGTGGAGCAACGTGCTGATATGCAGACATCCTGCACAGGCTTCTGTATGAGATTAGCATCCAGTTCTTCATCTGATGATAGCCTTGAAAGAGTGGTTCCTCCACCATAATGCAAAGTGAGAGAGGAAGGTCCTAGTGACTTTACCACTTTGTACAAACAGGATAATGCAGCCTTTACTGAATTATTCCATCTTCAGTACAACTCCTCCCCTTCCAAAGTTCCAGGGTAATAGCTGAGATTTAAATGCACAGAAGTAAAGCTGTTCAAAAATAGAATTTTCCTCCCATGGGAGATTTCAGCATTTCAAAATTACTTGCTGCTTTAAAATCAGAATGTAAATTAAAGCAGAGGACACTTGATTCAATTTGTCTCAAGTTTTGAATTGAAATTTGAAATGGAAAAATGTGCATCTTCAACAAAATTTAAATAATTTGGTATTTTAAAATGAAAAGTTTATTTGGGCAAACATTTCAAAATTATGGGTAAGATTTTTTGGGGAAGGGGAAAGAAAAAAGGTTTTTTCCACTTTGGAACGTTGAATTTGATCCTTTGTGTTAGAAAGCCAAAAAGGTAACTGAAAATCAACATTTTCCTGCTGCTGAATCTTTGAAACTTTATTTTACACCATTAACATTTTTCAGTGAAATTTTTTGACTGGCTTTATGCTGAAGTCAGTGCTGTGAGAATCAAAATTTTGAATGTCCTGATTTGTGTTCAGTTAATATTTGGCACATTTTCTTACTTTCCCGCACCTGTTTCCATTAATTTTCTTGTGGAACTTATCTGGGAAGGGGAGGGACTCTAAAAAACAAAAGTGGTTGTATGTAGCTGCAAGTGGTATCCAACAAGTCTAAACCTTTTTGGATTAAAGGGTGAAACTCCACTGAAGTCAATGGAGCTTTAAATATTGGCACCAACAGAAAATTTGTCCCACAGAGTGCAATTGCATTGTCACATCTTGAATGCTCTTCATTCTCATGATAGACATTACTAAAGGAGTCCCTTTTCAAGCACTTATGCATTTATTATTTTCAAAACCCATTTCCTCAGAGAGGTCAAAAGCTCTTCTCATCACCATAGGGAGCCCATGGGAACTTTGGCATTCTGAAGTACAGCAGGTATCCAACTGCATTAAAGTGTTAACGCCTTTGTTGTTGGGGTTTTTTTTAAACCATGCTTTGGTTTTGTCATGAATCAAATGTGGTGGAAACAAATTATTTTTGATTGGAAGGAGAAGCATTCCAGCAGGAAAAATGTCACATTAAAATCAGATTACTTCCAACTAATCCATGAAAGAAATTCCCCTACTGAAAAGGCCCTGTCCCTGATTGCTTTGTATCACTAGTGTGATGCTATAATACCATTTTTATACCATGTTTCTGGAAATTTTTGGTATTATCTATGCAGAAAGTAGATTGCAGATCTCCTCTAAAAGCCAAATGTTTTCTCCTGCTTGGCTTTACAGTAAAGCTGGAGTTTTCCCTCCTTGCCTATGTTGATATTTTTCCTTAAGAGGAGAGCACAATGCAATTATGTATTTTTGTTTGTGTGCGTTACTTTATAGCGCCAAGGTCCAAACAAGACCTCACGGTGCAAAACATTGTGTGACTCTGCAGCTGCAAATAACCCCTGCCTGAAGAGCTTTTGGGCTATGGCCTTGCTCCTCCAACCTGGAGCTAGTTGGTTGGCCTGTGGGCAGGTTGTACTCCTGGGACTTCGCGCACGGGGTGAAGAATGGGGGAAGGATGCTTCGTTGTCCTGCCTGCTCGAACAGAGTCCCAGGGATTAAATCCCTTGCCCCAGCTCACGCAGGAAATCTGTGGCCAACCCTAAGGTGGAAGCCAGATCTCCTGCGTGGCGTCCTCAGCCCCTGACCCCATCCATCCTTCCTCCCTGGTGTCGTGTTGGCCTCCAGCGCAGAAACTTCTACCCGAGGAATTTTCCATTGAGTTCTGCTGCTGATGAGTTTCTTTCTCACCAATAGGTGGAAACTGACAGCCCGGTTTCTCAGGTGACACAAGGAACGGTTCTGCCATCCCAAATGAGGCAGGAAAAACATCACGCAGAACGAGGAATTTTCCATAAGAAACTGTACCATAGCAACTGAAAAAGACGTTGAAGCACATTACACTTTCTCAGCTTGTTTCAACCTGTGCTTTGATGCAACAGGACATCAGAAAAATGAAGACTTGGGTTTTTTGTTTTTCTTTTCCTCACTTATTTCTTTGGCCAGGAGAGTGATTGCTTTAACTGGTCCTGCTTGATCATAATGAATTTATTGCAAAATTGTGTAACCTTTCCACATCCGTCTCCAAAGTCTGTGCCAGAGCCTGTGTTCTGGCATGCATTGTCATGCTATAGCTGGGGAGGGTGATGGAACTACATCTGCAAACTTCCATAAGAGATCACAAGCTATTGAAATTGTAGGATAACTAACTAAATGGGATGCAGAAATATTTCCAACAGGCTGGCAGCTGTGCAATATGTGGCATGGAAATAAAGTTGAGTCACTAAGAAGTAGTGATAAATAAGCTAGCAAAAGTTTCTGTGTTTTTTTCTAAGCATACCCCAAATATGATTGCCTAGTGTAACAGAAGAAAACATCACTTTGCAGAAACAAGTGGCTATGACATTGGCTTGGATATGGACAAATTCTTGCTGTACTAGGGACAGCATTTAATTAAAACATTGTATAAAATCTTTAAGGGAAGTCTTTTCAGGGCAGATGTCTAGTTTGTTCCTGAGCAGCTGTAACAGGCTGTTCAGGATGAAGAAATCTAAATTAACAGGACCTAAAATGCTTAAGTGAGAAAACAAGAGAAAATCTGATTAGCACTACTAATCAGCTGAGGTCTGGAGATTCTCTTTCTTTTGAACTGGAGCAGTTTAGTCATCTTCCTTTTCTTTTTTGCAGAGTTCATACTGCACCCTGCCAATATTTAATCTCTCCTTTGTGCCCTTCTCAAGCCCATCAGCACTTCAGTCTTGCCCTTCTCACAGAAACAATAAACTCCATGGTATGGATGATCCTCCTCTCCTATATATCTACAGATATTAATTACTGGGTGAAAAGCTGCAGCATATAGCACATTTGCTGTGTATATACTGCCTTTTCATTCAAACTCGCAACCTGTCCAATTTCTGAGGTATTTCTGAGGCAAGATGTACCTCTTTCCTGAGAGACTGCATGTTTCAGTGACAACTCTGTCACTGATTTGGGAAAGTTCTATCAGACTCCTGCAGAGCTGGGCTTGGACAAAAATCGCTGTACTGGAGGAGGAGTCGGCACGGCTGTCCTTAACTAAGGTCCATACATGAAAGCACAGTACTTTTTGTGCAGTAGCAGGGGTAATGCAGGTTCTTGAACCACCTGCTCCTAGGTATTGTAGCTAGCTTTCAACTGGGTTAATTATGGGCAAAAATACTTTTAAAAATAGTCTTGAGAAGAGATTTTTCCCAGTGATGTTCAGATGCTTAGCTAGAACAGCCCTCTCTAGGATGCAATTTACCATTTTCACCAGTTTTTACAACAACTGGCATTTCTGATGCCTGCTTGACACAGTATGAAGGAAAATTATTCCAGTAGCTCCTGTTCAGAAGTCTTTATTTGTTTACATTTATGAAGGTGTGGAAAGGGAGCTACAGCAAGGAGTTTTGAAGTGCTGGTTGTGGTATGTTAATCCCTAAGGGCCTGTTTATTTTTATGCAGGATGGTACATAAGAGACTGTAAACTAACAACATACAGACTGGAGTAAGAAAAGAATTAGGGCAGCTAGCTAAGCAGCAGACCTCACATTTTCTTTTGTTCATGGCAAGTCTGTTTTGGTTTTGTTTGGTTTTGTTTGGTTTTTCCTTAAATTAGGGGATGCCGTGGGTTTCTTAATTGCTTTCTTCAGCAGCTTCTCTTTGTGACTGTTAATTTGGGAGGACTCCACTGAGTTTACCAGTTTACATTTTGTGAATGAGAGCAGGATTAGTTTGATGGCATGCAAGATAACACTGAAGGCAAAGCAAGAGAAACAGTGTTGTAAAATCTTTTTTCCAAATGTGTTTTTTTCTATCCAGTTGCTTTTATTTTTGATTGTGTTATAATGCACTTAAACTTTAAGGTGGCTAGAATCTGTAAAAATAAAAGAATGTATTCATTGCAGCAAAATCCATATCTGAGAGTTTCCACTTGAGATTTTGAAATTAAGAGAGTGATGGCAGTGAAGAGTTTGGGTGATTGTTTTCAAAATATACCAAATAAGAACTTTGATGAATACAAAACTTACATTTTATAGCTTCGTGGCACTGTCCAAATAGAAAGTAATAAATATTTTTTAAAAATTATGCAAGAGCTAGGTAAGCATTTCTAGCCTTATTTTCTAAGTGGGGGAAACAGTGATAAAGGGATTCACTCAGCAGAAGCCTTGTAAGAGTTGTTTGCCAAAGCGCTGATAACAAATACCTTTTCATCTGTGTGTGTGTGTGTGCGTATAGGTGTCAGAAGCAAATGATGTTACCTCTTTGTAGTTTCTCTGTAAGGAAAAATGCATATCAGTAATGGTTATTTTTGCAGTTAGAGCCTGTTATATTCTTGTAACGTGGTTGAAAAACCATTCTCATATCAAAGAAAATGTACAAGGGAAGAATAAATGTGGCAGAAGCAATGGTGAAAGCAACACAATAGCCGCTAAGTTAGTTGAGAGCTGTATGTGGGAAAACATTGGAAAAAACTACCCGATAAATCTTGAAATTGGTTTCTAAATAATTATGCTAGCTTCCGATCCTTCCTGTTCTCCTTAAAATTCTGCCCAGAAGGGCAGGCTAGAAACACAGAGTCCTGGAAATTGCTTGAGGACCATTTTGTGGATGTTGGACTGCCAAAAGGCAAAGCAACCCTCCACCTCCATAACAGGCTTCAGACCAGTCCCTCCCAAAAGCAGGTCTGTGCTTGCCCTCCTGCTGGTGGTGGTCTTGCAGGAGGCAGCAGTTAACCAACACTGCTTGTAAAGTGGTCTGTTAATCTACCGTGGTGACATCTTGTCTGTAGAGCTAACAATAACGCTTTGTGTACATCAGTGTTTTAGTTAAGAGCAGATGGCATGTGTATCAACGGACAACACCCATTTCCTTAGATGCAAGTGCCAGTTCCAAGCAACTTGAGACAAAAATCCAGCTGTTTTACTGGTAACAATAAAAATGATGGTAATTTTTAATATTTTCTCTACTGATAAGCAAATGGGATATTCTGCCATTATAGTTCAACAAATGTAGCAGCCATTTGTGCTGGTTACTGCTGCTGAAAATGCTTTCCAAGTACGTGAGTATGTAGGCAGCTGGTTATTTATTGCTCTGGGAGGGAATTTGAACTTCAGAAGGAAGAGGAGAAAAAAACCTACATTTTGCCTATCTTTGTTCTGTGCAAACTATAGTTGCTCTAAATATCATGGTGTACAGTAGTTGGAACAAAACAGTTTTGCTTTTTGAAAGCAAGAGTCATACAGATGGTAGGTGAGAAGAGAACTTTTCTGGTCCATGCGTTTTTGGTTTCTTGCAGAGACTGCCAGAATTACATTTGCACTCACTTCAGTCTACAACAAGTATTACAGAAGATTCAACTGTAAGTACTTTCCAGATATAAAGAGCTTAGGGGAGAAAGGTGACTATGATTTATGGTGACATCTATTAAGCTTTTACAGAATATCATACGTGTGTATTAGCTATCAACATAAAATTAACTGGTACTAATTGGTCAGAGCTGCCAACTCAGTCTGCTTATGAGTGTAACACTCTTC
This sequence comes from Grus americana, assembly GCF_028858705.1. NCBI lineage: Eukaryota > Metazoa > Chordata > Aves > Gruiformes > Gruidae > Grus > Grus americana. Next base: position 45,259,160 of record NC_072891.1, read on the forward strand.
TTTAGGTCATGTTCATTATACTGACATCGTATGTCAGATCCTGAATAAAGTTCATTCAGTCATTTCTGCCGTTCTTCTTCTTGTTTGCCCTGCTATGTGTGTGTGCTGCCATCAGCAAGAGTTCACGTCTCGGCAAAGACTGGGTCTGTGTGCTTTGGGAAATACGTGTCTCGGGTATCTGCCCAGTGGCCACTTCTCCAGCAGCAGTGGGGCTGTGGGAGGGCATCCTTTGATTGAATCACGCCTGGTGTTGTGCTCTTTCTTGGAAACTGACTGGAACAAAATGTTCAAAGCTCTTTCTTCCTCCCTTTCCTCTTTTGTTTTCTCCCTCTTTCTGTCTTTCACTTCCATGCCTCAAAAGGCTGTAACTGGGTTCATTATTATGTGATAAATCAGCCAGTAAACTTCTATGCATTTTGCTGCGTTTGGGCAGTTCCTGTTCCTTAGTGACAGCTGCTTGGCTCAGCACACTGTAATTATCAACTTGAAACCAAGATGCTTTTAGGTGCTGAAAGCATATTGGCAGACACTGAACTTGTCCTCAACCTTGTCATGGGCCACAGCTTTAAAAGATCCCATTTAGTGGTTGTTTGGTTGTGTTGCTGCTGTTGGTACTGGCGCTCTGACTGTTCATTATAACAGTATATCCTGTGGGAAGCTGTCCTTACCCTAAAGGAGCACAGGTCTTTGTTTTTCATTAGCTGCTGACATACCATATGCTTAACTTTTGATTAATGTATCTGTGTTCATTCCCTTTCTCTAAAATAAAGTTTTATTGATATGTGGGAGGGGATTTACATGTGTTAGTGAACATTTATGAAGCCCTTATTTAAACAGATGTCTGAAGGGAACTTTCCTGAGAAACAGACCTGTTGTTTTGTCATCTGTAGAGAGGAACTGAGGCACTCTTTGGTCCTCCTTTAAGCCCACCTCCTTTTGGCATGCTGACGGTGCAACTGGTGCCTAGCTGTCCGCAGCCATGGGGGCATACAGAGCATGGCATTGCTTCTGATCCACTAAAGAGCTGTATGTTGTGCAGACCAGTTGCAAGGAACTATGTATAGTTGAGACTTTTGCTCCCTCACCAAGCTTGTTTTAGCAAAGAAGGACTCCTCCTTGTTTGTCTGAAATGTACAGTTCAGAGCTCAAGTGAGTGGAAGGAGATTTCTCTCATTCTCTGCTAGATCTGTTAGCTAGATGTGTCAGTTTTCATGTTACATGAAAATAACATGCAGATCCAAGAGGGGAGAAGAGAAAATACATGACATATTTTGCAAGAGAAATGATCTGGGGAAGTCCTGTTGTTCCCATTGTCAAGCCACAGCTTTTCTTTCCTCACTATATCCATGGGGCAGGTTGAGTTTTCTGTCAGGACGATTAGAATAGGCACCTATCCTGTGGCTATTAAAAAGACTTTGAAGTGTTCTCAAATCCTGCTGGGCTACAGTTTAGTGTAATTTACAGACCAGTTCCAAGTAGGAGTACCACTGTTTGCTTAAGCAAAGCTCAGTGCAAGGGGCATGACAGTCTCATTCGCATCCTTCCCTAGGATGTGGGGAGGTTGTCAGACCCTGGAGAATGATGAGAAGTCACCCAGGCTGTAGAAACCTCATGACGTTTACACATGGAATAATTTGTGTTGTTATCATACAACAAACATACACTTTATGGTCTTGGTCCTTCAGAGGATGCAGGACAGAAGAACCAGGTTAGCAGAGGAGGTGATGCGTGGTCTACAATAAGCAGATCTTCTTGAGCTTGAAAAATGAAGTACGTGCTACGTTCATATGCAAACAGCCGAAGAATTTTTTCCAGTGCATGTGCAACAAGACAAAAGAAAAGTCATCTTTTCTTTGCAGTTGTTGAGAATCTGATCCTGAAAAACCCTCAGCATGTTCAGTCCTGCAAACCCTTTGTGACTTCATTTGGATGACCTGTAAGTGAGAACTTGTAGAGCTTTTCTTTGAAGCTAGTACAATGTAATAATCTTTTGACTGCTTTGTGGCTGCAGTAGAGGTATCTGGCACAGCCCAGCAGTAAAGACCAATTTGCTGGGTATACCTTGTGTGCATATGCTGCCAGTTACAACTGCCTTTGTTACCCATAAGCGCTGGGATTCCAAAAGTGTAACAGGGGCTGGCGGGGGGAAATGCCCTATGGAAACATAAGCCTCTGTAGATGGCATGCCCTAGCAAAGAGGTGTGCCAGCCTGTCAGTGAAACAGAAGCAGGGCAACAAATGCCTCACCATGGAAGGACAGAGAAATGCTGAATGAATGCACGTCTGTAAAAAGGAATAGCCTCTTTTTCAGGTCCGTTCACCTTTTATGATGGTTTTGCTCGCTTCTCCTGTGGCATGGGACTTCGGGGCAGGATAATGGTTGGTGCTAACCCCTTCTGCATCCCCAGAGGGCAGAGGACAAACTGAGGTTCTTTCCTTTTCAGTGTATAGGAAGACTCAAGACTTGTTTTCTCTCCTCCCTGCTGATTTAGTTTCTCAGTGAATAATACAGGGATCTGATTAAAGGGTGAGGAAGGTTGTTTCTTCTTTTGTTTGTTTGCAGTGCCCTGTGCCTTTTGTGGGTCCTCCTCGGAGAAAACAAAACCTGTAACTTTTCGCTGCATTTAAAGGCCACTCAGACAAAACCCAGGAAAGGGGGTGGTACCCACAGAATGGTAAGAGCAAGTAATCACATAGTGGTGAAGACTTAACTATGTGCAGTTAAGGAAGCAGGCAGAGACTGAACCTTCCTCTGGGAGAGGAGTTTACCTCAGCTGGCCCAAAGAAAGCAAAACATAGGCATGTATAAGATTCAGCTTTCCTCATGGAGTGTGCTGCACCATGATAAAACTGTAAAAGGTGCTCTGAAGCAGGACAAAAATTACTAGGAAAAGAGTAATTAATGTGCTTAAAAATGACATATAAAAGACTGGGTTCTGTACTGATCATGCGATTTTTTTCTCTATTGTTACCTTTTTCCATGCACAATTAGCTGCAACAGGGCAGACCTACCCATCTAACATGGCAGATCGGATGCTATGCTATCTTTTAGTAAAATAGTTTAGAAAAAGGAAAGATTAAGTATGTGCTTAACTTTTATATAAGGGGATAGAATTTGGGACTGTGAGCTAAGCACATGGTTTATTCACTCACAGGCTTAAAAGCTGAATTTACTTTTCATATTTCCTTTTGAAAGGCCACCAGTAAAACCCTTCTGTTCTCCTTTATATTGAGGTACAAAATTATTTCCTTTTACTTTTAAAATGAGAAAAAGCAAAGCAGAGAAACCTACATCAAAGATAGGGCAATCTCCTTTGAATTTCACCATTATACCCGCTTAGGCCAAGCTTGAATATGGCTCAGTCTCTGAATATATGATGTTTCTTTCAGGTCCTGCTTCTCCGACTGGCATCCTGGGATGCTTTTCAGATGATGCCTGTTTCTGAAAACAGAGATAGAAAAGAGTTAATGCTTTGAAGACACTATGTTTATTAGCCCTTCTCCCCTGCAAACCTCTGTTATATGAGATATGCTACATGGTACTTCCCCAGCCTTTGCTGAGTGCTTCTGTTTCTGCAGCACAGCAGATCCCTAAAGATTAGTATCGTACTGAGGGAAAGGATTTCCTGGTCTGAGCTAAGAGAACGGAGCGGGGGGTGGTGGTGGTGAGATCATTGTCTCCAGTTAACTTAAACATGAAAGACGCACCCGATTTGCCACAATCAAATAATACTAGCAGAGGTTTTATACAGCAACTCATGCATGAGAGCCTTTAAGTTTTACAATCATTAATCTTTTGGAAGAAGTGCATTGAGATTGGCATTTACAAATTAAGTGTATGCACATTCACAAAGGCAATGTTTGGTCAAAATTCCACCACAGTTTTCTGCTTAAAGTTGATTTACCATACTGTGCTGAAAAGTTGTTAGTAGGCTGGAAGCAGCATAGAAGGAGAAACACAGAGCAATTAATATCTGCTATGTATTCTGAACATAGAGCACCAAATTTAGCGTTCAGTTTTTCTGATATATCCCAATTGTTTTAGCACATAACAGATCAAATCCATAGTTAATACGTATTTGTAATTGAAATAAAAACCAGTTTCAGGTTGCTAAGGCTTGAGGGCCTTGTGTACCTTAGTTTTTCTATGCAAGGCCAAATTCATGCCTGGAAAAACTCAACTTCATTATTCTTGTTTTCCTGAAGGGTGAATTTAGCTCATAAGGCTTATGCATTTAAAACAATGATAGCATTGTTATTATAATTTATTATTAAGTAGTTCTTATTTTAATACAAGGATCTAATCAGGTATGGCAATATGGCTATCTGTAGCCAAACTGAGAGGATCTTGGCCAGTTAAAACAAATCAATTACTGTAACAAAAGAGTAAGATAAAAAACCTCACCAGAAATCAAATATTAACCCCAAAAGATAGCAAACACTTGAGTTTCAGTCAGAGAACAGCCATGCCAGCTACAGCAAAATGAGTTTACAGTGGGCAAGAGATGTGGTGCCCCTGCTGCTGCAGGCAGGTGGGGAAGGACTGGGCACCCTCCCAGGAGCTGTGGCACTATGTCACGAAGGGAAACCTAACACGCAGCCAAGGCAATAGAAACTCTGGGGTTTAAAATATAGATCCTGAGAGGATGTAAGTTGTAAATGAAGCAACTGAAAGGTTAAGCTGCAGCAATCACAGATTTATTGGATTTATCATCAGATGTAGCTCCTGACAGCTGGGAATTCCCTGGGAATTATGCCATTCCTGTGAGTGCTCACAGGTTTGCCTTTCATAAATGTCTCCAGCTCTTCTGGGAAGACCACTGCCTATTCAGGTTGCCCACTAAATGTCTCCTCAAGGCCCACTTGGGGTCTGATGCCTGTGAAAAATCTGGCAAATCACTGATGACCACTCAGGGATAACTGGTTCACAACTGTTGAATTAAACTGTTCTTTTTCATAGAAACAAAACTAAATTCAAAGTGATTCAGAAGCCATACTTGTACAGGTAATGTGACAAGGCCCAAGTGCCTTTCTGACCTAGTTCTTCTGTGCATCCTCCATACTCAGTTTTCTATTGACTGTACCAGCACCTTTGGTTTAGAGCAGAGTACCTGAGGAGGAATTTTTCTGTTGGCTTATTTTCCTTAAAATAATTTCCTTTCCTTGTGTTAAAGAGGTGTGAGTTGAATCTCAGCTGTGAATAATATATATAAAAACATGCTGCTTGTTTGTTTACACCTACAACAGCTGGGCACCAGCCTTGCATGAGAATTTGTTCCTGCTGTATGGTAAAAATTAAACAACAATAGCACTACACAAAAATATGTAGAGAATAATAAGTAGTGAATGTCATGTGGGATAAATACATCAAATAATCAGAAATACACACTCAGAACTGAGCTGGCCTGTTTCTGCATCCAGGAAATGCTGACAGGTTAAAAGGTTAAAAACCCAGAAAAGTAGTTGGTGGTGGCTTTAATTGCCATATTGGAGAGTAGATATCTCCATGTGCTGAAATTTCTACTCTGGCAATAGCATGCGGAACTGTAGAGATGCTGCTACTGCAGAATCCATTGGCCATTGGGCTAGACTTGCTGTCTGCTGTTTGTAGTGATTTTGTATCCTCCTGCTATGGGATTCTCTCTGAAATACCACCCCTCTTTTTATGTGAATGACAAATGCTGTACAAAGTTGGTATACTATCTTAACAATCATTCAGCCATTTACACCTGTCTTTTCTAGCAAGATCTTAGAAATAGTTGAGTCTTCACAATTCTAAGAGAAATGGTGGGAGAAGAAACGAAGAAACTTGCAAAATGTCTTTCTGTAGCACCTCATGTCACATCACAAGCTGAGTCTTTTCTGCTGCTGCTTTTGTGTTATGCACCTGTAAATATGTGTATAATTTTACCTTGCCTGGTTACTTGGCATCTTGCAGATCTTCATTCTCTTCTGAGAGTCCTGGCACAACACATTTCATCAGGAGTGTTCCACGTGTGTACCGCTAGCAAAATTTTAAACAGTATCCTAGAAAGCAGACTCAGCAGATGAGTTAAGTGGGCGTGCAACACACCAGGATCTTCCAGTGTTGGTAGCTGAGTGAGCAGTGATGATGGAGCCTGTCTGCTGTGGCTCTTACTGTCCATCAAGCAGTGAGTCTGTGTTGCAGCCTCTTCATAGGGACAGATCTTTCCTCTGCTCTGCTGTTCTCATAAGGCATATGGGAACACATCTGAAACTTACAGCACTTGTGATATTGTAATTGGGTGGGGTGTTCAAGATGAGACACACTCATGCCTACCACCTAAGTAAGTAATTTCTGTGCTCTTTAGGAAACTCACCCTTAAAAGGACTAGTGTGATCTTTGGACATCCAGAGATATAGGGAGCTGTTTTTATGTTTTTATCACAACCTGTGGAGAGTGAAACAAGAATGTTTCTTCCAGTTGGGACAAACAACTGGAAACAACTTCTTTTGAAAGGTTGTTGAAAATTTTTCCAGAAAAGAGCCATTAAAATGACTGGCAAACAGGAGAAAATGTTTTCCTGAGAGAGACTTCCATCTCTTTGCCTTACCAAGAAGAGCAAGAAGAGTGTTGATTATGTATATTTAATACCAGACCTTAAAAGGCTGCTCAATCTAGCAGAGAAAGCCTCCTAAAAGCCAAGGGAGGGAGATGCAAGCCAGACAAGCTAAAAATTAAGAGGCAAAGAAAAAGGCATGCATTTTTATTAGCAATGAAAATGATCACACGTTAGGGCAAGTGAATAGCTCAGACTTTCAAATCAAGACTGGCACAGCTGCTTTTTGGAGGCAGCCTCCTGCCAAGCACAGGTCATTTAACTCAATACTGTGCTCTGTGCTGTGTAGAAGGTCAGCTTAGATGGTCTAATGGTCATATGCAGTAAAATGTTCAGAATTATTGTTTGTGACCAAGGGGAAAACACTTTCACTCTGTCACAGCATTTCACTTTTTAATTACGTGCAGAATTTTAATAATTTATACTGCTGAGTGTCCTGCTGTCTGTGACTGGAATCAGTCACATCCAGCTCAGTGAATTCAACGTGGTGAGGTGATCCCGAGTTGCCCGTTTTGCTGGGACCTACTCCAGAACATGGTGTGACCCTCTCTGTTGAGCCTCACCATCAAAGGTAGGTAGGTTACCTGGGGAGTGCAATCCCATGCCTGCAGAAAATGTTTGCAGGAGAAATGATTCATCATTTCAAGTGTGACATGCTGGTTTTTTAGAGAGTGAAATACCTAGAAGTCCAGCTCTGTTGGTGGGATGCCTGTCAGACCTCGAGATGAGAAGAGAGCCCTTTTCTGCAGTTGTGCTCCCTGTTGCCAGCTGATTCCCTGCAGTCATCCGTGGGACCCCCTGCTTATATGGGCATGGCCGTGTGGTTATTATTGAACACCACAGCCTCTTTTCAGCATTTACCCCTGTTTAGTTTGGTCTCACATCATATTTTGTTTCATTTTTCTCTTAAGTGTTTCAACTCTAACATAGCTTTTAGCTTAATGTAACATATTTGTTACAGTAATCAGACAAGATCTTTTAAACCAGGCATGATGTGCTTTTAAAAGCAGAAACGACAGCTCAAAGGCAATCGCCATTTACAGTCAAAAGGAGGAAAATACATAGCCGCCTTTGGATGTTTGTGTATCTTTGCCTGTGAGACAATGTTATGAGACCACTTGTTTGGTAATTCACTTATGCCACCACTTTGGCCAAATTCTGCTTTGTTTCTTCAATGTAAATCCAGGATAATCTCTTGGACTTCCACAGAGATAATTGGCTTTATCCTGATATTAACTGAAAGCAGATTTTGACCTGAATTTTTTCAGTGTATCTCCTGCTGAAATCTCCTCCCACTGAAGACGGTGTCATTATGGCTGGGGCCCTGAGTGTGCTAAACAGTTTTTTTCCTTAGCTCATATTTCCATCACATCATATGTGTTTGATTTGCTTGCATTGTTCTTATATTTAATCTCTTCCCATTTAGTCACATTTACTGTCATTTTTTATTTGTTTAGTAACTTGGTGCAGCTCAGAAAGGTAACGGGGACGGATAAAGCATGACAAGTTGCAAATATGTTCTGCGCAGATCTGTTCTGGGGCTGGCTGCGTTTCGGTTTCAACAGTTTGGTTTATGGGATGGGTTGTTTATTCAAGTGCTTGGTTTATATAAGAGCATTTAGCAGCAGCTGTAAGTGTACTATAGAGAAGTAGTTGATCAGTTTTGTGTTTAATTTTACTCTATTGTTTGTGATGTCCTCCAGAAACTTCACAAAAGAACTTTGTACTGCTAGTGCCAGCATTGGGGGTGTGGTAGGTTCAAACTGGAGAGGACCCACACAAAATTCAGCAAATCGACTGTGTTGCTCACCAGGTCTTTGGCATCTGTGGAGGGAACCAAGCGAAAAAACTGGCTCTGCTGGAGTTCTGCTGCTGTTACCAGCAGGACAGGTTCTGAGCCCTACTCCCTGTCTGTGGGACTTGGGGACATTTTAAGGTGATGAAACTGGTAATGTGGAGCTGAACTTCTCTCTCTCGGAAAGGAAGAGAGGCATCCTCCTGGTGATACTGCTCAAGCAGAGGGAAACAGAAGAGTTCCCTAGGAGGCAGTGTTGAATGGCAGGTTTGGCAGGGGGTAGGGGGGAGTACTCATTTATTAGTAAGCATGTTTTAAAGTACAGATCTCAAGGTGTGCCAGGCTGCTGTGCTCTGGCAGCATGCCAGGCAGCAGTCTGCCCCACGTGTCTGCCTTGTGACTGGTATTAGCAGAGGTGAGGGATGCCAGTTAACTTGTGTCCATGGGGAAAAGGTGTGTTTTGGTTCAGGCTTGTCTTGTACTGACTGCATTTTGTGCTTTAATTGAGGAGGAAATGAAAATAAAAAGCAAATTCCTACTGACTGCAAGGGACTGCTCGGGTAGCTGGCCAAACAAAGCATACTCATATAAATGCATCACTATGATAAAACTTAATCTTATGCTAGACCAGAGTTTGACAAGAGTGAAAAGCATTGGTACCTTGCAGTCTCATTTCATGTGTACTTGGCTATTAATAGGACGTGTGGCCTCTGCTGGGAAGCCCATCATCAGAGGAGTGGGCAAGCAATGCCGCCCCTGCAGCTGCCATCTGCGGGGACAGGAGCAAGCCCTGATGGGTCTGGTGTGGCATGGGGAGAAGCTGGCTTTCCTCACTCTGCTTCCAGAGCACGGTGGGCTTGCTTGCATGATGGCCTGAGGGTTTCTGGCAGGTGCCATCTGGGTCTGGTGGAGGTCCACTCCTCAGGTGCACTGCCCACCTGGCAGACTAGTGATGGAGGTGCCTGGGTACATCTCTCGCTTTTCTGGCTTGCTTCAGCATTGGGCTCCCCATGCATGCACTCACATGGGTACAAAGTGTATTTATATGCAGTGCACTTGGGTTATGTCGCCATAGGCTCAGGGTGTGGGACATGTCTTTTTCTCATGTAGACCATAGGCCCTTTCTCCAAATGCTGGTGACAGCAATGGGGACAGGCTGTGCCATGTCTCCCCACTGCTGTTACCAACAGCACTCCATTTCCCACAGCTGTATGGCAGCTTGGAAGCAGGGGTTGTTTTGCAGCTGAATATATCCTAAATTATTGGCAGGGTTCAGTCCCGGTCCCTGCAGTTACGCAGCCAAGGTGAGATTCATGCCTTTGCAGAAGCTGGTCTGATGCCTGTGCACCGCTATTTACTTCACTGTGTTTAGGATTTAAGTAAGTTGCAAATAGGCTTTGTCCAGGCAGGGTTAAATTTTGGTGTTTGCAAAAGCAGCTAAATGCATTGAGGTTAAATTCATCAGTAGGTCCTGACTGTGTTGTACAATTTCAGCAACACAAGCTGTCAACCCTGTTCAGTTGGCCAGTTAAACTACCTTTACAGCTGCTTTATTTAGCTTGAACATTGCAAATTGATAATGTATTCTACAAAATTTGGTACAGTCTTTTAAATATTAAATCTTTTAATGGAAGCTTGTGCTGAAAAGAAAATGTAAAATGAGTTGAACAAAAATGTTCAAGGACTTTAATGTCTGAATCAATTGATTCTGGGCAGCAATTCAACTAAGGCTCTGTCCACTACGCTGTCTAAAACCAATGTCCATCTTTTATTTCTTTTACTTCAGAGTAATACTGTAAATTGTTCATGAGAACGAAGTTTCTATCTTCTTATAACTGTAGTATAGCAGTTGAACAAGTGGTAAGAGAACGAGAGAGTATGTTGGATTTAGTTGAAAGAGGGCACATATTGTTTTCTTGGATTAGGTTAATTTTAAAACTTTTTGGCTTTGGATGAGAGAGTTCAGCTATTGTTAGAGGTATAAAAATAGAAGTGGTGTGAGAAAGGTTTGGTTTGTTTTCTGATTCTTTGTTTTCATGTTTTAAAAAAAGCAGCATTGGCTGTTATGTATGTTCTGCAGCAGTCATCCTAGCACAATGATAAATGTCCTTTTCCCAGGTGATTTTTAATTCCATGTCTTCTTATCCAGCAAATGCACTACTCTCTAAATATAAATATATTAACTTGATCTTTTTGGACAAAGCATTAATGAATGACACATGGGCACTTTGATTCTTTCCACAACATCGCCCCACTCTACAGGCAACCCCCTTTGTGTGGCTGTAAGCACAGATCCCGTCCCGTCCTGGCCTTGCAGCTCACTTCTGACCTCCGTTTTGTCTTCTCTTCACAGTTGTGCAGCACATCAAGCGCCACAATATTGTTCTTAAAAGAGAACTGGGAGAAGGAGCCTTTGGGAAAGTCTTTCTTGCAGAATGCTATAACCTCTCTCCTGAGCAGGACAAGATCCTGGTGGCAGTGAAGGTAAAAGTGTCTAGGGTTTCCATTATTAATTCATGGTTGCAACTAATGCTATTTTATTTGTAAATGATTGTGTTTGCCTATTCTGTAGCCCACTGTAACTGCTTTGATGTATGTGGAAGGGTTCACAAGGCTAATGGAGTGTTAAGAGAATGCGATATTTGATCTTGCTGTGGATTATAAAATGAGAGCTTAATTTCATAAGGAAAAGGGGGGAAAAACACTGTGTCATAAAGGGGCAGAATCTTTTACCATCTATCTAAAATATAATTAGTGAAAAAGAATGTCTAGGTCATTAAAAATACATGTGGCATATATGCATGTCTCAAAAAATTATCTATTACTAGTGAAGTGAATAGGTTATGTGTATAATTGCTAGTCAAAGAAGGCCCCTCTTTTTCAGGATTGTGCCATTCTTTTAGTCAGCCACTGAAATGATCTGTGGGTAATTGTCATTAATATAGCTGATAGGAATGGTATAATGATTTTGTGGATAATGTTGTCATGTGCTGTTACACGCCGGCTGTATGGAAATCTAGAAGTCATGATATGTCAGACCTGGAGGAGTGATTCTTGATCCAGTCAACTCTCACAAAATACAGTTCAGAGGAGGAGGAAACTACATGAAAACAGCCATAACCTTGGCGTTTCAAGTATACAGAATAGTTCTCACATTTCTGGGGAAGAAAAAAAAAGAGACATTTGTTTGGGCACAGACTACGTGGTACCTTGGGAATCTACAAAGGAATAACAAGATTTCCAGCTTGATCTCAGAGCTCAGACACCAAGCTTGCTTTGCTGTACCAAGCCTTTTCACTCTCCAACATGGAAAGGCTGAGGTTGGTTGTCAACTTCAGCTATGGATGTACACTAGAAAACAATACCGGTGAAACTACACTCTAAGAATTTGCAAAGTCTCCCTGGCAACAATCTCTTATCTCCATGTGTGTTCTGCCAAAAGTATCTCATTTGAAGTATCTCATTGAATTCAGGGGGAATACACATTTAGAATTTGGGCTGTGCCTAGGGATCAGAAAATAATTTTATCTGACTAGTCACAATTAGGCAACCATGTGTACATTTTGGATCAAAGCATACAGTAAAAGAAATTGAGTAGATCATCGTCTTGAATTTGGAAACAAGAAATAGTTTTGGATCTGGCAGTGAGAGAACATGAAAGGAGGATGGACTTGTAAAGTGCTTTCTTGCTCCACCAAAAATAACAAGTTTTTGGGGTTTACTAAGGTTACAAGCTTTTTGATACTTGGGAGTTGTTCAGTTGCGTTGACTGAGAGAGAAAAAATTAAGCCCTGAAGGGATATATCATAGACAGGAGAAAGTAAGAGATAGGAGATGACAAAACTAGATCTGAATGAATTTTCTATTGTATTTTGGTGAAGCTAGAGTGGAAACTGCCTTTCCTTTATCACTTCAGGGAACTGCTTGATAGCAAAAAAAAGTCTTTCCATTCACTTGCTCCCTTTGAAAATCCTGACCAAATGGAGCATAGCACTTTTGCTGTTAAATGCTGTGCCACACTCACTTTCTGCTGCTCTTTCTCAGTGTAATTCACAAGGAAGAGCATTCAGCCTTTAAAGGAAGAAATGTGTCCATGGGTTTAGATGACAAATATATCAGTTTTCTGGACCAATTGTCATACTTTTTTTTTTTTTTAACAAACCCACTCTTTGTATTGTTTTTAATAAAGATCTTGCAGACAGCTGTGGGAAGAATTAGCTCAGGGGATAGGTTGTGCCCATTTTATGTTTCTCACATTGGCTCCTGAAGATGTGTCTGGCTACCATCAAAGAGAGAATTTTTTGGCAAACTGTGCCATTGGATTGATCTCCATATAACTGAGGTGTTAATTGCCTGGCACTTCTCTCTTTCACTGTGGTACCAACCGTAGCTCACAGGTGTCCTTCAGTCACAGTGGAGGTCAAGGGATGGCACTGCACCAATGTGCAGAGAGCTAGCCAGAGGACCGTGTCCGCAACCCACCGCTGAACACAGGGTTTGGCAGTGAAAATGCGTGGTTTGTTATTTTTTTTCTAGTCTTATAGGAGGAGACCTGGATGCCAGCAGCGGAGGGCAGCTCATCCTGGCACACAGCAAGGGCTTTAGAGAGCTTCACCCCCCTGAGCAAAACCACAACACACCTGTCTCTGTGAAATAGATTTGGTGAGCCCAGTGGGAATATGTACTTGGTGAGAAGTAAAGTGGTGCGAAGGGGAACGGGGAGGCAGGGTCTCACCTGCACGGGGTGGATCAGGATGGCTGGTGGTCCCCAATGGCTGCCTGTGCCTGCTGGTTGCTGGGCAACTGCACGGCTCACGCCTGGCCCTGAGCATCACTGTCTTGACTCAACATGCATCCTTCGCCTTTTTGGGCCGGCCAGTATCCAAAATGCTGATGTTGCTGCAGCAAATTATTTAAGAGCTAAGAGGCCCAGAAAAATCTGGGAAGATATAAAATCAGGCTTAGCATAAACAACCTAAAGTGCTTGAACTTTTACTCCTTGGAAGAGGAGAAAGACAGTCCATTTAAATTGGGTTTGACCAGCAGGCTTTTTGTGGGGAGCACTGAGTGTTCAGAAATGCTTTCTGTGGGTCAAACCCTGTGAGCAGAGAGCTTAATCACAGGTTAAGCTGGTTGCATGGGCATTGTACTATCCTTCCCCCCAGATGAGTTTGTATGTCACATCAGTACATCATTTGCTGCGTGCACTTTTAAAGAACAGAGGGTGGAGGAAGGAAAAGTTATCATTTCCTTGCAGGCCATTTTTCCATGCCACAGTGCTTGTTCAGGCCTGGATCAGTACTGGGTCTTCATAAGGTTGGATCCCTAGGCATAGTCTTGCACTAGTTTAACTTGGCTGGAGCTGGAGGTGAGGATGACTCCCATGGCACAGGTTGGCAGCTGCCTTTGGCTCCCCTGGGAGGTTGGAGGGGGATTCACCCTGTGTTGCTCCAGGGTTGTGCTCAGCTAGCAGACTGCTATGTGTGTAAGGTGAGGAACATTCCCACAGCACCTGCAGAGGAAAACCAGAGGCTTCCATCTCTTTGGGTCTCCAGTTCAGAGAAGGATCAAAACCACCCCTTCATTTCTTGAGGAAATATACCAATCAGCTCTTGTATGGTAATGGGCAGCAGTAGTAAGGATTTCATAGGGAGAAGGCTGAAACAGTATAAAAGATAACTGTGGTTGGAGTTTCATTACCAAGTCACGCTTGGACTAGGGAGCTGGTGGTTTGCACTCACTGCAGAGCACATGTCTGCAGAGACCAGATGGTATGTGGATACCTGGGCAGGGACTCTGTGGAGGAGAATAAGCATGGGGTGGCATCCAGCTGTCAGGTGAACTCAGCAGGTGTGGAGTGCCTGTAACAGCCAGGGCAGCTCTCTGTTGCCCAAGGGAGCCTGTTCCTCCTCCTTAGCTGCTGGCCTGGGTGGCTGAAAAGTACATGTGGTTGTATCTCAGTTCCTACTTGGGAAAAACTATAGACTGGTGAGAGTGCTCGGTATGCAGAGCTTTGGTGTACTTGTCAGTAATGATAATAATAATGAATATGTCTTTTTGTCTCTTTGTGCTCTTAAGGTTTTATTTTGGTTTTATTTTCTCTCTTGCACTGAGAACAAGCTAAATGCATTAGTCAATGTCATTTCTATGTAAATTCTACATACTTATTAATTTTTTCACTTTCCAGTCTTCTCCTTTCCTGATGGTGTCAGCTATCTCTCATGCATCACATCTATTCTATGCACTGCATGAAATAATGAAAAGGGGGTTTTGCAATGGTGGGTGACAAAAATTCAAGTTGCTGCTTGGTAGCAGAAACCCTGCCTGAGTTTTACCTGGTTTTTAGACCTTTCTGCATTTTGTTGTTTGACAGAAAATGTGTAATTGCCATGGCAACTTCTCTGTCATATGATAATTTGCTGTTTCTGTGAGATAAAAAGCGTCTTCTGGAGTATACAACATGCCATCCTCACAGGGCAGAGCTGTCAGCATTTTTACTGTCTTTCCAGCTAGATCCTGCTGGAAAGAGTATCAACCTATGCTTCTCCCTGTCACTTTTTCCAGGTTGCTATTATTTAAAAATGGTTTTTATAGGAATTGTTTTTCTAATTCTGTTGTTGAGAAGAATTACAGTCAAATTGCTTTATACATGAAACCACCAGAGGAAATTCAAGTGACAGGAGAATTGTTCCCAGTGATTTCATTGCATAGCGTAGATTGGACTGTGGGTTGGTGCCTGTATCATGTTAAAGCATCATCCCAGAGCTGGGAAGCATTGGAAGACATTTCAATTTTAGTCCTTGCTCGGTTCAGAGGTTATTGTGCAGGATCCATAGTGGGGAGCCAATTTGATATCCCCCCTAGATGATACAGCTGTGTATACTAATTTATCATAGCTTGTGAAGCTCTGATGATGCAATATTCTTGTTGCAACGTTATTGGTAAAACTAGCGGAAGTAGAGTTCTGGGCCTGAAGACACATGAGATTCGCAAGTAGGTACCTCAGGGAAGGGGCATCTGTGGCATGAGTGATTTCTATTGCCTGTAGGATCTATAGACCCTGAAATCCACAGGGAAAAGCCCCTGAACTTGGTAGATGGCTATCCAGTCTGCCCGGCTCCTTGTCCCGCCATCTGGATCTTATTATAGTAGCTGTTCATTTTTCAAGACCTGTGATTACAGTTTCACAAGTAAAGCAAGTGTTTTCTCTCACGGTCATCTTTTAGTCCCTTCTTCACACACTAGAAAAGTGGACAGAATTTTCTCTGTTAAAGAAAAACCTTGAGCAAACCATGACTACTGCAGCTAAAATGTGGGTTTGTTGGCAGAATGATTGCATAGTGTCAACTTGTTCTGTGTCTGTTCTGATGAGTGTGGTTGGTCCCCATGCTATGTATATGAATTAAGGGTAAAAAATACAGTGATTAGATGGCCTGAAAAGAAGCATTTTTAGTTAAAACAATGCTACTACTTTTCTGTCTCATCTTCCTTTTTATTAAGCCTAGATGTTTTTAAAATCCGGTGGTGCAGAGCCCAAACATCAATTTCTGTGAATAATCTTTTGTGAACATTGGTAACCTGCTATCTTTCTCTTACTGTTTCCAAAATATTGTTCAAATTAGTATAATGCAACCACTGTACCTTTTGAGGGTAGAGCCTAGTAGTGGTTTATTGTCAATTATAATTATTCCTCATTTAATCGGTGTCAGAATTTGCTTTTTTTGGTGCACGGAAGTGCTTCCTTGCTCAGGAAGTGTAGTTCTTAAGAAGAGATCTGAAACTGCCTATGCCTGGCAGCTAACTTAGCATTATTTCATTATATAACATTGAAGCCTCCTATTTGATCCAGTGTTGATATATTTCCTTCAGAATGAAAACATGCAAGAGTTTAGAGCTGTATAAATAAAAGGAGGTGAGAAAAATTGACACCCCAGAATTGTGATCTGCATTTATTTCCTCTCTGTCTATCAGTTTAGGATTTATCCTCCAGTTACTTATACATATGCTTAATCTTAGGCATGTGATTAGATTTACTGAATTTCAAAGGAGTTTCTGGCTGAAGTCTCAGGTTGTAAGTTCTGGTCCAGGGACGTACCCTTGCATAAATCTACCTAATGTATAGCACACCATAGGGGCCAACAACAGCAACAGCGACGTTAGTAATACATAAAGAATGCATCTACATTCCCACTAAGTATTTTAAGCAAGCAGAGTTTTATTTTAAAGAACTTACAAGAAAGGTAAATACTAACAGGATACTAGGGTTTGCCTGAGTTAAATGCTAAAGAATATGAACCAGCTGTGTACTAGTATATTTTTTGGATAAGATCAGTTTATTTGTTCTGTGTTTGGCACAGTAAGATCATGAGTATTCCTACATCCTCTTACAAGGAAAATCTTTGTTTGGGATGACATGTGGCAGGAGAATGAAAATTGTACTGCTGTTATTGAATTGCACTTAAAATCACATCTGCATTTCTAAAAGAGTTATTAAGAAAGTCCTTCCTCCATCCTTTATGCAGCAGAGTGTCTTTACCTTACCCTTACAGTGCCATCCCACATGTTCACTACCTTCTGCGAACATTTCCCCTTACATTTTTGTTTTCCCCACCAGACACTGAAGGATGCCAGTGACAACGCTCGCAAGGACTTCCACCGCGAGGCAGAGCTGCTGACCAACCTGCAACACGAGCACATCGTCAAGTTCTACGGTGTCTGTGTTGAGGGTGATCCACTCATCATGGTCTTTGAGTATATGAAGCACGGAGATCTTAACAAATTCCTCAGGTAAATCCATGAACATATACTGTGCAGGAGAGCCAGAAGTGGGCAGAGAAGGTAGGCGTTACTGATACTTAATGCCAAATTAACTACTACCACTGGAAAATACCAACACCTAGGAGTGCAAACCTGTGCAACTCTCGTCTTCTGTACTGGGCTGTGGGGCTCATTGTTTCTTTGCCTATTTGGAAGTACCATTAAGTCAAGCCTTATGCTTTGCACCAAAGGAGTGGGAACCAAAAAACCATTGTTTTCAATATATTCCAGTGTATTCTGAAATGTTTGGTTATAAATCTTACAGTAGGAATAATTTTCTTGCAGGCTTTCTGGTAGCACTTGGGAAGATCCCACTCAACACCTATAGCTAACTGTAGGCGTCTAAGAGCTTTTGAAATTTAACCCCTTTTCTCTTCCCTCCTCTCAGTGTTTTGGAAAGACTGCCATTAATCTGGAGCAAGAAAACTGTGAGCCATGGAAACTTCAGTGCAATGGAAAATGCTACATCTTGGGGTCTGGATTAGGGCTTTATTTCATAAAGCTATTCAGGAATTTACATCAGAAATTGAAATTTGGCAGTAAAGCAGTCATAAATAAGTAGATGATACCTAAGGTTCGCTATTAGTAGGTAACTGATGAACCAGGAAGTTATGAAAAGTGGCCTTATGTCTGTGCCATTTCCACTAGCCTGCATTCATTGACATAAAAATAAGCAGTTAAGAGACAGCTTTTGCTCCTATGTACAAAAAATTTGCATAAGGGCCTGTACTTTCAAGGTCTTCCATGTGATTTTCATCAAAGGATATCACAAAGGCATTTCAATGTACTGAGATCTCTCCTGCTGAAGATAACTAGGGGTACCACCATTTTGGCAAGATATTTGTGACAAAGCTGTAAAACAATCAGAACTGATGTCCCTTTAAATGGCTTCAGATTTTCTATCTGACTGAAATGGCTAGTGACTGCTAGTGTCTCCTTTTATGCATTTTTGATAGCGTATGCGAAATGAGTTTGCTGTCTTTCTAATCTCCACTGAACAAATAGCCTCACCATAAAAGCAAATGACATCAACTAGCATCCTCCCTTATTGGAAGGGCTGCCAGGTTAGGCAGGGAGACTGGGGCCTGAACTGGGGATGCAGAGCAAATGCTACTACTTTTCCCAGACTGATTGTCTCTCTGGCAGAGGATTTAAGTATATCGTCAGAGCCATGTCAGGACATTTACATTTGCCTGCTTGGACCTCTGCCGTGGATCAGGAGAGAACTGCAGTTTCCTAAGATGCCATCCCAGTACGTTTTCAGAACATTGAATTTCTATTAGAAGAAGCTAGAATCATACCTGAAAAGAAATAATTTCTTATTTCATAAGAAATACTTATTCGTTGATTCATTTTGATTGGCCTTTTCCTACATCCTAGTGCTGATTTTGAATTACTGTACAGAAAGGTAGTTTAGCAGACAGTGTATTTCCTACTTCAGGTCTTCTCCTTTTTTAATTATTAATCAGCCCTTGTCTTTAGAACATAAAATGATTATGCTGGGACAAGCTGTTAAACCGAAGCTCCAATTTGTCATTCCTCTCACATTTGCTGCAGCTTGTGCTGCAGATCAGAGGTTAGTGGTAAGTGGGCTGTAAGAGCCTATATTTCTTACCCTGCAGCGCCACCAAAGGCTGTTGGGGAAAAATTAATCTGAAATTTAACCCAAATGAGCCTTGCTGTCTGCATGCAGCCAAAGGCTGTTTCAGATCTAGGACTGAAGCCTCAAAGTCATGCCTGCCCTGTGCTTGTTCTGGCTAGTGGAGGCTGATGTGAATCCAAAGAATCTGTCAATGTTCCTGGCTGTGGCAAACACTAAGGAGCATTTACACCCAGCACCAGGAGGACAAGCAAGGTGGATAGAGTGTTAAGAATAATCCAAAAGTTTCATTGGGTACAGACCATGTCCTCAAGGAAGCTAGCAAAACATGATGTGTTCTCTGATTTAGCAAC
The DNA here is from genome assembly GCF_028858705.1 of Grus americana. Taxonomy (NCBI): domain Eukaryota; kingdom Metazoa; phylum Chordata; class Aves; order Gruiformes; family Gruidae; genus Grus; species Grus americana. The sequence goes on from NC_072891.1 coordinate 45,278,306, forward strand.
TGAGAGATTCATGTCTGAGAGCAGTCATTAAAAAAAATCCATGCAATGAAAAGATACAATGCTTTTCAGTAGGAATTTACCTGTGAGTCTTGGCTGGAGATTTCATATTATCCCCTTTATTTCCCCCAACCCAGACCAGTTCGAATAGCTTCCTGTATGTACCCTGTGGCAGAGAGCTTCTTTGCCTGGTACCAGATGCAGTCCCAGAAATGCTATGCACCCTCCTTTGTTTCTTTCTCACATCTGTCACTTTGCTCATGAAGTTCTTCCCTTAGGGCAATTTTAATATCATATTTCTAATAGGTAGTGTCAGATTTGATCTCACAGATTTTGATTAATTTGCAACTCTTTTCCAAACTCCTGTGCCCTCCCCCTAGGGATGAATTAAGGCCTCACCTCTATTGTTTAGAAAGGTGATTCTCTGAAACTCCTCTTTGTAGGAAGGAAGGACTTCTGAGAGAAAATAAAAATCGGGTCTAGAGTATTTAAAAAAAAAGAAAAGTTGAGGAGGGAAGAGGAAAGGTGGGCTCAGAAAGAATAATCTTCAGGAATGGAATAAAAAAGGCCACTGAACCCCAAATAATGGCATGGATGGAAAGGGATACTCAGAATTTTATAAGATGTATCAAATGAGGAATGATTGCCAGATGACCTCATTAATTGGATAAGGATTAGCTAGTAATGCTTACTATAAAATGTTGTGTGTAGGATTGTTTACATCTGTATCTTCAGGATACTAGGATGTTACATATGTATACCAGAGCTAACAGACCTAGTTAAGATGGGTGAAGCACGTGTGTTCCAGTACTTTGCTGGGCTTTCCAAATGCAAAACGGCTCTCCTGCTGGAGTGTATACAAGTTTCTCATTAATCAGTTGATTATTGCATCTTAGGGACTCACTAGGTCTTGAAAAGTTTGTATTTCTGAACCTGTTTAGTTGTTACAGATAGTGTGTGGTTTGTGTCCTCTTCCTATTGTCAAGAATTCCCATTTCAGGCAGGACTTACCCTTGCTGATGAAATAAGCAAAAATGGTTTACTGCTGTGCTTTCGGATAGGAAATTAGAAGTGTAAATCTAAAATTGCTGCCCTTGTTTCTCAGATGGCATCTCAGAAGGAAGTTAGCTCTTTGTTCTTTAAGAAAAGAAGGAAGGGTCGATGGCCTGTCTCCCTGTAGAAATCAAAGCATGCCAGTCATAGGAAAAGTGATGCTGTGCATGCCATTTCATTGCCTTTCACTCCATTGCCTTTCACTCTTACAGAGTGATAAGGTTTTCCTCAGATACCAAAGAGCTACATTTGCCAGCCTTTATCCAGAAAAGATTATGAGGATGGAACAGGAGAAAGGTGGTGGTTTTGGACAGAGGGGTATTGTGAATGCACAGGCCTTATTTATATGAGTAATATATCACCTGTTGTGTAATGCTCTTCACACCACCTGTCTTTCACACAATGAAGGAAAACAGTAAATGAAAAAAGCCAGGATAAAAATTTTCCCTGATTTCACCAATGAATTTGTAGCCCTTTTCGTTATTGTATTTGAGAGTCAGTTGTGTGGTTTTAGGCTCACTAATGCCTTTCACCTCTTCAGCTTACAATTGACCCATCACTTAATCATCTTGTATTTTGGTGCAGGTCACATGGACCAGATGCAGTACTGATGGCAGAAGCCAACCGTCCTGCTGAGCTGACCCAATCCCAGATGCTTTACATTGCCCAGCAGATTGCATCTGGTATGGTTTACCTGGCGTCACAGCACTTCGTGCATCGGGATCTTGCTACCCGGAATTGCCTGGTTGGTGAGAACCTACTGGTGAAGATTGGGGATTTTGGGATGTCTAGAGATGTGTACAGCACGGACTACTATAGGGTAAGTGAACTGCTGTAATTGGTAATAACCTACGTCTTTGTTCAGTCATCTTACCACATTGATGTGACTGATCCTGCTTTTATACTCGGCCATCTGTCTGTCAGGTAATTTAGAGGCTGGCATATGGACAACCTGGTTTTGAGTTACAAGGTTTTGGTAAATTTGGAGAGAGTTAATCAGAATGAGATTGGCATGTCCTGTTTATGTATGTTGGCTTTATGTTCTAATAATAAATCACAGAAAGATCTTTTTCTCTGGGTAGAAATTTTGCATGTTTTCTTGGCTTTAGTGAAGAAGAAGCAGCAGCAGATAAAAAGGAAGAGCGGATAATCAAATTTGGCATAACACTTTGAAGTTATTAAAATATGTTCTTATATATTGCTAAGACAAATGGAAATTGTAACTTTTGGGTATGGTATAATGTTTCAGTATACTAGTGGAGGTGTAAGTACTGGACAGCAGCACTGGACCAGTTATTTTACTCAGGAAGAGACTAGGTGAGAAATTGTTATATACTCATGACCCGAAAGGCTGTCAGTAAGTTTTTCCTGCCTTAAACCAAGTTATTAGTCCTACTGCTGATGGCTGAAGAGTTGTTTTGTGGTGGGTAAGAGTAGTTCATCATGCTTGTTCATTCTGGCCCAGGCTGTTTTCCCTGAGCTTGGTTGCATTAAAATGATCTCTGAATTTTGCAAAGGTCTTCTAGGATCACTAGGATAAACCAGACTGTGTACATCAATTACTGTTGTTGATGTTGTCTTTGTACTATGCGGCAAGCCACGTAGTTGACAGCATTTGCTGTTTGCAACCATGTTTGTAATTTCATGGTTGGAACTGAAGCTATCAGGCTTGGGGAAAGCAATCCACAGCCAAGCTGTTAGTTTATAAACCTTAGAGTTCATCCCGTAAGGCAAGCCACTCAGCATCTTCAAACACATTTTCTGTGCCTGCCTCTCACATGACTTGGTGCCAGTGAATTCCTTATAGATAAAATAAAGGCCTCTTCCCTAGCCACCCAATCTGGGCTGCTGTGTCCATAAAGGAGAGTGTTACTTCAGCGTCAGTGTTTGTGGGATGCCTGGAAAGAGATTGTCTCTATGTCCAGCTGAGGCTGGACAGGGCAGAGGAACCCACACACAAGAATTCTTGTTGCGTGTTGTTTTACTTAACAGCTGAGAAGTAACAGTATCCTCTCTTCTTTGTCTTTTCTTTCAAAAGGCAAACCTAGTATTTAGTAAACGTACGAGCCAGATTCCTCTTATATTTTGTTGTTTTGGAAACTTGGCACTTCAAGCTATTTGGTCAATGTAAAACAAGCATGACCGCACTTCAGAACTTGGAAAAATACACAGAATGGTATCACTGCTTCTATTTGTGTTTGCGAGGACACCAGTGAGTACCAAAGCCCAGGGTTTCCTGATTTTGCATCTGAAGTGTGAGCAATACTTGTTAGGATTTGTTTACCATGTTCGTCATTACACTTAAGAATGAATGTCCACGCTTAACAGTAAGTGTTTGCAAAGGCCTTGACAGTCAGAGGCAGCATTTTTGAGCAATAAATGCTCTGCTTATTTTTGGAAAAAATGAGTAACTCCCTGCTGTAGAAAAACTACCTGCAAAAAGGGATGGAAGCCAAGTAATCGTACGGACTTCCTGGGAATGACTGAAACCTGGCATAGGCATGTGATAGTGTACTGACTCATCTTACCTGCTCATGTACCTCTGGGCTTAATCCTTGATTCTTACACGTGAGCATTCAAGCAAAGCTTCCACCCAATGAAGCACAAACTTAGAACAAGACCCATGACCTGCAGAAAGCAGGGGTTCACCAAAGGAAATTCTGGGTAACCTGCATAGTCCTTGGGTACGTCTCAAAGGACCTCATTCAAGGGATTCACTGCATTTCTCAATGCCTCTTATACAGAATCACTCTCTTCTTTCCTTCTTCTCTCCCTCTTCATCACTTTTTTTGAGGCCAAGGGAGGATCTGTGGGGTCCAGGGTGTAACAAAG